>NC_134576.1:72464254-72826754 GCF_050947875.1 Dermacentor variabilis | reverse complement strand
TGAGGGTACTATGACATCTTGTATATATATTCATATAAGGCCGACACTGCAGTTGCCAATTCTTCGACGTCACACGAAGTTTCGTCAATTTCAACTTTGTATATATATATATATATATATTATAAAGGCGTTGATTAGTCTCCGGGGTTTGGGACCTACCGTTAGAGCAGGGCACGGACACCCAGCATGGGCGGCATTCAGTAGCAAGAGCGCTGAAGAGGATGACCGGCTGTATCATTCCAATCCCTCTCTACAGTTACCGCTGGGAGAAAAATTGGAGCCATCCGGCGACCTGACAGCTTGCCAGTATTAGTGGGTCATAGTAGGTCTTGGGGCGGTCGACGTTGACAATGTTTCGTCCACGACGGCGCATGTCCGAAGACAGTTCAATGGGCTCGATCATGTAGTTGACCGGATATGTGCGTTTGACGACGCGGTAGGGGCCTTCGTACTTCAGCAGTAGCTTCGACGAGAGCCCAGCTGCAGTGAAAAGGACTGAGAGCCACACAAGCGCTCCGGGAAGGAACGCGCGCACCGAAGTGGTGTCACCGCGAACGCTCTTCTGGCTCTGTTCGTCATTTAAAGTAAAGTCCCGCTCGACATTGCGACATTCTTCAGCATGTCTGGCTGTGGCAGAAATAGGCGCACAGTCAGATGCAACCAGCTTTCACGGAAAGATTGTGTCAATTGTGTGCGATGGGTGCCGGCCGGAGTATATGAAATAGGGTGAAAAGCCAGTGGTGCTCTGAGTGGCGGTATTGCAGGCGTAGGTTGCGAAGTGAAGAATGGTATCCCAATTTGTGTGGTTGGAGGCTATGTAGTACATTGCGAGCTTGTCGCCAAGAGTATGGTTAAAACGTTCTGTGAGGCCGTTTTACTGCGCATGGAAAGCAGTAGTTGTGAAATGCACGACTTTGCAACTCGTTGAGGATGGCTTCATACAGAAAGAAATTCAACAAGAGGCGACACTCGGCGACAACTGGCAATAGGAAACACATCACGGCTAGTGTTGATCTCATGTGTTAGGTGACGCGAGCGTCGAAAAGAGAAACGAATCTGCAATGAACTCACACACAACGTATTATTTTTTATTCTTTCCCGTTAAACCTAAAAAGTTTTGCGTGTAAATGAACCTATAATTTGCGACTTATTTTTCTTGTGTTACCTAGCCACAAGCTAATGGCACGCCAGGCACGACAGATGCATGCGTTATGCGCCAGAGAGGCCGTTGAGGCTAGCGAGGTCGATTGCACCTGTGAACGTCGAGGAATGCATGTGAAGTTCACCTGTTCGGTGACCCGTCTCTTTTGGATGTAGCATGTTTGTTGGGCCTCCGGCGTATTCTTGCGTTCGTTCCCGACTTCGACACAGCTCCACTGCACTATTGTACTAGGGCAAGGTGAGAAATGTGCTTCCACAGTCTGCGACGCATTTCAAGCTTACAGCATGGAACCTAGACTAGTGACGCAGTTAGCGAGAACCAGTGGCACAGTAAAGTCGAAATAATGACTCGTACTTCGAGATGTTTGCAACGCTTTCTATGAGCCCCAACATTATTATAACTTATTTTGGTAGTTCTTGTGTACGCTCGTCGCACCCGGCTTTGTGACTTGGGTGGCGAAAAGCCCCTCGACCGTGTGACGCAGTTTCGTGGTACTGACTCTTCCCAAGAGAAGGTTTAGCGCTTTTTCTGACCCTGACCATTTTTGCAACTAATTTCCTTACTTTTTGGGGAACTTTTTAAGCACAGTGGCCATGCCCGGCGTTGTCGCGCCGTTAGCGAAGAGTAGCTCGGCTATGTGCCGCAGTTAGTTTCGCATGTACTGAATCTTACTGGGGCAAGTTAGTCATGCATTCTCTGACCCCAAAAATTATTGCAATTCGTAACCTTTTAGGGTATTTTCGAGGCACGGTCGCCGGGCCTGGGGTTGTGACACAGTTATCGAAAATGCAAGCCGGTCGTGGTGACGGTTAATTTGGCGTGTACTGAATCTTAGAAAGGTTTTTGACGCTTTCTATGGTACCGCAACATATACCTTCTTTCGGTACTCGCGCTTGTCGAAGACGCCATGAGCGATTGGCAAGAGTGACAACACTTAAGTGTGTTGCTTGGGCCGGCAGAACGTGCAAAAGATAACGCTGAGGAGCTCATAAACGAAGAACTCGAAAACTCTCTTTTGAACGACTGAAAACAGGCTTTTCACCTATGCATTTCTCTTGAGTGTCAGTAGAAGGCATTCTGCGAGCGTGTAGCATGGTCTGGCTGAGAGTATGTGTCGTGACCAACTCTGTGTATGTAGCGCACTAACGCGTCGGCTGAGGCCTAGTTGTTTTGGAAACGCACAGTCACCCCTGCATTTTTGCTCTTAAAGTGCAGGAAATAATGTCCGGGAGGGGAGAAATGCCGAAATATCGGATGTTTTCTTTATAATTTATAGTGTGGCTTGAAATGGAGTCGGACCTTATCGGCGGGATCTTTGTAAAAGCGAATTGCTTTTGTTTGTAATGTCGCCCATTCACCACTTTCACACGTTTCCCCTCTACAGGCTCTATTTCTATAACGGCTAAATACGAAAATGACACATGCTTGTAATTCACTTTTTTTCAGCTGATGCCGTCTGGTGGAGCTTCGTACGGGAACTCCTGCTGCTTACCTGCTGCCACAACATCCGATGAACGCACAAAAAGCCCGGAACGAGCATTTATATAGAGGGAAATAAACATTTCCTCGTCTATAAAGCGTTTTGCATCTACTTTATGAAATTGGACGCGGCGCACATTCGATAGGGGCTTGTAAAGATCGTTCGCAATCATTTTAAATAAATAAATGATTCTGCACTAAGACCGTGGGCGATTGCGCAGCAGCAGGAGAAGAAAGGAGAAGAACTGTGCCAAGTAGCCCAGCCGGCGTAGCGCGTGCCAGCTGGCGTTCAAAACGCGCGCGCCCAGAACCGAAATAGGAAAGAGTTAATCCCATCCGCTTGAAGGTCGTCGCGAATGGCGAAATAGTGGCCGTGACGACGTAACGCGGGAGTGGTTGGTTCTGCCGATACATCAGAGAGCAAGTATATCAGCGAGGTGATCCAGTGGTCCTCGCGCTCTTAAACGATGGTGCGAAGGTCGATGGAAGAAACAGCAAGCTGGGATACGGAGCAGCGAGCACGGTCGGCGGACAAGAGAGAGCGTGAGAGGCCGTCGACGTCAGAGTGCTCGTGGCCACTGCGGTAGAGCACGCGGACTTCTTAATCCTGCAGGCGAAGTGCCCATCGGGCAAGATGGCCTGTGTCATCTTTCAAGGAAGACCGCCAACATACTGCATGGCGTTCCGTGACTACATCAAATGGACGGCCATACAAATAAGGCCTCAACTTGGTTAGCGCCCAGATAATGGCCAGGCTTTCTTTTCCTGTCTCAGTGTAATAGTCCCAGCTTTTGTAAGCGTATGACTTGCATAAGCCACGACACATTCAGGAAAGACCTGCTTTCACTGGGCAAGAACAGCGCCGAGGCCAACACCGCTGGAATCTGTGCACCCCTCGGTAGGCGCCGTCGTGTCGTAATGGCGCGAAAATGGCGGAGATGTGAGCAAACGATGGAGCTTTCGGAATGCCTTGTCGCACTCGGACAACCACGAAGTGAGGGGCCTGTTGCTTACATGAAGTTTCGTCAGGAGCCATATGATGGCGGCGAAATTGCGAATGAAGCGTCCGAAGTAGAAACACAGACAGATGAAACTGCGCAATATTTTGACGGATGTTGGCTTCCGGAATTCGGCGACGGCCCAAAGTTTGGCTGGATCGGGCAGAATATTCCATCCGTGGATACGACGTAACCTAGAATTTTTAGATCCCGAGCAGCAAGCGGCATTTCTTGAAGTTAAGTTGTAACCCTGGGTATCTTAAACATGTTAAAACAGACCGGAGCCGTTGAAGGTGCGTGCTGAAGTCAGGATAAAAAAAAGAACGTCGTCAAGATAGCACAAGCATGTGTGCCACATCAAGCCGCGCAAAACTGTGTCCATCTTGGGCTCAAATGTTACTTGCGCAATATAAAGTACAAAAAGCATTACGTTCAATTCGCATAAGACGTCGGGTGTGACAAAAGCTGTCTTCGGCCGATCGGCATCGGTCATGGGTACTTGCCGATACCCTGAGCGCACACCTCGGGGTGAAAAGAATTCTGTGCCTTGTAGAGTGTCCATCACATCATCTCTGCGTGGGAGAGGGCACATGTTCTTGCGAGTAATCTTGTTCAGGTGGAGGTCTTCCACAGAAACTGTTGAACTTCGTATCACCTCGCGGCGAAGCATGTCGTCGACTTGTTCATTGAGAACACGACGTTCTGCAGGAGATACACGATACGGACGTTGCCGCACTGGCGGTTGTGGGCCAGTATCGGTGCGATGTGTAACAGTTGGTGTCCAGCCCAGGGAAGATTGTCCTACATCGAAACAAGAACGAAATTCTTCTAGAAGGCATAAAAGCTAAGACTGCTAGACCGGTGTAAGGGCATCGGCAATAGAAGAACCGAACACATCACTGGGCGATAGGTCCCACGTAGAAAAAGCACTGAGCGCACTGAAACGAACACAGTAATTGTGATAGGGTACGTCCATAACTTCCACCCTTTCGATCGCTTCTACAATAGCAAAACATTCTCCTCGGAGCAGCACAGCGCATGCGAATGGTTTGCAAACGAAAAAGGTGCTCTAGCCCTGTGTGATGTCCACTGACGCAACAGGCAGCAGCAGAATGAGTGAGAAAGCGGTCAACTGGAAAGAGTAGTGCGACAGCGCCTGAGATTCCTCTGCAGTACATGGGCACGACCGTTGACGCGATCGAAGAAACGTGGGAGTCGGCTTGGACAAGTAGTTTCCCTGAAAGCGAAGAAATGTCGGTGAGCGGCAAATCTAACAGGGTCGAGAGTTCTATTCCGTCCCATGCGCAATAAACAACGGCATTGCGGCGCGAGAGATAATTCCAGCCTAGGATAACGTCATGAAACCACGAGGAAAGGATGATGAATTCTATGGCGTATAGAACGTGGGCAATGACTACGCAAGCAATGTAAGCCGCCAAGGAGTGATAACGCTGAACGCCGGCTGCGTGGAAGGCAGTCCAGAAAGGGGCGTTCAGAAAGTAAGCGGCAAAGGTTAGCGCTCATAACACATAGGGCGGCTACAGTGTCCATGAGTGCAGATGCGCGAACACCATCAACAAACACTTCGATTACGTTCGAGGGACTGTGGTGAGGAATTTCACATTTCGACGTTGTCCCAGCCTTTCCCTCTGAACTGCGACGATTGGTTTTGCTCGTCGCGAGTTATGCGGCCAGGTCGCATCGGTGACAGTGAGCCACGGCCTGAAGAAGGTGAACGGCGGGTAGTAGCGGTCGAGCGCAATGTCGGCGACATAGCCGACGAGGGGCCATAATTTTGATGGTTGGACTGGATTGTCACGGGTGGCGCGGCGCTAGGGGGCTGCACACGATTACAGAAATCGTGCGACGCGACCAGCGTAGCCGCACGTAAAGCACATTGGCCGGTTGTCGGGAGTACGTCATCGGGTCGCCGGGGCAGCTCCCATCCATGTCACCGGACGCATGCACTGTACGGGGTCGGCTGCTGACATGACTGCACGGTGGGTGACAGTCGGGACATAGAGAAAAGATTTCATCAAGAGGGGACACTCGGCGAAAACTGGCAACGTCACGCCCGTATTAACGCCGACCGTTCGCTGCCGCGAGCATTGAAAAAAAATGGTGTAAACTGAAGTTAACAGACATTGTTCCATATTCTTATTGTTTCCCGGCAAAACTAAAGATATCTGCGTATAAATAATAATAATATATGGGGTTTTACGTGCCAAAACCACTTTCTGATTATGAGGCACGGCAGGCACTCCGGAAATTCCGACCACCTGGGGTTCTTTAACGTGCACCTAAATCTAAGTACATGGGTGTTTTCGCATTTCGCCCCCATCGTGCGCATAAATAAATTATACTTTGCGGCTTACTTCCGTTACGTAGCGACAGGTGAATGACGCTCCAGATGCATGCGTCATTTGTCAGACATGCCGCCGAACCGAGCGAGACCGGCTGCGCATCTTAGCGTTGGCTTGTTCGGCGACCCGTCTGCCTGTTTCTCTATTTTTGAATTTAGCCTTGTTTGTTGGGCTTCCGGCGAATTCTAGCGTACCACTGCACTATTGGACTATGGCAAAGAGAGAAATTTTGTTCGACAGTCTGCGACGTATTTCAAGCAATAAGGCGTACGGCATGGAACCTAGACTTGTGACGCTGTTAGCGAAAAACAGGTCGGCCCTGGTACGCACTTACGTTTCGCGCTTTAATGCACTGACAAGCTTGTGGCGCTTTCATTGACGCCCAATGTTGTGGAAAATTAATTTCGGTACTTTTTCATTACTTATTACTTATGGTGCAGTTTTTTCGTGTGTGCTGAATCTTGTTGGAAATAGTGTGTGGCGCTTTCTCTGACCCCCATCCTTAGTGTTATTTCATTGTATATTGGGGATGACATTGAGGCACACTCGCCGCGCTTGTCGTGACGCAGCGAAAAGCAGCTTTGCCATGGTGACAAAATTATTTTGGCGAGTACTGAGTCTTAATGCGACAAGTTTGACAATTTTTATTGCCCCGCAACAACTTGAACCTTCTTTCGGTAACATACTTGTAGAAAACACGACAAGCAATTGCCAAGAGTATAACACGGGAGTGTGTTTCGTGCACCGGCAGAACGCGCAAAAGATAACGCCAAGAAGCTCAAAGACCAGGAACTTGCTTTGCATTTGAGTGAGTGCGAGTAGAAGGAATTCTGCAAGCGTCCAACATGGTCCCGTTGAAGGCCTGTGTAGTCGCCAGCTCTGTGCATTGTCACGTAGTAGTGACGGTGAAGAAAGCACCAAACTGCAAATGACAATCTAGCGTTTTATTGGGTGAATTAGTGCTGTCAAAAACGGGCTACACTCATCGGCGACAGCGGCTAACACAGGCGCCCATCGTCGAAAATCTGATCAACGGGTAAACCGCGTCGGCTTTTATATATCAGTCGTTCAATCTTCAAGAGTAAACGAGTAAACGCTGGAGCCGCGTATCTTCCACAAAGTTGTACGCTATACGCGTCGCGCATACATTCAATCAGATTGCACAAGGTTCGGTGACAGGCAGCGGATGGAACAATCGATAACATTCCAAAAACTTCCTGTACATGCAGGCGCGTCCTGCGCTGTGCGATAACAGTTGTTAGGCGGTGAAACATGGTCGCCTGATAAAAAAGTACACGTGACAATACCCCCTTTTTAAAAAGCATATACTTCAAAAAAGAACGAACGTAATAAACACACCCGTAGCAAAGAAACAACAAAAATAAGGAAGTTCGTCAGCATGCGTAAAAGGGTTTAAGACACACCATGTGAACCACTTCAGATTGTGTGCGGCGCCGCTGGGAATGCGAAATGCCGTCTGGCACGACCTCATACTCCAGTTCGCCAATACGTCGGATGATCTTGTAGTGCCCGAAATACCGTCGCAATAGTTTCTAACTGAGGCCTCGTCGGCGTATCGGGGTCCAAGCACAAACATGGTCGCCAGCTGGTACTCGACGTAGCGTCGTCGAAAGTTGTAGTATCGGCTGTCGGTACCACCCTGTTTCTTGATCCGTAGGCGGGCGAGCTGGCGAGGTTCTTCGGCGCGCTGGAAATAGGTGGCGACGTCAAGATTCTCTTCGTCGGTGACATGCGGAAGCATGGCGTCGAGAGCCACATTTGTGTTCCTGCCGTAAACCAGCTTGAACGGCGGGATCTCTGTTGTTTCTTGCACCGCCGTGTTGTAAGGGAAGATTACGTACGGCAGGATGGCATCATGTCCTCTGTTCGACGTCGAGGTACATTGCTAGCATATCGGCGAGGCTCTTATTCAGGCGCTCCGTAAGACCATTCGTCTGTGGGTGGTAGGCAGTTGTCAAAAGCCCTTCCTCTGTCGGTGATGAGGATTTTCGGAGCGCCATGTCGCAGCAAGGTGTTCTTGACAAAAATTTCGCCGCTTCAGCTGCGCTACCTTTCGGCAGAGCTTTCGTTTCACGAAGCGGGTGAGGTAGTCCTCTCCACAACGATCCACTTATTTCCAATTGTTCATGTCGGAAGAGATTCCAACACGTCCATCCCGATCTGCTGAAAGTCAGCAAGCAGGCTCGATCGGTTGTAGTAATCCCGCTGGCCTTGTCGGTGGAGTCTTGCGTCGCTGACAGTCTCGGCATGTCTTGACGTAACGGGCAACGTCGGCGATCAGGCACGGTCAGTACTACCTTTCCAGTATCCTCGATAGCGTCCGGGAGAATCGGAGGTGCCGTGCGGTCAGATCGTCATGCAGGGCGTGCAGTACTTCTGGACGCATTGCTGAGGAAACAAGAAGGTAGTTGGCGCGGACTGTTGAGAAGTTCTTCTTTACTAGTAGGTGGTTTTGATGCGAGAACGAAGACAATCCTCGCTTAAATGCTCTGGGAATAACGTCGGTGTCCCTTCCATATACTCGACGAGGCTTTTTAGCTCGCGGTCTGCTAGTTGATTCTCAGCAAAATCTTCCGCGCTTATTATTCCAAGGAAGGCGTCGTAATCCGCATCATCTTGCGGCGGCGGATCAACGGGGGCGCGCGATAGGAAATTGGCATCGGAGTGTTTACGTCCAGACTTGTAGGTTTCAGGGATGCCGTAGTCTGAGGCTCCAACGCGCCAGCCGTCCTGAGTGATCCTTTAAGTTCGCTAGCCAACACAACGCGCGACAGTCACTGACGACGTTGAGTGGCCTGCCATACAGGTAAGGGCGAAATTTTGCTGTAGCCCAAACGATCCAAGGCATTCCTTTTCGGTCGCAGAATATTGGCCTTCTGCTTTTGACATTGACCGGCTAGCGTAAGCTATAGCCCGTTCAAGTACGTTTTTCTCTGGACTGCAACGGCAACGAAGACTAGGCTACTGGCGCCAGTAAGGATTTCGGTATAGGCCTACTCGTCGAAGTGTGCAAGTACCGGTGGTGACTGCATGCGTCATTTCAGTTCTTCAAATGGATCGGCCTGCAGCGTTTCCCACTTGAACTCGGCATCACATTTAGTTAGATATGTCGACAACTCAACGATGCGTGAAAAGTCCTTGACAAAGCGCCTTTAGTAGGCACACATGCCAATGAATGTACGCACTGCCTTCTTGTCGATGGGCCGCTGGAACTTCGCGATGGCGGCTGTCTTCTGTGGGTCGGGACGGACTCCAGATTTGCAGTTTACGTGGCCTAGGAACAGAAGCTCCTCGTAAGCGAAGTGGCACTTTTCCTGCTTCAGAATGAGTCCTCATGACTTGATGACCACTAGTACGGTCGCAAGCTGCTTAAGGTGATCGTCGAAATTCCTGGCGAAGACGACGACGTCATCCAAGTCAGAAAGACAGGTCCGTTACTTCAACCCTGCTAGCACCATGTCCGTGACGCGCTTGAACGTTGGAGGCGCCGAGCACAGTCCGAATGCCATAACCTTGAACTTATAGAGGCCGTCTGGCGTGATGAAGGTGGTGTTTTCGCGATCTCTCTCGTCGGCTTCTAATTGAAAGTAGCCAGATATGAGATCCGTCGGCGAGAAATATTTCGCGTTGCATAGCCGATGCAATGGATCGTGTATCCGTGGGAGGGGGTATACGTTGCTCTTAACGATCTTGTTCAGTTGACTACAATCGATGCAAAAACATAGGCTTCCGTCCTTTTTCCTCACTACGACAACAAGAGATGCACACGGGCTTTTAGACGGCTGGATGATGTCGTCACGGAGCATTTCGTCTACTTGTCTTATAGCTTCACGTTCTCGCTTCGAAACTCGGTAATAGCTCTTGCGGGGTCGTCGAGCACACTCTTCGGTGATTATGCGATGCTTTGCGACTGGTGTTTGTCGAATCCTCGATGACGTCGAAAAGCCGTCTTCATATCGTCGGAGCAGACTTCTAAGCTCTTGCTGCAGGCTTTATCATGGGGAGACTTGGATTTATGTCGACGTCTGGTTCGGAAACTACGGTCGTCTGGGTAGATGCTGCAGAATCTGAGAGGACAAACACGTTGCTGGGTTCCAGAATTTCCTTGATGTATGTGATCGTCGTACCCTTGATGGTGTGCTTAAACTCCTGGCTGAAGTTCGTCACCAACACTTTCTTTTTTCCTTCGTGCAGTCGAGCTATCCCTCTTGCGACACAAATTTCACGGTCGAGTATTAGTCGTTGGTCACCCTCGATGACGCCTTCTACTTCTGCAGGTGTTCTGGTGCTGACGGTAGTAACGATGCTGGAGCGAGGTGGGATACTCACTTGATCTTCGAGCACTCTTAAGGCGTGGCGATAACGACAGCTCTCCGGTGGTATCGTTCGATCTTCCGACAGCGTTATCGACCTCAACATCAGTCGATGATTGCGCCGTGTTGGCTAAGGAATTCCATACCGAGAATGACGTCTCGAGAACACTGTTGGAGGATAATGAAGGTGGCAGGGTAGATCCGGTCATGAACTGTAATTCTTGCGGTGCAGATTCCAGTCGGTGTTCTTAAGTGCCGTCCAGCGGATTGAATTTGGGGGCCTTCCCACATAGTCTTAACTTTCTTCAACTTACCGGCGAAGGGTAGGAGTAGTCGGCTCCTGCGTCTTCTAATGCGGTGACTGCGTGGCCGTCGAGCAACACATCGAGGTCGGTGGCTCTTTGTTTTGCGTTGCAGTTAAGTCTTGGCTTCGGATCAGGGCTGTATCTCGTTGACGTCTGGTTGGTACGCCGCGTCGTCATCTCCTTGGTCGCTGGATTCTTTGCTTCCAGGCTTCGTCGGGATGGCGGTGTGTCGTTATGTCGTCTAGGTAGTGTCTTCGGCGTCTTCATCGCCGGCGGAGGATCATGGTCGTGCGACAAACAGCAACCGCACCTCCATCGGTTGCTGCTTTTAGGCTTCCGGATGTGGGCTGACGGACAGGCCACGGGCTTGGCCATTGTATGGTCGACGCTGCGGCGACAGGTAGCGGCGTGTGCTGGGAAACGGGATGGTCGTTGAGGGCTCCACTGGGTAGTGGTCACGTAGTCAGCGATTTCACGTGGGCGTTCACCTTGCTGAGGGCGCAGTACATTGATGGCGAACGCTCGCAGTCCGAAGTCGTGGTATGGGTATCATCGATACACATGGCTGGATTTTCCGCATTGGCAGCAGAACTGGCGGGGGTTGGGAGCGCGCCAAAGGTCCGTCTTCTTCGCGTAGATGCGCTGGGCGACGGGTGGGTGGGCGTACTGGCGGTGGCGGGGTTGGACGACAGAATTGCGGCGTTACAGGGCCTTGGTACGTTCGCGGAGGGGGACCTTGGCGGCGGGCGATGGCGGCATAGGTCGTCTCTTCCGGCTGGGACTGCGGCAGTTGTGGTTGCACATCAGGAACTCCAAGCGATCGCTGAGCCTCTTCTTTGGCAATTTCGGCCACTGAAGCCACTTGAGGGTGGTACCTTCGGTACAACTTCTGCAGCTCTTCCCATACGACCCCTCTGATAGTCTCGCGCGGACCGTCGAGGGCCAGTGATTGAACTCCGGCGTAGTTTGTAGAGTTCGTGCGGCGGTTGAATTGCCGGTGCCGCATTTCGAGTGTCTTCTCGATTGTGGTGGCCTCGCGGAGAAACTGGTCGACGGTCTTCGGTGGGCTTTGTAGCATTCCGTTGAAAAGTTCCTCTTCCACACCACGCATGAGTCGGCGGACTTTCCTCTCTTCAGACGTTTCCGGGTCGGCGTGGCGGAATAGACGGCTTATTTCGGCCGTGAAGATCGCAGTGGTCTCATTAGGCAGCTGCGCTCGGATTTCTAGAAATGCTTGGGCTCGTTCTCGGCGTAGGACGCTTGTGAATGTCTGCAGGAAGCCGCTTCGAACAGGTCCCACGTCGCTAAGGTGGTTTCTCGGTTCTCGAACCACGTCCTGGCAGCGTCTTCCAATGCGAAAAAGACATGTTGCAGTTTGTCACGCTGCTCCAGCTGTTAAATGCCCTCTCATACGTCTCATGCCACCTTTCCGGGTCCTCGAATGTTGAACCGAGGAACGTCGGAGGCTCCGAGGGCTGTTGTAGTACGATTGGGATCACTGGGGCTGCAATTGGGGTTGACTTTGCGACAATCGTCGTGGTCGTCTCAGGGAAAAGTCCACGCTCTGGGGGCAGTCCGTGCAGTCTGAGGTTACCTCGCTTGTCCTCGTCGACGCTGATGTTGTCCTCGAGTTTTTGGCTTGTATCGCGGCTTTGCGGGGGCATTCGGTACATGAACGCACCAGCATCTCCACCAGATGTCACGTGGTAGTGAGTGAGTGAGTGGTTGAATAAACTTTAGTGAAGGTCCGGCGAGCACGTGAACTCGTTGCGCACCCGGCTAGTCCCACGTCGGGACCGGCAGGTCTAGCGCACCGGCCCGGTGGCGGTCACGCCGGACGGCCAGGGTTCGCTTTTCTAGAGCGGCGCTACGTAGAAGCGAGTCCCACTCCTCCTTGATGAACTTGGGGTATGCCGACTCGCACTCCCAGAGCATGTGAGGTAGAGTGGAGGTCTGGCCGCAGGACGGGCAGGCGTCATCGCGATACACGTCGGGGTAAGCCTCGTGGAGAGCGGACAGACACGGATATGCGCTGGTCTGTAGAAGCCTAAGCGAAACGGCTTGCGCCCTATTCAACTTGGGGTGAGGGGGTGGAAAGACCCTTCTGAACATGTAGAAATATTTAATAATCTCGGTGTGAGTAGCGGGAGCGTCCCTGTGACCGTAGAGAGGAGGGGAGTCAGTGCTCCTTATAGAGGAAGCGCGGTCGGTGAGGTCACGCGCAGTGTCGTGAGCAGACTCATTGAGGAGCACCCTCTACCGATCCTACGTGAGCGGGAAACCAGTTAATTGAATGGTCTGTCAGAGCATGTGGACTCGAGCCGCTAAAAATACGAACAGCTTCCTTGGCTATGTAACCCTTCTGAAAAGCCCTAACTGCCGTTTTGGAATCACTATAGATTTCGGACCCACAACCGTCTAGCAGGGCGAGGGCGATGGTGACTTGCTGGGCGACTCCGGGGTCTGAAGTGCGAATCGAAGCGCTATTGGAAATCTTTCCACTCGAGTCGTGTAGTAACGGTCAAGAAAAGAGTAGCAATACTGTGAAAGACTAAACTATTATTGGGCGAACGCGTGCCCACAAAAACAGTCTACAGATAAAGCACATCAATAGCGGCGAACACAGTCGGCGATCGTCGAAATCTGATCAGCGGGTCAGGCGTGTCGGCTTTTATACATCAGTCATCGAAGGTTCCAGAGTAATCGCTGGTGCCTGCGTGTCTTCCATAAAGTTCTACACCACTCGTGTCGCGCGATGAAATCAGATTACTCAAGGTTCGCTGACAACAGACAGCGGATACCATCGATAACTTTCGAGAAACTTCCAGTACATGCAGGCGCACCCTGCGCGGCGCGATAACATTTGTTAGGCCGTGAAATGTGGTCACCCGATAGAAATAAAGAACTACACGTGTCAATGTAACCTTCTATTACGAATGGTAATCAACGACACAATATCCGGTTTCACAGTTGAGGCGTTTAGAATGAAATGTCCTTCGTAGAAAGGCTCACACTACTACGGAAGCTTAAAATGGTCGTCACTCGCAGAACAAGATAATCCTTAGCTTGTAATCAGTGACCATCACGTCGAACATACGCTCTACACAGTATCCATTAAAGCTGGAAGTGCAGTGTAGCACTACTTACGGGAAAGTAGATATGCGGTTCTTCCGGGTGCAGCGCTTTGCAGAACACTTGGCCATTAAACAATAATCCGGGCAGTACTCCGGGTTGGAACCTCAGGTAGTCGAGTATAAAGCTCATTGCTGTACACTGCTGCTGTTTCATGCTGAAATGAGGACGTATTCATTGTGAAGTGACTGTTTCGGCAAGAGAAACCAGATTAACACATTCGCAAGCGCAGCCCAATCGGACTCGCGAATCAACTGCGCGCTCATGTGTCAACAGAGGTAGAAATAAATCTCGTAATTAGGGCTATATTGGCCCTTGTTTTTATGATCCCTTTATTTTAGCGACACTTACAGTAAGGAGAAGCCGTTTTGCAGCCAGGTAGTCTGTGGTCAATTCCTTGCGTATGCCACCGGTATAAATTATGCACATAAACAAGCAGCGTCTTTATCAGCGGTGAGCGAAAAAAATACTACAGTGGTGAGAAATTTGGATATGTACTAGGAAATTGGTTAAACAAACAAATTCGCTCAAAAATTACTTTAGAAACCTTGCCTCGCAACATGTTCTGCTCAATCATACTTTTACGTGCTCATAGCGATACCGTTGATCGCAATCAACTTCACAAACGCAGACGAAACTGAAAAAAAAAATACCAATTGAAATTGCTTTATTTCCCGCAGAAGAAACAACTTGCGAATGTAGAAGCGGCTATACAAATTTGTGGATTTCGCTGTTATTTTCCGAGAAGGCGCCTCCCAAGCACACATAGGTAGGAGTGCACGAGCAAGTTTACAAGCTTCATCAGGCGGAGCGTGCAGAAGAGAATTAATCACTCACGTGATGTGCAAGATTGACGCCGTCTCTATTTAGGGTTCCTCGATGCTCGCACTCTACACCACCTGTGCACCTCGCTCCGTGTTCGAAAAAAAACATCGTACTAGAACTGTTCCTAAGAGCAAATTTGGTTAGTGCGAACGCCTAGGCCATATTATACTGAGCAGTCTCTTTCTTATACTCTTCCAGTATTAATAAATAAATAAAACAAAGAATTGTTTGACCCCTTTCAGCATCCAAGTGATGCTATTAAGCGATTTTAGCAGGATTACGTAATATTGCACTCAGTGTAAAGTTATACCTGCTATTTCTTTCTCGTTTCCCCATGACCTGTTATTTGTTTTTCTAATACATATGTTTGTGCTGCAATGCATAGCGCTGCTTTTTACGAAGTGTTTTGTTATTTTGTTTCAGTGTTTATTTGGAAAATTGAAAATCTCTGCCTCTGTACTGTACTACAAAGTTGATAAAAGTGGCAGGACCTCTGTCAAGCTTACGAGCTTTTCGTCCTGTCTCCTTCTCTGTCCACGAGAAAAATAAAGACTTAATTGAATTGAATTAAAATTCCAGCCAATCCTGATGCTGGATATTATATTAGGGAAGTATCCGAGGAAATGACAAAGAGCACTTACGGCCAAAAAGCTTTGTGGAGTGATTCCCTGAAGCGTACGCAGACAGTATGCGCCCGTTCAAGCCGAAGTCCCCATAAGAAGATATTTCGCCATCGCCATCCTTGCTGTGTTGCGCTGTCGCGTTGTGTGTTTCTCGAGAGGTTCTTGATTCAAGCACCTGGAGCGCCTAACTACCAGATTCACTGTGTTACTGATAACCGGCGCGGCAGCTTGATGGAATAATTTTGAAGCTTGAATTGATCGCAGAGTGACAGTAGTTACTGAGGGGTACACGTTGACATTCAAGCGAAGACAAATTGCTGATACAAACATTGGTTAGGTTGTACGAGGGTGAATCGGAAATTATTCGCCTCTATTTTTATCACCCAAAATAAGGCAAATGCAGGTAATTGCCAATAAACGTGCTCTTCTACGTATCTTACACGATTTTTTATCATAGTCGTTGCAGCACTAAATCTGAGATGGCCCTGCGGTACAACTTGTCCGGTTGACTATAGAGCCGCCGTTGAATTGCTGTTTTGGCTTCATTGATGCACGTGAATCGCTGTGCTGCCAGGAACATCTTAACCGGACCGAAAAGGTGGAAATCAATAGGGGCGAGGTTCCCGTGGACTTCGATTGGCTTTCGTCCATTGCTCCGTAGAAAACGAATCACTCTTTGTTGTTCGCACGCCGTAGACGTGTGAAGCACAACTGCCATCTTCAAAAACTGACAGCAGCGCCGTGCCGCGAAGTTACGGGCACATAAGGCCGGGCCGGTATAAAAAAGGCCCACCGCTGGGTGATGTTAACTTCCCAATTACAACCGTTTTAGCTAATAATAGGGGCAAAACCTTTCAGATTCGCACTCATATGTCCGTGTTGGTAAACAGCGCGAAGGGGTTCGTCACATTGGGGCTGATTAGCTCATTGAGCTCGAAACTGCGGAGGCGTTGCGAAAAGTCTGGTATGTCTTGCCATTTCGTTGAGAAAATTGTCCCATAGGGCAATCGCAACAATCTGTGTCACTGTTTGAAGAAGCAGAAGGCGAACAAAAGGACTGAATTTTTCTCATTCGGAACGCTGTTAAGGCAATGCACAATGAGGCCAAGGAAAGCATACGCGAAATTAAATTTGATAGCAACTCAAATCTACAAGCATTAAGGACAATAGAAATAAAATTTGCGGCAAAAAAAAAACAATCTCCGACGATTACGATGCTGCCTAACGAGAACTTTAAGCGCAGCTCTATACGCGTTTTCGTTTCGTGATATATTGGTGGACGCGAACAATTTGTCTCGCGCGGCGCGTAGCAAACGAAGCGAAGTGTGGCGCGACTGCCTGGCTAACCGGGAGATCGCGAGAGGCAGCGCATCGGTGATGCGAGGACGCGATTCGCGGCAGCCACCGCAGACAGACCTCTGCTCATGCAGCGCTTGGTTTGCACATATAGTATCAGTGGCTTCATAGGTGAACAGACGATGCGCGGTACTCTGACGCCATCTCGTAGCCATCGTCGCCGCAGAGCCCGTCTGGCGCAGTACTAGGCTTTTCTTCTCACACTTTCGCCGTACCCTGCTACTCCGCTTTCCTCCAAGCGCTCTCTTAGCTATAGCCGTCTTTCATCACCGCTGCGCTCAGAGTTCGCTCTTTCATCCTTCCATGTGCTCGTTCACTCGTTTACGCCGGGGAACGACTCTGACGTGAAACGCAGAAGCGGGCTCCTAAGAGATACGCTCTAATATAACTTGTCGCTGGATCGTTCGTTTGTGCGACAATTTATTTGATCGCGGGCATATCAAATTTAGATGTCTTACCTTCGTGGTGCTAAATGCCGCTGTGGGCAGCGGGGTAGGGGAGCGGCAACAATCCAAAATGTCCCGCCTCCATACGTTTGCTTATATTTAAAAGCGATGTCTTTGTTTTACAACAGTTTACGACTTTAAGTGACAGATTTCAAAAATATTTCAATAGGTTATGGGTCATGCTCTTTGGTTACTGCTGATAAGCCCTGGCCCGTCGTGCAACTGCGTCTTATAGTTATAGTGTGTCACCATCTACAGATTATGATTCAACACAGGCAGTATTTCCGGCTCTTACACCCGCTGTTCATGGTCATTTTCTTTTCAACACCCATGCGGAAGCCGAGTACCTACGGCGTTGCGTTGCTGAGTTCAAAGTAACAGGTTGAGTTGCGGTTGCGGCGTGCTCGTTTCCATGGGGGCCAAATTGAAAAGCGCTCGTGGAGTTAATTAAATTTAGAGCACGTTAATGAACCTCAGGTGGTCAAAATTAATCCGATGTTCTCTACTATGGCATGCATCATAAGTAGATCTTGGTTTTCGCACTGCTATCAAATTTCAGAATTACAAAAAATATTCTGTGAGTGCTGTGACAAAGGCCCTTTTTCTGTGTAACATGCGCAAGAAAACGCGCTAGAACAATCAGTGAAACAGCACATTCGTTTGAACTCAAACTGAGCACTGTCTTTGAGGAAGGCCTCCATTTACCGATTTGTTGCGATGCGATGAGCCTAAACCAGCAATACCATCTACTGCGTCTTCGATGTGCATCACTTCGCACACCCAAGCAATTGTGGAGTAGCATTATTGGGTGGCTGAGCATTATTTTGGGCGGCTGCACAGGAAACACACACAGATCTATCTATCTATCTATCTATCTATCTATCTATCTATCTATCTATCTATCTATCTATCTATCTATCTATCTATCTATCTATCTATCTATCTATCTATCTATCTATCTATCTATCTATCTATCTATCTATCTATCTATCTATCTATCTATCTATCTATCTATCTATCTATCTATCTATCTATCTATCTATCTATCTATCTATCTATCTATCTATCTATCTATCTATCTATCTATCTATAGTTCTGCAAAGAAAACATATAGTTCTGCAAAGTGAAAGCTCGAAGCTTGATCATCTCTTCTGGTGCAGAAAGTGAAAGCGAACTGCTATAACTTCAAATGTCCCTTTTAGACACTTTTTTTGAGTGTTACGACGATTGCTGCTGCCGGCTTTGCAATGACGCAGCATCTACTCTTGCGAGCGGCGACCCTCGCTGAGCTGTCTGCTCTTGCCATGACGCAGCATCTGCGTGAAGAGCGAGATGATGTAGCAGACACTGGCGGTAAAGTGTGAGCCTGTAGTATATGGACCAATACATTTTTCTTGCAGCAATAACGCCATTAGAAAAAGGCGTTTTTTGTTGTTGTTGTCTGGAAAATTATGGGAAATTGTGGTCCTCGCGATCTATGTCAAACAAATTGAAATATAAGCGCAAGTAGGAGCCATACCATCTTGCTCTTCCCACTCATGGAGAACACTATAGAATATTCAGAGCATTCAACTCTGTGAAGGGGGATGACCAGCGGAGCTGTATATATGGTGATAAATGTTGATAATACATATTTTCTGTTAAAAGACGCATACTACAATGAATTTCGTTCGTTCAAAATTTTTTGTTGTTCTATAAAATTGCATACTCAATGTTTTTTTGTTTTTAATTAAGCTTCTTTTGTTTGCCTTTTTGGACCTATTATTTGGTCACCAAGGTGACAATTGCTTTATGATCCCTATGATATATGGCCAGTGGCTCTGTGGCGACGCTGGAAAAGTTCATGGCCAATTTGAGGTCTATACACGACCGATAACGTGTAGTAAGGACACTGATGTTTGTGTAACATTGAATTCCGAACCTTTCCAAGAGAAACGCAACGACTGATCGATGTGCATAACGAGAACAAGGTGAAAGCGGGAGCAAACGTTTCGACAAGTGGACTTGTCTTTTTCAAAGCCTTGAAAAAAATTGGCTTGAAAAAGACAAGTCCACTTGTCCAAACGTTGGCTCCCGCTTTCACCTTGTTGTCGTTTCGCACATCATCTTGAACTTCCATCTCCCGCCTTCGCCCTGTTTACCCTGAACGAAGGACCGAAACACGCCTATGCTGAAGTCACCCACAATTACGATGGGCGTGGAGTCTGTAGCGGTGATCCAACCAAAATTGCATACGGTTGGCGTTTGCGGCGCGATCTTCGTCCGCATTACGGGCCCCCCCGCCGACGCCGCGCACATTCCCGCTTCCGTTCACGACGGTGTTCTTCCGTTCACGACGGCGTGCCGTTCTTCCGCAGTCCCCACCGCAAGCGGCTTACCCATTGCGCGGGTGGAAGGGAACTGGGAAAGGACACACGATTCGCGCCGTTTGATTATAGAACCCATCACGTCAAACTGCACTCCATAATACACAGCGTCTATTCGTCTTTCACTTTATTCATAACGATTTTTTATCACAACACGTTTTGACATTTCCCGCGATTAAACGCAGCTGACGTACACCCGGCGATACGCCTTTGCTTTATGGTTTAGCTCTGTGCTCTGGAGTGGCCGCCATAGTTTTGGCTATGCGCGCAAAACCGCCAGAACCTAGTGTGTACCGGCTCCGCTGTAAAAAGTTCTTGTAAATAAGAAAGGACGAAAGGTACATTTCTTATTTGTGTCAGAGTCGCAAAATTATGTCTATGAAATATTTTAAAGTGCTGCAGTGTCAGTCGTAGTATCGAACTATTTTATTCGAAAGTTGAAGTTTAACCAGTTCGAGCAGCGTTTTAGACGCAGGTGGCTGCATTGAATGCTGAATTTGAAAGGTACATAAAGAGCTACATATGATGTCACGTCTATTTATTTCTTGTTGCTATAATGCTTGTTTCAATGTTAATTTTGCTAGTGAGAAGCTCTATAGACCATAGAAAGCAGCAGGGTGTCATCCTTTGTACTGTGGCCACGACAAGCCGCTCAAAACAGTTTTTTAAGCGGCAGTCATGTACACTTGAAACGTAGCATATTGCGTGACCTTAGCTTTATGGATTTTGTTCCGTGATTGCACCTTTTCATTTGTTGCTTAGAAGTTATGCAAGTTTCATGCCAATAGCTCCGTGCATTGCGGCGAAAGCTAGACAGCGAACTTGTGACTTTACTTTTCAAAACCCGCTCGAATTTACGGGCCGATAAAATTAGCAGTAACTTAGGATGCCGCCAGTTATATCTTCGCGCAAAATAGTGAAGGCTTTTTGTGGTTGAAATTTAAGAGCCAACAAACACGAACAAACATATTGCTACACGCGTGTGGTATTTGATTGTTAGAACGAGGCGCGTGGGTGTCATCACTCGAGAAAAGAGGAGCAAGAACGAACTGGGCTCGCGCTGTGAATCTAACCAGTCAGCGCTGCAACCGCTGTTGTAAATATAACCTCTAAATAGTTGGACGGCTTACTGGCTCGTCCTTCGCGTAACAATACTTTCCTACGGCACCTCATCTCCATATTATGTGCTTTTATCGCGATAGCAAATATATGGACAATCCAGGCGCACTTCTGCCGTCGCAGTTGGCGACGCCGTGAGGTTTCATAAAAAGTCTAAAGGCGATAAAATCGTTACTGCGAGCCGTACGCTGCATGTGCGAGGGAAAGCGTGCGAGGGTGAGGCGGCGAACGCAGCTGAATATCGCGCGCGCGAGTGAGGAAGGCTAGGCGGAAGCGCACCTTTTGCTGTCATGCGCGGGGCGCGGCGGTACGGAGAAGGAGGGGCCCATTCTTCTTCGGCGGCTGCTGATACGTCGCGGCCGCGCGGGCGCCGTATATTGAAAGCGACCTGCGACGTGCCCTAAGTTCGCGCCCACGCTGGCCTTATATTCAAAGCGGTATGCGATGTTTACAAAGTGCACGCAGTGCCTGTAAGCTCCGTACGCACTGTGTTTTCGACGGTTCGTTCGCGTTGAAGCGAGGGATGCGCGAAGGTGAACTCAATCGCTGCTGCTGCCGCGATTCATCACTCCATCGTTCTGACAGCGAGTTTGCGCGCTCATCCAGCGCGATGTGTTGATGCTTACCTGGTCGCGCGTGACACCGTGCTTGGCAATTAAGTTAGTAAGCGAATGTTTACAAGTTTATGCGGCAGATAAAATTACTACTATTACTTCGTATAGCTGTCTACTAATCTGCTATCGCAATCAGTGCTTCGCGTCTTGGGGCGATACTGCGACTTTTTTATTTCAATATCGAAGTGACAAAATTGTCACGAAGAGGCTTCGAAGTGCTTGCAAACGTATGCACATGTCTTCCTGTGAACGTTTCCATTCACATTTATTTAAACAAGTGGGACAATATTTGCTATATTATTTACTCGTTTCTGTGTATGCCTGCGCCGAGCGAAATTCGGAAAGTGAAATACTGCGTTAGCTGAATAGTGATAACAAATGGTTTTAACTTAGTGCCTGCTCCCGCGTCTTCGCTGAGTACTAAACAAGATGGCGTCTCCTAATGGGCATCGTACACTGCCCTTATTGGTTTAGTATCGCCTTCAAACAATAGGACACCCGTGTGATTCTATGAAAGCGGATCTCGGATACCATGGCAAGTATATGAATATTCATATGCCTGGCGCCGCTATATAAGTGGCCATCCTCGCAACGGTGCCTGCATTCGGCTGAGCACTAGGTAACATTAGGGAATGAGCTGGTTTCGTCTCAGTCAAGGCTAATGAACGCTAGCACTCGCCACCATCTTGAAAAAACGTGTAGTTTTGGCCCCCATCAACTGAGATTAATGGAAAAAATTAGATACCCTGCCTCAATTCGAATCTTTTGCAGTCTTCTGATGGAGGGCCGGCTTGACCTTTTTTTGCATTTTAAAATAACATGCTCAACTGTAATTTTTGAAGGAAAATATAAGAAGCAATTTTTTAAAAAGATAATTGCAATTCTGACCCTAACCTTTGTAGGTCACATGTTCGAACACGTCCACAAGCTGTTACATTTATTTTCTCTTCCTTCGCGTGCAATGGCAGTGAAACATATTCACCGGAAAATGTCTGCCTGTTCAGCATAGGAGTACGACATAGGAGTACCCAGCCGTTTTGAATTTCCATTATGGAAATATCCCACTGGACCTCAAGCCGTAGAAGCCACCAGAGGTGAATGTTGCCACCATATGATTGAACAACAGCCCACGTAAACTCGTCGCTTTTGTACATACAGCCAAGGACTAAAACGATGTTTCTGCGGACTTCGTCATTTACTCTAACCACAAGCACTTCCATACCGCCATGACGTTTCTTTTTTATTAGCACAACCGTTACTTGGGGCGAGGAGTTGCGGAGTCGCCATCTGTCAGAAGCGCCTCCCTTGCGTAGTATGAAGGATCACGCGGCACGCTCCTCATATGTTTCGCTTACGGCGCTCAATAAAAACACGACGCGGCAGCCTTCCTGGACATTTATGTAGGTACCCTCAAAACGAGGGAAGTTTTCGACTGTCAATATAATATTCTTGGGCAAACTGAAAGCACAGAATCGTTTACAGACGCTATCTCTTTACCGAATATATACACTGAACGTCACGGCACGCGGTCGCCGCGATGGAGTCTTCCGAACCGGCTTCTTGCGTGAGAGTAAAGTATGTGAAATATGTTCTTATAATGGGATGTCTGTATAACCAAATGGGGCATAGCAGAATGAAGCCTTAATGCAGCGATCGCACGGGTTCGCAGCGACCCACTGCGCACCTGCATGCATATGCGAGCAGAAGTTTTTGCTTTCGCTGTGAGCGCGTTTCTGCTCCGTGCCGTGAGCTGTAGGCCGCAACAAATGGGCATTTGACAACACATTATGAACCATTGTTGCGTGGACGCTACCAGAACTGTTGAAAAATAATTTCTTTATAAAGACTTCGATGCCTACGGCGATTGTGATGTGCCATCGTGAGGAATCAGTCTTTTTTTTTTTTCATGTTCTAAATTCTTGGACAGTTCAATAATATTTCTCAAGTTGCGTCGCACTGTATGTTTATCGCTCTTCTGAGCGTGCGATTTCCCTGTGCTTCTTTTTCGTAACCCAGTGCATTCATAACAGAAACGTGACCATATGCCATGCCTTTTTTGAGTGTGCGTCTTACCGCTCGCTTTCCGGTCCAGTGAACTTGGCAGTATTTAGCCTCAACAAATTCATAAGCGAAACTGTCAGGACATTAGCCGGGCAGCGGGCGCGGGCGAGCGTCTCAGTGCGTGTTTTCTGCTACTCACCGAACATCGCGCTGTCCCGGCGCCGTAGGAGAAATCTTCCTCGCGTCTGTGCTTCCTGCATACCCGAGTTATAGCCGATGGCTGTCTGCCGGTTCTAAGTTTCACCAGCCAAGCTAAGCTCCTTGCACTTCAGCTACGTGTTTGTAAGGCTGAAACCGGGCTCCGTTGCGTACGTCCGGCACTGCGGCACCGAGCAGTAGCCTACCATGCAGCACGCCTCCAAAGGCAGCCACTGCCTATTATAGTACTTTCAAATGTTGTCAAGCACACACCCAAGGCGGTAAAGCCTCACCACTTAATCAGAACCGCGGCGCAGGTCGTACTTTAAACTTTCGTTTTCAGCGCGCTTCGGCGATTCCGAAGCAGCCGACGCGGCCGCTCTGTCCACGTGATTCCTCATGCTACGTCACGCCGACGATTGCGCCAGCTTTTCCAGTGGTGGAGCTCGCCCCTAATACCTACCCCTCCCTCACGCACAACACGTGCCTTCTTTGAGTCACCACAGATTAATATTAATAATAGTAAACGAAACTGTACCTCAATGACTGTGTTATGTACCTCTTGCTGCAAGGTGAAAACTTGTTCTTTGTTTCGCCTACGTCCACATAGCTCATGATGTACCCCAGGTTCCATCCACAAATTCCGTCGTACTGAGGAGGATACTGGTCATGGGGTGCTCCTAACCTGCAAAATCAATCCCCCAGACGTGTTCTCTGTAAGGAGGAAGTGAACACCAGCAAGGATAATCACAAGTACTGAGTAGGTGGTGTTAAATGTGTAATGAAACTTTGCAATTTGTCATGTCATAAATATATAAGGAATTAATTTAGTTCTACCTGAAGGCAACCACCATTTCTTGCATTATATTTTTATTACGCTCAGTAAATTTAATGGCATGTCCAAGCTGACAAAATGAATCCAAGCAGGATGGATGTAAGCAACTAAATGATATTACAGTCCCTTTCTTATAAAGTCTTGCTACTTACCTTTTTTCCACGGCATTTCAACATTTCAATAGACAGTTGCTAAGCATAGTCTTTACTACAACGTTATGTTCGTATTCTGTGTAGTTGCTGTCGGGATAGGTTGAGTTAATGGTTTCTTAATGTCACATGAAGTTTCAGTAGTCCTTACGGGTTTTTCTGCTGATGGAGTCTCTGTACGTCCATACGCACTTTTGCCACTAAACTATCAAAGTGCTTATTGCCTCAGATGCATCCGTAGAGGATCTGAATTGTTTGTTCAGCACTTGTAAAAGTAAAGCACTAACAGTCTCGATACATAATTTTGATGCAAGCGTATTTACTTTATAACGATGTCAGCGGTGCCGAAGAGCTGCATTTTATGTCGGATATTGTGAGAAGTATCGGAGTAGTAAAGGTTACGACAAAGGTTCATTAGCGGATGCCACCAAGCAAATGTAGTATAAAGGAATGTTGTCGGAAGCGATCGCATGCGTACATATTGTAAGCAGCACCAGCATAGAGCAGAGGCCTAGGACACTTTAACAATGCTATCAATGCTTTGTTTAAAGCCAGTGTGGAAAACTAGTTATGAAGAGGCACCGACGGAGACTTATTGTGCGAATCCGGGGCCCAATTCACAAAGCTTTTTGTTCCCAAGTCCTGTTAACTATTGTATTGCACCCTTCGCTGATGCAGTGTGGAGCATTAGGATTGGCGGGTTGATGGCCTTACGAGCAATTCTATCGTAAGAGCCGGTTCTGAATATAGGCCCACACTCGCAAGAACTTACTGCGTTACAATTGCCTGGAAGAGCAAATGCCAGCCAATTCTGATGCTAGGCCACTAGCGAATCGAGAGGGGAGAAGCATAGTCACCGAGTTTTCAGTCTGCCAGGAGGGGGGGCGGGGGAGGGACGAAACTGGGGCCAATTCGGACCCTCTCTTTTGTCATTCGTTCCCCTCACCACGCGTATGCTCCTTGGCAAGAGATATACACAAGCGGCAGATATACGCAAATAAAACGTGAGTTTTATTTCTTTGTAAAGTCGAGCGAATATGCTAAAAAGAATGACCGCATGGTTTTTGACACTAAATAAATAAATGAAGAAGAACCTCAAGAACACGTAAACTCTTGGTAGAGTTTCATAACGCCCTTAGTCAAAGTGAGAGAAAACAACGGACAACACGCGCATTTCCTCAACAAGCTAAGAATTGGAAAATTACAAACTGATTACAAACCCTTCGTTTTTAAGAAACACTGGACAATACAAACCTTCCCACAATAAGCCAACAATTCAAAAATTAATAAGATATTTCAACTTATTCGTGTCTAAGAAACACTGGGCAGTACAAACTTTTCCACATTAAACTAACAATATAAAATCTAAAGACAGATCATGAACTGTTCGCCTTTCAAAAATTTAAACGAACTACGAAATTCGATGCAAGACAAATAGACAAGTACAGTACGCTAAGTTAGACGTTGTAATAACAAAGCGGCATACTGGAGACTTTATGGGAGGGGATATATTAACGCCAGGGCGTGTGACAGCTTGAATAAAGCTAGCGCATTATACTGCGGGGTTCACTGTCTCTTTGCCGAAAGGTCACTGCACAATCAAGAATGTATCCTACGCACAGTTGAACTCTGAATAAACTTGTCCGCGATGTCACTGAGATTTATTTTGTGGGCGTGCTCTTAGTGCCAATCAAGAACTGCAACGTAATTTAACGGCGCTTGTCCCCATTTTTGACCTCAGGTACGTTTTGACGCGACGGAGGCATGAAAACGATCTCTCAGATGTGCATGAGTAGAACAATAAAATCAGTCTTCACAAGCTCAGCCATCTCGGGCAAAAGATCTCGCACCTGCTCACAGTCATCGCCCGAAAGCATCCCTGCAACATCATGAAACGTTTTTCTAGAGTGTTTTGCGCTGCCTCGCTCTATCTGCGAGCATACTATTGTGAACGTTGAGCCGTTCGGGCTCAATATCTTGCCCGTAGAACTTCAACATGTACGCGCTGACAACCTCCCCAGTCAAAAGCTGTTCAACCTGTGTCATGTGCAGCCACATCTGCACATAAGACATATATCTCTTCTTCATTCAGGAATCTACTGTGTTTAATAACTCATAGAATCACTGGCTGTAGATGTCCTCGGCCGAAAAAAATACGGGTGGTGTAGAACTGTCTTCATAAAATCCTGAAGTCTTCCCTTGCCTTGGCGCAGGAGCTTCTTTCTCTTGAACATTCAGCTCCAATTCGCGCGCCTCTGCGTGTGTCTTGTTCCGAAATTGGCAGAATCCTTTCTTCCTAAGTCCTAATGTCACTATAAGCGATTTCCTTGCGTCTTCCATTTCTTTTTGATTTTCATTTACACAATCAGTTGCTACATTCACCATCGTTTTCACAGCTGCGGTTCCGCTCGTGGCAGCACGGTGCACTTTCGAGGTCTCATGACTTTTAAATCTTTAACAGCTTTCTTCCAGTAAGAAAACCCACCTTGCACAAACGCCAAGCGAGAGTCCTTATCCCTGTTACTTGAAGTATTTGGAAGAAAACATGTTAATCTCACAAGCAACGCGACATTCTTACAAATACCTTGTCCACTGACGCGTCATAGAGAAGCATATTTCCAAGCTGGCTGGTAATGTCACCCCTGGTTGGTAACGTCACCCCTGCTGTGCTTTAATGTCAGGGGCTGGCTCACCAACAATTCGCTACGCGTGCAGAGGTCGTGGTTACAGTGACTGATGTGGAGCCTGTGTCGCTAAGGCGCCGGCTCCACATCATGAGATTAGAAGCGGACGTTGAAGGTCCCATGCCGGGTTAATTGCATGTCCATTCATCCTCTTTGGGAAGTCAGTTATTATGAATGAGATATCTGTATACTGTTTTTCACGGTTTCCTGAAATACTACACCAGGAAGCTAAGACAACCAAAGTGTGAAGCGTCAAAAGCGTAATCCGGGTACAAAGGGGGTCAATCCACTCTGTGAAGGTGGAACGTCAGCGAAGCTGTTCTGCTCCCTAATTCACCCCAAATTCATGGTGTGAACGTGGTTGGATAGCAAAGCCAAATGAGCGCGAGAAACAAAACACGTTTGTTTGTAATTTGTGATTGAGCGTATTTCTTTGTTAGCTAAATGAAACTTGGAAAGACTACAGTTTTACCCTAGCTGACAGACGTGGGGCTGCCTGTTTCACTCCCGTAGAAACCCATGTATAGAAAGCGCTGGTCAATTCCATAACATTTACAACTTCAGTTTGAACTACCTAATTGTGAAAAGTAAATGAAACTTGGCGTAATGATAGTCGTCTTCGTGGCCAATTGCAAAAATTTTTGTCGATGGTTCGGATAAAACAGTAGTTGCAGCGGTTTTCTGCAGAGCGAAATCGCGATATAGTTGGCTTTGCCGCAAGGCATTTTTGTTCGCTACGTGGAAATAGCCCGCTCAGATAAACCCCTCCCCCCTCCTGCGAGAGCCCACATGTGACTCATTCATACGGGGGCTGGAGGTAAACAGCGTCGCTGTAGAACATAAAAAAGGCCTTCCACCTTTTGTTCGTGCTAACAGTGTTGCAATCTCTGCGTACAAAGAACAAATAAGTCGAGTACAGTTCAAGTTTCTTCTTTACTTCGACAGCTTCATCGAGGTAGACACTGATTTGGCGTGGGACGTGTCGCAGACAGACTTGCATACGACGCACGGATGACATACGGAGAACTCGATTTATATAACACTTCAAAAACAGTAAAAGTAAACAAAACATTCGCACTGAGATACCAAAGCTGACACAGCACAACAATTGATCTTAACGCTGACACTTCATTACTTCCCATAAGCCGGGGTTTCGGAATCGGACATAGAAAACTAATAACAACATTAAGCGCTTGTAACATCATGCAGCACGTCTCTTGTGTCCTGCTGTCTGCACGGCTCACCTTTTTTGCATAGCAACACTCTCCTCCTCCGCCTTCACTCCTTCTCGTTTCTCTTCTGTTTCACGCTCCCTCCTCGACCGTGGCGCCGCCTAGACTGCTCGAGCGTAGCAACGGCGCCCAACATGCGCTCCTCGCCACTCCGTAGACGCTTCTCGAGGAAAAATGGCGCTGATGCATGGCGCGAGGGCCCACGTGACGCTACTAGGCCAATAGCGACGCGCCGTCGGCCACAGCGCGCGAGGAGGAGGCGGCATTCTTGAAAGCGTGGCACTACTTTACGAAGCTTAAGGGGTTTTATTCTCAAACTGTCTGCACGCGCGCCCTCCGCTGTCGAGGTTGCGGGAGAGGAGGGCCTGGGCCGTGCGCGGCCTTCGAGTTTGTTCGATAAAATTGTCGTCTTCCTCCGATAGCCGCGCCGAAATCGTCCGGCGTTACCCACAGTGACCTTACAGGTCACTTCCAGAGATAACTTTGACATACCTTTCAGTGAGCAAAGCAGGAGTGACGTCGATCATTTACGGAATATGCAGCCGTCGCTTGTCGAGTCTACAGTTTTGTTGGCCACGTCGATTCCGGATGTCGATGACGCACTCGATTTTTTGTCTCGCGGTGGATGCGATTCCGCCAGTTGGCGGCAGGTTTCAATTCAATTTCAATTGCTGTGGTTGAATGGTGTACGCAATACCCGTGTTCTTGTGTTGTTTAGGGCTGATCTTTCTCAGTATTTTTTACTCGAAGGAACGGCAACCGTTTCAAAGCGTTAGGCGAAAAATTGGTGTTTTAGTGCGAAATATATGGACTTCACATGCGAACACAAGACCGTTGGTGTTGTGGACGCTTTTGTCCTAAAGGGGTCCGAACCACCCCTACGGCTTAGTGAAAAAGCACATAATGTTAAGCGACAGTCCCTGGCATCTCTTCTAGCGCACCCTGACACTAGACCATTGTCCCTCGAAACGATTTTCACATGCCGCCGACAGAAGACATCGCAGCTGAAGGCGACGAAGGGACTATGGTTGTTGAAAGAGACGGAATTGGACAAGCGGCTTTTACAGTGATATCACTGTCACAGCCGACAGTGATATCACTGTCACAATTCTAATTGGAATCCGACGGCGATTGGATGTGGTCGGGGAACTCGAGTGATGCCAGGAAAAAGGTCCGTATCTCACAGGACGAAGTCGCGGTATCAAATCCCAGGCGCGGCGGCGGAATATGGACAGGGCGAAATGCAAAAACGTCTGTTTACCAAGCAATGGGTGCATGATCAATAACACCAGGTGGGGAAAATTAAACTGGAGTCCCCCAATGCAGCGTGCCGCATTATCACATCGTAGTTTTCGCACGTAATACTCGAACATTTTATTATTAATTAATTTATGTATTCTACCTGAATATGCAGAATCACGTTATCCTTCTCCAGAGAGTTGTGCCCGGCGGCCGTTCAGAGGGGGGGGGGGATGTCACCCCGGCGACATGCAGTTGTCACACTTCACGCTACGATTCTTCGCACCTGTCAGCAGCCCAAATTAGCCTGTCCATGCCGGAGTCAAGGTCCGTAGATCGCTACGCTTCTTGTCACCTGTCAGCCGCACCAAGTGGCATGATCACGCTGGGGATCGGATTCAGCGTGCATTCCCCCTACTTTCCCTGTTTGTGCCCAGTGATGTGCGTGTCTTTTCGACCGGGCGCACCGAAAAGGGCGCCAGCTCACCGATACCATCCGCGATCCGAAAAGGGAACCAGATCAGCGATAGCATCGGCGCACCGAAAGGGGCAAGCAGCTCACTGCCATCGAGATTGGTCTCCTGACGCCATCTGTCTCCTGACGCCGGCTTGGTGGAAACCATCAACAATGACGACGCACGCACAAAAAGCGGATCCAGACGGGAGGAGGAGGGCGCTCGAAAACAGTGTGACTCGTACATGCTAAGACGCTACCATTGTGTGCTGCGGTAGTTGGAGCCGTTTTGTAACCTCAACGATTGTTGTACCATACCGCGTGCCACTCATCGAGGTGACGGGAGCTGCCATACTACGCGCACCTGGTGGCTACCATGAGGCAAGGGGAGCTGCCATACTGCGTGCACCACGTGCATATCAGCAAGGCATTCAAGGATTCGACACGGCAGGGGACTTCAAGAAGCACCCAGCCATCTCCGCGACGAATCAAGAATTCGACGAGGGCGACGTCACAGCCTGCCTTGCCTGGTTCTTGCGGACGAGAAGTCGCCAAACTGGTTCCTGCCGACGAGGAGTCGCCGAAGGGATTTAACGGAGAACCGGCCCATTGTTAGAGAGAGAGTCGCTGCCAGCCGCCCAGTCGGTCAGATGCGCTTTTGCACATACATGTACGCTATCATCCACTATATGTAAATATTGTATAAAATTGTTCGTTTCTTCTTAGCCTTTTTTCTTCGTTCTCTTAAATGTTGCTCGGAACCCTTTCTCCCGGCACCTGGCACAGCACCATCGATGTGAACTTTGTTGTCCGTATGGACTCCCGACTTCGCATCAATGGTAGTCAGCGGAGAGATTGACCTGACTAAACTTGGGACATGCTGACCATTGCAACAAGACCTTGCAGAAGGCCGGTTCCAAGTAAAAAATAAAGACAGGAAGACAATTAGTAAAACACAAACTCAGCGAAATAGAAATATCACGCGTTAACTTACGTGCCCACCTGGAACCACGCACAGAAAAATCCCGCGATCCCTGCGCTGAGACGACATTGACGACTGTTTCACAGACAGCCTATATCGCATATAAGGTTTATTGATTTTTTCACGCAAAAAAAAACGAACCGTCTGGCAAATACTACTGCGACGACCACACACAGTGACCGTGCGTTCCGTATTGTGAAGACACGAGTAAACTGTTCTGTGCTTTCAATGTTAAAGGACCAATCGTTGGAGAGTTACTAACTTCGCTTATTTTTAAGGCAATGAAAGATACACCAAGAAGGACGCACATGCAGTGCGTAATTCCTTCACCGCCTACCAAACTATGAGGAACGTACCGTGTTAGTCCTCATGCCGCGTTAGCGGTACGCACTTAGAAGATGGTTCCCCCATACCCTCGGGCGCAACGGATTGGCACGCATCACTGGACGGAGATTATGTGTGCACCATCATACTCTACGTGAACCTGCATACGTCATCATATGCTGAAGATAAGGGCTCTAACAGAAGACTAAAGTTAAACTGTGAGGCGATCGCAATTCCTTTTTTGGCCGTGACATCAAATTTGATGTTGCCAGGCACGCCACAGAGTAGAGATGTCCTATGGAAACAAATCTTGCACCTCTTCCCACTGACTGCAGCCACATAGTGCTCGCAAATGAAACGTTCTCTTAGATTTGGCCTTCCGTAAACTTTCAACGCCGTCTGCGCATACTTAGTTCACCACAGACGGGACCAAATACACAAGACTTCACGTTCATGAGTGCGCATCCGATTGGTCAGTCGACTTCGCTAATAGTACCTCCAGTATCAGGATTCGTTGGGAATTTGATCTTATGAACAATTTCAGCGTAAGCCCTTTTGGTGAAGATGGGCCCGCATGAAAAAAAATTGCTATTACGTCAGAATTCTACATAAGAGAAAATTTCAGTCAATCGTGGCGAAGGATATGTTGTTGGCGAATGCGACTACCCAATGAGAAAGAACACTAACAAATCAAAACTTCTTTGGATTCAGGCCATGGGCTTTGCTGTATCAAATAAATGAAAGCAGATGTTCCACACTATTATATATATTTCCACCACTTGCACTCCATGATGTACTTTTTTTTCGGAAGTACTTGTTTCCTACAAAAGCCTTGACGTTTTGCAATGCAGTCGAAGTTTCACAAGTGCCGTTCCGCCAAACTTCGGCCACAGAAGATGACTGGCAAGATTTATAAATCTCTTTCTTCGTAAGTAGTGCTTACCTGTATTGCACATCACTCATGGAGACAATATCCAAGCTGCGAGTTTTGCAGGAAAGAGACATTGAAATTCCATCGTAAGGTAGTACAACGTATGTGAGAAATAACTGGGAGCCAAATAATCTTCAAAAGAGGGCATGACATGCAACAAACTAATAGGAAGGGTTTACTGAATTTCGAGATAGATGTTCACAGGCATCGAAAGTACGTATAGCGCTTTGAGTGCGTTGTGTGGGTATAACGCTGTAACGCTGTATTTCGTCACATGGAACGATAATCTTGAACGGGAAACGATACGACTAGCATACTCTCAGACTAGTAAGCGACTACAAATTATACGAAACATGCTGTACAGCTGAAGCTTAATTTTGTTGACGAAAGCATGCGATTGGTAGTGTAAATGTATAGCCAGAAGACGAAAATCATTCGCAGCAGCTCATCACTCCATGCTATCATGATGGGGAAAGAAAGCCGTAACATTGCTGTGGTTTTAAAATGTCCCGGCTGAAGTGTGTACTTACATGTGTCCGAATTCGTGCACACCGACCTCTAGTCCAATAAATGAGCCGTAAGTATCTTCAACAATGAGAGCATTTTGTCCGTAAGTGCACATTCCTCCAATGGGCGAAACACCTGTAAGATTACAAGAGCCGATTTACTTCGCTTTTTCCCTCTCTTCTGTCAATGTAAAATTTTTCGGGCCACTTCGCATGACTTCCAAATTTGCGGTTGGAGTAGTAGGCTTGACATAGTGCTGCTTTACAGCACAAAAATAATACAACCACATTGACAAGACAATACAGAGCGCCGTAATCACATGCTCACGAGTTTTGTTTTTCTACTGTTCAAGCGGGAAAGAGGGGGTGAGGGAGGGGGGGCTGTCGCAGCTTTGGCGGTGCGTAATCGCATGTTTCCTTCACATCGGTTATGATAGGCCTTACCTAGGTTAAATAAGACAACTAGCGTGTCGTTGTGGAGATTCCATCATTTTTCTTGAGGCATGACGTAGACATGATGGGCGCATGATGGCAGTGATGCCAAGCGTAAGCTCGCAATTGGGTTTTGTAACCTGGTGCAATAATGACGTCCTGTGCTGAAATTTGAAATAGTTGCAGTGATTTTAAAGCTTTCGAACAAGGAAATGATCATCATCATCATCAGCCTGTTTTATGTCCACTGAAGGACGAAGGCCTCTCCCTGCGATCTCCAATTACTCATGTCTTGCGCCAACCGTTTCCAACTAGCGCCCGCAAATTTCCTAATTTCATCACTCCACCTAGTCTTCTGTCGCCCTCGACTGCGTTTCCCTTCACGTGGTATCCATTCTTTAACCCTAATGGTCCAACGGTTATCTATCCTGCACAGGGCCCGGTTTTCATTAGTCATGTCATAAGAAACCAACAAACAATGACACCAAGGATAGGGACAATTATCTGCAGTTCTTAACAGGAAGAGGATTCCATGCGCAGCCAGTATAATTACCAACAGCGGAACCAGCTGCCGTGCTCGAGGGATTGCTGGCGTTGTTCGCCGTGCTAAACGCGGACGCCAAATTGTCGACTGTAAAAATCTGATGCTGTTGTCGTAAATGGCATCGCTTTGTCACCCCCATAAGCCTTATCAGTTTTAATGCCGTCCAGTGATGGCTCATACACTGATCTATCGCCACCAGCGTACTAGCAAAACACCTTCATCACAGTCCAACCTACAAAGAACAACAATCATTAGTGCGGCCCCAGTCCAAACCTTAACAGGCCGCAGTTCCTGGCCTCCCACAACCAGCTAGCCACTCATTTTGCGGTGGAACAAAAGTAAGGGGGCGGCTCTACATGGCGATTTCTTGCTATGGACCCTGGTTGGAAGGCGGTCAAGGGGATTTCTAGGCATGCGTCTAAGAAGGCAACGAGGTTTAGAACTTCAGTTCACCTAGAACATATTGGGCGACTTTCCTGGAAGCCTTCCCTGCTGCTTCTGCTGCACTATCAATCAGTGTGTTACCAGGGGGTATGTCATAACATCGCGACAGTTCATTGTGGACCAGCTCCATTGTGTTTGTGGAAGTAAGACAGCATTTGGGTTCAGTGTGAAGTGCGCAAGAGCGGGCAGCTGAATGTATTTGTGTGGCGTGCAGCAAAAGAACGAATAGTGTAGCGGCGGTTGTGTTTAGCCCTGAGGGTCTTCAGTGCCACGAAATGACCACGTTGTCTAAAATCTTTAGTCTACTCTGTGAATGTGAGCTGTTTTGCAGCTTACATTGACGCCAAATAATAATCATTGACACTACTGTACACACTTCCGTTACCTAACGCTCCGCGCCCGGTGCCTGCCTGTCAGGAACCTGATAAACGCATGACGTTTTGTACTGGAAAGGAACGGCGGTGCAATGTTAGAGAAATTAAGCGTACGCAAAATAAAGATTAGGGTTTGGGGTGAAGCCACAAAATGTGCAAATGTTTCTTAGTGTCCTGCCTGTTGTGGCCTCAACAACGTTTCTCCACACTTCTCCACAACAGTTCTTTATGCAATCAGTGCAGCGTTTATTATGCCGGGCTGCAATGAAACGCTTCTAAATGTCAACCAGGAAACTCGTGTGTTTTAACGAGTCCTTTCATTTACTACAGTATTTCCTTCGGGCTGAGCCATGCCTTTTGTCACACGCCAGTGGGACTTCAGAAAGATATATAGATGGGTTCTGACACTGTCGTGCGTTTGTGAGTAACAATGAGTGTTTCTACCGTTTCAAGACGTGCACGAGTGAAGCGTGTACGCTGTATATGCTTCCCTAAATCCCGCTATTCCAAGCCACTGATGTTGCGAGGTGCCAGTTTGTTGCCAAGTAGCGACAAATCCGCGTTGATGCGTATGGGCCTTCATTAGATATCGAGATGCAACTCAATACAACCGCCCCGATCACGGTCAAACTTTTCTGTCATGGCGAGTTGCACACAAGCTAAAGACTCATGAAAGGGCCAAGCAGATCAGGCAGTGCCGCCAGTTATGCCTGAGGCGGAAAACCTGGGTGGCGCCACGACATTATTTTTGATTCATCCTGATAGCGAAAGTATGTGGGAAGCCTAGCCGAAAATGGCAGCTTCGGTTACAAAAATTTTCACTCGTTTTTTTTTCTGTATAGGTTATGTTGCAGTACTGCGGCTAATCGAAGTTGCTGGCTCGTTCTCTGCCCACCGTCCGCTGGACTTCAGGATACCTAACTTCTGCCATGACGGTTGACACTAGCACCGCACTGAGAATTGAAAGGTAACCGCCGGTAACTCAGTCCTTGTCCTGGCTGCACTGGTTTACTTGCAATTGGTGTCGTGATAGGTGGAGCGATGGCAGCACGATTTCTCCACGGATACTATCCATAGTGCACACACGCACACAAAATATATTTGAAGGTTGAAGAGGGCCCATGCCAGCAAACCATGAGTTTTAAAAGAATAAAAGGGGACACTTGATAGCGATTAAAACGTCTGTATCTAGACAAGTGGCACGTAATATACACAACGTGGTGCGGCTACTTCTGTCGTGTGGAGATATCTACGAATTTAAGCGTACTAGTTATAGATGCTGGATGATGAACCAACTCCACTACGTGGCATTTGTCGACAGCTCATCCAGGGTAGCAGATTCGAAAACTAAGTAAATGTCTATGCACAGCAAGGTCTATATCGCTGCCTGCAATCTGGCCTTCCGATGATCCACATTTAGGGTTCTCAGAATTCGGCATCACTGTCTTCTTGAGCAGCCCAGCAGCATCAGAAGCCAGCGGCATAGTAACCAAGCAAGGGCCATGTGAAACTGCCTCATTTTCATTAACGACATCGTAAGACGTCTCACAAATGTAGACAAGAAACTTTATAAATTTGCATAAAGTTACGGAGGGGCAATATAGCAGAGGAAAATACCACCGCCCAAGCCCTCCGTATTGGTGGTCAACCAGCGATGAAACGGATGAAGCTGAAATGTGTGGCCCGAGTGTTTATCACTGGGATAATCACGACGGTTCAATCAACGACGACTTGCTAGGCTACCGGATCATCGGTACGCAGCTGATGCTTGCGCTTGGCTGCACGAGCCTGTTCTTGTACTCGAGCTTCAGAATCGGCATGGCGTAGACGAACTCGTTCCCGGTTCCGCTCACGGCGTTGGTGGTCAAAAGCTGCCTGCTCCTCAGGAGTACGTATGACGCGTGGCCTAGCCTTTTCGGAGCCGCAGAGAAACTACTGCGCGCGCGCTCAGCTGCGATGGAAAGCGACGACGTCACTACTGGCGCAGCCAATCGCGCGCTTCTCCTTCTCTGTCTTTTTCGGCACGTGCGCATGGGGTTGCGCCGGAGCGGTTTTTGGAATGCAGGCGAAAGACGGACGTGCGGACTAATCGACTAAAGCCACAGACAGCTTCGCTGTAAAGGTGTCATAGTCTACAGGAAAACGTTCTCTAGCAAATAATTTTTTATAATATCTTGCCACACTAAAATGAAGGGCTAGTGTTGGTAGGTCTTGGCAGAATGCCAATTAAACGGTAGTTGACAACTGTCCTGAATTTGTCTTAACGTTTACAAGCATGCGTTCATTATAAATGTCACCAATGTTTTGTGAATGTTTCACCAATGTTTCACCAATGTTTCACCAATGTTTTCACCAATGCAGGTGAAGCCTTGCAATATATAGATCTGCGCAAAAAAGTTTTAAAGGTGTTAAAAGATGGGGTGGCGGAAGACAGCAAAACATTCGTGCAAGAAAGAATAAGCGATGGTTCCTGTGTTGCACCTTGGTAGCAGCTCAAGACTACATAACACAAGGGTAGGATCCCCTCGAGGAAACTTACTCAGATATGTTCTTGAAGCAGCCGAAATTTGAAACAGCAGAGTCGCTAAAAAAGTAACTGTGTTGTAAAAACAACCTGTTGTTTCTCACTTTTTTTTCTGTTTCAATAAATGGCTGCTACTTGGGTGCCCCATCTGAAGGTAAACCACCGTAAATAAAGCGCGTATGTATCCAACAAAACGCGTACAAAAGAATGAAAAATAATATCATGCTATTTCCCCCCCTCCTCCGCTTTCTCTTTGTCATGTCCGCCGTATCATTACGAATCTTATTTTTGATAGATAGGGACGTATGATTAGCCTAGCTTGGCAATGTATAGGAGTACATTGATTTGTCTGAGCATTTCCTTTTGACTCAGAGAAAATTCAGTCAAATCAATATAAGGAATATCCAGCCACGTCGTATACTGACCTGATACCCGTTTGTCCCATACGCCATTTATGTCACCAATCAAGTCTTCTCTGAAACAAGGGCAAAGGAGAAAAAGGCATCCACATGCACTTTCTATAGATAACTGGGAGAGTTTACAGGACCTGCACAACGCACATATTTGAGCTTTACAGAGCCAATTCAGATACTGGATGGATATCAACGATGAATTGCAAGGAAAGGCATTTTTGTGGTTATAGCCTTGCGGAGACATGCGCACCACATGTGCAGTATTGTAATACATATTTACGAAAAATAAATAAACTGCGTGAAGTGAACCGTGACCGATAGAAGGGAGTGACATGCGAAGAAGACTGGCGCATTTTTCTAATATTAGTCAGGAAAGCCACACGTAGCATATGGCTAGAGCGCACATATCAGTAAAATCACCGAAAAAGCTTTAGCTGCATATTATGGTGAGAAATAAAGCACAAACGCAATCAACAAATGCAGATGAGGAAATAGCGTCTTTCAATTCATTTACAATCACCATATATATATATATATATAGTTCGCGGTACCAGTGTGCGTGACGATAACCTGTTCCTGCAAGGGGCGCGCGATGGCGAGCGGCTACGACTAAGGCTCAATGTGACGCTCCCTTGGGTGTTGTCGCCGCTGAGACTAGTCGCACGATTTCCCCGCGACGAAGGACCGCTCTCGTCATTGGTGGAAGGAAAGCGTGAGAAGCGTAGTGCTGCGCTAGACGTGCTGTGTGGCGACGATCGCTCCTATGTGGCGCCAGAGCAGGGCGCGTCGTCTGTATGGAAATAAAGCCCGCTACTCACACCGTTCTTTTCCTATTATAAATTGTGCACTTATATAATCATAATACGAAACATTTACATGCCAAATGAAAACGCGTATAGAGCTGCGCTCAAATTTCTCATTACGGAGTACAGTAATCGTAGGCGAATTTTTTTTCATCGAATATTCGCCAATATATAAGAGGGGGCGCTGGTAAGTTCCTCGATTTCCCAGCTTGCAGACAATGAAGACAAGTGAGAGGGAGGGGGGGGCATATTATAGAATAATATGTTCGTTGGTAGCTGTGCTAATGTTAGATCTTCGCGATTCTCTTTCCGAAAAATCTTTTTCTACTAGTCAGAAGCTGTGAAGGCTGAGGTTCAAGCAAGCTTTACGCCTTTGGAGTTGTGAGTTATCGCAAACGATTTATTCCTCAACGGAAAATCAAAAAAAGGACACTCAAACTGAGATGCCACAAACACTGAGAAGTGTTCTTCCCACAGCACTGTCAAAACCAGGATATCTCGTTTCAAGGCTGGGTATTTTACCGTTGAAGATAAGCTCGCTCCTCAACCTCAACTGACCTGGCAACATGCGATGCATTCCATGAGCTGATTATGCAAGACCGGGGAATACCTGGAAAAGAGGCCACATACTGGATTTCTCACGGAAGCGCCTCGGGTTTGTTGTCTCCAGTCCTTTAGAAATGCACAAGGTTTAAGCATAATGGGTGCCGAAATGACTGAACAGTGATTGGAAGAAGGAATGATTTGGAGCATACGAAACAGTTTTTGACCATTTGAAGTGGCACAGGACTCTTTGTCTAAGTTAGTGATTCAGAATGAAATCCTACTACAGCTTTCTGTTCCTGAAACCAAAAGAAACAGTTAAATGAACGGCGTCACAATGGGTCCCAGTGGCCAAGAAGGCTGTAAGCCCAGAGAGAGAGAGAGAGAAAAGAGAGGAAAGGCTAGGACGGCAAACAAATGAGTGTACGGTTTGATACCCTAGGCTGGGGGTAAGGGAACGGGGGAATAAAAAGAAAGAGGAATGGAGTGAGCAGTGTGTCCGCAGTGAAGCGCCGTGACACAAAGTCAATTTCCAAAGCTGGTGATCTGCATTGATAGCAACTGGGACGACCAAAGGGCCAGTGGTCGGTACGCGAATGGGAGGCTACCGGTAAGCCACGCTGTTTACTCAAGACCTGCATGCACTGGATTAAGAGCCTCCAGCGCTTTCGCTGCACTTCGTGCTGACGGAGTATGCAACTTCCTGAAAAGGTGACCAAGGGTATTTATGAGGGACCGAAGCATCACAACCATTTGCCGCTATTCTTCGGACAATTCATCGGTAGTCGGTGCTGTGCACTCCACCGCGGTGCGCCGTATCCTTTGATGTGACTGTGGCTCCGGCTGTGGTATCCGCTACGGCATCGGTCGTGGCATCGGTTGTGGCACCAGCTGTAGCCTAGACATCTGTTATAAAGGTCATGGCTTCTCATTACTAAAACATAGACGGTGCACTGTTGGCGGACAACATACCTCAGGTGCCTACCATTAGGAGACGGCATTGTGCTAGCCTCCTGAACCTGATATCAGCGGTAATTAAAACGAAATGCCGTGGAAAGTAGACCAAAGTCATTCTTTTAATTTGTCACGACAATGCACCTGCGCACATGTTCAACATTGTGGCTTTCAAAGGGAGCACCATGGGGTGTCCAGCATCTCTCCTACTCACCCGACCTGGCCTTCTCGATCTATTATCTCCCCTTAAAATTCAAAAAAACGCTTGAAGACGCAAAGTTCTGAGGACATTTCTGACGTCAAGCATGCAGCTGAGAGCTGGTTTGAGGCCCAATGAAAGTAGTTTCACATGAACGGTCTAGAAAACCTGCAACTAGGCTGTGCCAACTGCAGCATTTTTAGGGTGAAATATGTTGAGTAAATGAGTTATTTCATAACTCTGGCCCTCTTCCCTCCGGTTAAACCCAGGAACTTGTCAGCACCCCCTCGTATGCTGAGGGGCTTACTCTCCTACATGTAGTCATGTGTCCCAGACTTCGCACACTGGAGACTCCTTTATGCCAATAATTGACACACCGGTTCCTAATAACTTTTTCACCGATCTCTGCCGCTACTTGCGAAATTGCTTCCAAGATTTCTCAAAACATCTTGTTCTTTTTCTGGAGAGCAGAATCAGCTGTAGACAGGTAGGCCTACTGAGTTGCTAAAGTGAATGCACAGAAGTGTGCGTTGCACGTATAAGTCGTGGGCGATTGGTAAAATTTAAACGTCTCCTGCTCTCTCTTCGCGTTTTCTTGAAATACGTAATGATAAACAGGGGTACAATTAACTAAGCATACTACTTTTAAGTGATGTTAACCATTGGGAAGCGAACTTCCCTGATAATATGGAATATATTACGATTAGCTGGCACTTGCTGCTACGAGCACTTTAGTCTAAAGGCATTTTGTAAATAAGGGCACATGGTTTTTGGAGCTTACGTTCGTTCTGGACTTTACCCTTATCCCTTGGACAGCCTACTTCTTTCGCCCAAGCGCCATCATCAGGCCTGAATGCGTACAGAATGTGCTTATGCGAGCTCACCCGGCCCCTCAGGTAGTTTCGGTTAGACTTTCTACAATGCATGAAGTTCAAAAAACTCTAAACGACAAGGCCCACCATAAATTTCCGACAAATTCCACTGGAGCTACTGAAGCTTTCCACACTACACGTGCGCTAAGAGATTTTTCCAGACGGAGAGCACGTAAAAATCAGAATCCCTCCACATCATCCCTACCCCTCCTTTCACTTTGCTGCAAGTTACGCAATGCGCGCTGGCGACTTCCCGTTCAGTGATGCTCGATGAGCTGACTTTTTAATTGTTGATGTTGTTGTAAGGCTTTCAGTTAGGAAGCTTTAGGTAACTTTTCAATCCGACTTATGTAATTGTTTCTAGGTGGTTGGTGTGTTCTTTGCGATCAGGAAACTAAATTGGGGTGACATACAGTAACTGTACCCAGCGGCACGCAGAGGGCCCCTGCAGTACATCTGTAGCGCCCTATTTGAGTGGGGAGAGTGTTGGGCCTGAAGTGTAGGTTTAGCCTGGGTACAACTCCGATTTCCCTATCTAAATATAGCTGTAAAACACAGACACGCTTTTATGAGACAGCCGCCAGACTGAGTTGAAATAAATGTGCTCCACTTGAAAAAGAAAATAAAGTTGTAGTAACTATAGGAAGCAGAATTTAGATTTTTTACCCGGAATATTGTGAAGAAATTCACGAAGCATGGTAAGTTTCCAAGAATTTAAAAAACGAAGTTTAGAAATCCTTAACCCTGCCCCAAAAACTGATATTGAAGTTTTGTAAACTGTCTGTTCAGGCACTTCAAGCGGACTCACGCGCCGAGGGTGCGCGAAGAACCATCGGCCGCCGTTTGTGCACTGCGCGTGAGGTATCGCATATCGCTTCCCTTTTTTAGTGCGGCAAAGTGTACTGTAGGATTTGGCAGTCGTTGTTGTAGGGAGTCGGGACTTAGGTGAACAGTGTTTATTTCCAGTGTTTACATTTCAAACAAGTGATACATTTACACAGTCTAGCGTGACTCCCAAACGGAGCCCGCATGACGAAGCATACAGCAAACGAGCACACAACGCACGAGTACATTGACAAGTAAACAGCACGACGACGAGCACACTCTAGCCGCCGACAACAGCTCGTTATATCCACTTCGTGTTCCCTATATCCCTAAGTGAGGCTAAACGTTTGGCGTCAGCGTAAACACGCCGCCTCTCTGCGGGACGTTTTACAAACACACACCCGCAAACACAGGTTTCAGTGCCCCCTCTGCGGGCAGACGACCTTTGCATCGCAGTCGTCGTGGTATCGATTGTCCTGCGTCGCCCAATCCAGGTGGTCGCGCCCGAACCCAGCCGGCGCCTATAAATTCCAGAGCTGCCGTAGTCCGCACTTCTCCAAAGGAAGTTCGCGGTTGGTTAGCGCTGTCCTCACTGGTTCTCTGAAGGGCGCCCCCACCGCGGGTGGATCTAAACACGTGCAGCAGGCTGAAATTCCTAACAGTACATAGGGCAGACAAGAAGATGCCTCAATGACGGGCTAAGCGAACACAAGCAAAAATTGAACTGTTGTCGAGATGGACATGTCTGCATGCATAATGGCGATTGCGGGTGTAGACCACTCTTTAATGATTGTATAGCCTTGTTTAGAAATGCAGATAAAGATACGAGGGAGATTGTAGAAGGAAGCTCGATTGCAAAAAAAAAGGTGCAAACTGCGTCAGTGCTCCGTCGATTACTCTCAGCAGAAAGGAAATGACCTGTGTGGTAAATGCTGGATTGCACGTGCGATGATTTCCACTCGTTTGAGCCGGCATAATTTTCTGAAATAAAATTTACTGGATAGTTGGTGCACGTCCTGTCGTCTTTCTTGTCCATGTCAATGCAACGCTATGACTTCAAGTGATGAATTCACAGCATACATAAAATTGTTACACGTTTTGCACGCGTTCTGCAAACGTTCTGTTCACAAATTAGTAGTGTCTATCATAGCAGTGTAGAAGTATGGTTTTCCGCTTAGATCTATTAGTAGGTTTAATTTATGCAATTGTGAAATCCTTTGTCATTGCTAACGTATAGAATTGCAAACTTAGAAGCTGGGGATTTATGAAATGTTACAATTTTCAATAAGCAAAAAAATTTGTCAGCCCAAAATGAAAATCATGCTTCCTACAGTGACTACAGTTTAACTTCCTTATATTGTTGTAGTGGCGGCTATCCAGACACCTTGTCCACTACTATACCATTAACTTCATCACGACGTTTGCAATGGTTGCTTAGAAATAGAAGTTCTCCCTTTTCATGTGCTAAGGTAGGAGCTGCCGAGCTAACGATTCTTGTTAAGTGGCCCGAAATCACCAGCTGTATAATGTCGCCATTCCGCTGTACGTGTCTTTGAACAACGGATTCAGCACGCCACCGCGAAATTTGCTATTCCGCCTTAACGCCATTCTGCGGTAAAGATCATGAACGGCGGTGATTCCGCCTGCCTTATTTGTCCTAAAATTGCGATGCCACGCAATACAATTCTATTTACACGCGCATCACTATTAGCTTATCAGTCTGTGTTCTAATGCTGTCTATGCGCATAAATCGAAAAGAAAAATTGCTGGCTCTCCCGTAATCGGGAAGAGATGCAAGCCTGAAATGGCATCCGGCAATGCAGATTGATTGGAGATCATACCAGCTGCAATCTTAAAATGTGCGTAGTGGACCTTAGCAATCGCGAGCCCCACCACACCACACCGCACGATACCGCACTACGCCATAATGTGCTCTGGTCCAGACGGAGGCTGCCTAGCCAGTTGAAGAAAGCCGGCTGAAGGTCGCACAACAGGCCGCGAAAGACGCCAGGGAGACTGAACGCATTTACCAGCTAGAAGAAAAAAAGTACCTGAAGGAGGCACCACGAAGCATGACACCATCTCTCGTGGCGACGCAAAACCAACGCCGCGTAACTCACGGACCGCTGGCACTCAACACAAGCAACCATGCCTCAGCTTTAAAAGATTACATTTAAATATATAGTGCGCTGTATCTGCCTTTTGATCGTCGATATGTGAAATGACAAAACATCAGTATACTAGAAGTTAAAGTTTGAGGGATATTGTGAACAAACATTAGGAAGAACTCGGAAGCAATATGTTTTGCAATATGCTTGGGTAGTAGCTAGCGTATGTAATGCGGTCCTGTACAAAGGGTTGGGGGTCAGAAACCGCTTTTTCTTAAGTTTTGAATGGTTGCCCGGATGATCTCGTTTCGTTCTCGCAATTAGCCCGAATTTTGTAGTTTGAGTGCCCGGATAACGGCTCTGGCTTTTTGCTCAAGGTCACTTTAAGGTCGCCGACAGCGGGAGCTGAAAGGATTTCACGCTTGAAATGAGCGTGCGTGAAGTGCCTTCTGCTGAAGGAGAAGAGGGTTTTATACATTTCCATTCGAACCTACGTATCAAGACAATAGTATTGAGTGCGCTTCTGTTCTAATCACTGAGATCTCATTAACGTTATTAAAGAGTTTTATAATTGGAGTACCACGACTCTGGGTCCCCAAGCCATGCTGGGCTGGCTGCTCTTCGAATCAGATGAGCAGCAGAGTTTGAGAATTGGGTCAAACGCAGAGAGCGTTGGGTCGAGCGCTCCAGACGTCGCAGTAGGGAAAACAAAAAGGCACTTGAAAGAAAAAAACAGAAATGTTTTTGTTACAAGAGCAAACGAACAGAACTCACGTTTTATATAAAAGAGCAAACAATAAAATGTAATAAACATAATCACTGCGTCAGTCGCACGGCTCTCTTGGCTAACTCGCGATTTCCCGTCACCCTCAAGAGCGACCCGAGACGGCTTGGGAACCCACGCTAGGTTTCGATTTTTGGTTCGTTGATGAACGCGGACGAAACAATTCCCAAGACAGGCTTGGATTTTGCTCATGCGTATTTGTGGCCTGTAATTTTCTTGGCTCCGCACTTCTAAAACTCTCTATTAAGCCAAACATGTCACAAACAAAGTGCACATGCAGCGAAGCGTTATCCTATTTTTTTCAACTAGTACTGCGGTTGCAAGTGGCATGCTTATGCATACAGAGAACATCGTTACTGGCCCTCCCAAAGTGAAAGTATAAGAATGCCGCATATTTTATTAAGGAACTGTTAGCGAGTTGTGGCCTACAGCAAGAATGACCGTTATATGGCAGATTATCAGCTGCGATGATAGCAGAGGAAGTCAATCTCACTACTCCACAACGTGTTTTACCTAAAGTACCTGCTACATCCAGCTATAGTAAACTACAAACATACGCTTGTTCAACAGCCAATAGTACCAAACATGCCCTTTAGATGAACGCATGCAGTGCAATGCATTAGGAATGCAGGATTCCTGCTTTACTTACGAGGTGAGTAGCAAGAATATATCAGGATAGCCAATGGCGAGCCCGGCGATTTCCATAAAAAATTTTGTAAGCGTCTCGAGTGCCACAACAAAGTTGCCAAAGGCCCGAACATAGCTGCGCTCCTGAAAAGTAATTATCAAAAGTCATCTCAGCTGCAAACTCCTAAAAAATGACAAGCGTTGAGAATACTGGCTCGTACCAAGACTTCGTGTACGAGAATCCCTACTAAGCGCAGCTGAACGCTGGGTTGCGTCAAATCTTGAAGCTTCATGTTGAGCTGTAAGCAAAAGATTGGCAGTTATTCATATATTCAAGTTACCTTAAAAGGCTTCTCGTTGACGGTGGACGAATACAAAGTAAGTGAGCATAACGTAAATATAATTCAAGAACAATGACGTTTCTTAAGCTTACGGTGCAGGCATACAAACTTTATGAAACAGTAAGGAAAAACAAAAAGGAGACACAAAATGAAAAAAAAAGAACACAAACTAAAATATAATTGGTAAATATGTACCGGGTGCTTACGCGAACACTTTAAAAAAAAATTAAAGGTTGCCTGTGGCAGATATAACAATTGTAGTTGATGAGCTGGTCTACTCGAAGAGGCGGACATTACTTGCCCAAAAAGTTGAAATGCATGATGGGTAATTAACAAAATGTTAATAATTATGTTTTTAACTAATTACCTTATGGTCCCTATTGCAATTCACATATTCTAGCCATGGAGTTCGCAAGGTAGATCCACATAGAAATAAATCTCAGGATGACACTAGTTTCGAGATATTAATCCCCGAACTTTGCGGAGAAATGCATTCGCGTTCTAATTACTTCATTATCAAAACTTCGTTTTATTCGTTGACGCACAAAAGTAACTGGAATGCCAGTGCATTTCTCCGCAAAGTTCGGTAATTCGTTTCAAGTGGATCCACCTTGCGAAAATGCAATAGTTCTTATTTTATTTATTTTCAATGCTGCCACTCTCCAACACGAGTGCATATAAGTTGGGCATTCATACACTTCCAGCATAAGAACAGCGATGAACAGTCTAACACTGCCCGGGAAAAGAAAGCAAAAGGAAAACAGTACAGCAGAAAGGCGCCGTACAGTTGCAGATCACATGCAGTTCCGGTAAATTCACGGTACACAGGAGAGCTTAAACAGGTTACAGTAAAAAAATATGGGGTTCTACGTGCTAAAATTGCTATCTGATTATAAGGTACACCGTAGTGGGAGACTCCGGAAATTTGGACCAGCTGGGGTTCTTCAACGTGCACCTAAATGTCAGCAGACGGGTGTTTTCGCATTTCGCCCCCATCGAAATGCAGCCGCCATACGATGCCGCGACCTCGTGCTTAGCCACTAGGCAACATCAGTTCATTTTGTTGATTACATAAATGACAGCACTAAACGTATTTTTAAGATTCGTCAATACGATCGGTTTGCGCCTTATATAGTTGGTTACAGAATGTTGAAAAACAGTGTTAGTTAGAGTTGGGTCTAGTTTATCCATGCTTTCACTGCAACCGGAGAAAGCGAGTATTGAAATGTGTCAATATGGAACGAATACTCTGTTAGTGTGTACGAGTTTTTGTGGCGTGAGATCTGTAAAGTGGTGAGTACGTGTAAGAATCTATTTTCATCCGATTGTGGAGTACCTAGGATAGTAAATTGAAGCGCGCTAGTTTTGCTCTGGCAAATGGTGTTGGACGGCCCGGTTGAACTAACAAGTTAGTGGGCGAGTCGTGACGAGTCTACAGGGTCCTGAATATTTCGCTGGGCGTGTTCGAAAAAGAAACGTGCGCAGCTTGCACTAGTGGTGCCAGGCAGGAGTCAACAGAGGAGCTGGTGATCACGGAGCGGTTACGTGGCTTCTCTAAGTTGTTTGTAGGTTTTGCGAGGTTGTGCTAGGTTTCCCTGAGTTCTTAGTAGGCGTGGCTAAGTCGTTTCTAGGTTTTGCAAGGTCATGGTAGGCTTACCTATGTTGTTTCTGGGTTTTGCGAGGTTATGCAGGTTTTTGCTAAGTTATTGTCTCGTTGGGCTTGTTGCTGGAAATTTTCGAGCAGTCGCCGGCCGAGATCGCTTTCTCGGTGACGTCGAGCGTTCAGGCGTCGACTCTCGTGTTCCCTAGACTGAAACTTGGGTCCTCGACTCGGCGTCGCATCTTCTCAGCCGCAGCTTTGGTGCAGTGTTCCGGATCAGCTTGGCGGCGACGCATCGCTTGTCGCTTGGCAGTACGGCGCCCTTCCTGGTAAGCCGCTTCTTCTTCAGGCGTTCGAACTTTCTTTGGTCTTCCCATGGCAGCAGCACCTACGCACGGTGTAGAGGAGGCGAGATGTGTTTCGCCGCGCCGGCTGTTGAGCTTTTTCTCGCCTGTGACGTCACGACTGAACGCTACACGCGTAGGGTGCGACGATGTTACGCGGCTTGGTGCTCTCGCAGGTGGTTGCTAGGCAACGCGAGATGGCGCACAGCTGGACTGCGTTTTCTGGTAATGCTCCACGGTGGAACTAAAGCCTAAACAACTCCACTGTTAAAAATGTTTTACGCTCACCGCTGCGCTGTTCTTGCTCAAACTTTGCAGAACGATCAAATTTTCGCGTCGACTTCGTTTAGTATCACACTTTGCAGTTTTTTGCCTCGTTTCCGAGAAAAGAATTGCCTGCGGTTTAGCTCTGCTTAACCCTATTTGAATTGCGAAAGCAAGAGCTGCAAAAGCAGTTTATTCCGCAATTGAAGAGTCACACCTTGGGGCGTGGCACAACTTCTTCTAGCCGCATCTTCGTTACGACGCTTCCCGAGTTCTTCTGGCGTCTCTTGAGCGCGTTGTCTCTTCCTCACTTCGTTCTGACCTTGTTGCGTCTCTTTCGCACTCTCTATATACACTTAGGCGAAGCGCATACATATATACCCACCGCGAGGCGACACCTCCTCTCCCTCTACCCAAGCGGAGCACATGTGGTGGAGCGAGCGGCGACGACAGCAGCATCGGCGCCGGCGCCATCTGTTGGAGCGTGGCTGCGGCGTTGCTAGGCAACGGCGGCTTAAGTTCGTTCATCGGCCACGGCATATGGCATACGGCATACGGCTGCCTGCATACGGCATACGGCGCGACGAGCCGAAATGTCTCGCTGGCTAGCGTAGTAAAGCTTTCGCTTTAAGATGTGGAAGTTTGCCTGCGCTTATGGGAATGCGAGCAGCTGCGAGGATGGCACAAGCATAAACTTGTGCCGCCACCTGGCATCACCTGCAGAAAGCAGAGTTTGAGGGAGGGCTGCCGCGTCTTGTCAGCTCCTGGGTCAGGCGACTGCCCTCCCTCTGCAGATAACGACAGGCGGCGACATAAGTTCATGCTTGTGCCATCGCGGCAGCAGCTCGCATCCCCGGAAGCGCAGGAACCAAGAATTTCTTAGGAACCAAGAAATTAACTGTGCCAAGTCTTATACTAAGACTTGGCACAGTTCTACAAAATTTAAGCAACAACAGTGCAGCGGCGAGTGCAATATTGTTTTTCGAACACGCCCAGCGACATATTCAGGACCCTATATTTGTTGTAGATGAATCTGATGGCTTTTCCTTGGACGCTTCTTATTTTATTTATTTAGACTTAGTGCGTGGAAACCAAACAACTTGTAGAATTGGGCTCGTGAACGTGTTGTAGGCTAGCAAGTTAGTATGTCAGGTTCCCTACCGCAAGCAACGTCTAAGATAAAGGCTTTCGCAGGGCAGTAGAAGTGACGATATTGATGTGTGAATCCCAATGAAGGTTTGATATTAAATTACACTAAAATATTTGTGCTGGTTGATTTTAGCGATTATACTGCCGTCAAAAACGTAGGTAACGTTAGAAGGATTGTATTTTGCTGTAATTGTCATGCAGATTGATATTTTTTGTGTGCTATAGCATTCAGCAAAAATCGACTGCCGCGGACATCATCAGTCCCTTTCCACATAAGTATGAGGCTCGGAGCAGGAGCTTTGGCGCTTGAAAGTAACCGTTGGCTTGACGAACCAACCGACTGAGCTACCTTTCCTTTTTTTTTTTCTTTCTTTCATGGTATTTATTATAGTTGCATTCAACCATTCAACCAGACGGTCACCAGTTCTGCATAGTCAGAGAATGGAGGGCACAATGAAAGTCACACACAGAAAAGGTAGCGTTCATACTGTGAGTAGAAACGTTCGTGTCACTTTAGAAGGGTGGCAAGGATAAGCACCTCAACAAAGTAGGGTACCAGTCCGGTTGTACACCGAGTCCATCATAAACCTGCTTTAGGTGTAATGTCATTTGGATGAAATTTGCCCTTGTAGGTACAACCGTTTCGGCGTTGCGGTCCATCATTCGCGTTTTCCACAAACTGTGCATTCCCATTACAAAAAACATATCGAAAGGCGCACTATTATCACAGGTTGGTAGCAGATATCGCACAGTATGAGCGTTAATCTCAAAGTCTTTCTTTAAAGTCCGTTGGAGGACATCCCAAAATAGGATGGCGTCGGTGCAGCTAATAAAACAATGTTCAATTGTCTCTGGTACATCACAAAGGCGACAGTTAACAGAAGAGACAAAGATACCCTTTTTTTGTAGCCATGTTTTAACAGGTATGGTTTCACTATGAACTTTATAAAAGAATGTTTTGCAGCAAGGGGATAAATACATTTTGCGAACTCGCTTTAGCACATCGTGGCCTGGCAATTTAATGTATATTGATCGGTAAAGTGGAGGCGGAAATAGCATGGATAGTAAGTCTTTGTACAACGTTTTGCGCGACACAGAATACAAGTATTCAGTGGAAAACCGAACTGTCTGGAAACGAACCGCCAAGTAAACTTCTTGCATGAACCCCCACAAGCATAAGCGCGAAGAAAAACTTGAAGAAACAACTAAATCAGGTAACACATTAACAAGTGTGACTTCCATGTATGAACGAATTACAGGATGGGAAGTATCGCGAAAATAGAAGAAACGAGACACTATTTGCCGCACATAAAGATGTACTAAGCCCAGCCCACCTTCACTAACAGGCCTAAAGATATTATCGCGCCTCATGGGCTCAAAAGTTGAAGACCATACGAAGGTTGCAAAGATACGGTGAAAGCGTTGGATGTATAGCCTAGCACAATGGATAACTTGCAATACATAGAAAATTTTTGTTGCCAAGAACTTATTGCAGGCTTCGGCTGTCCCAAAAATAGAAAGTCGTTGTGGAACGAATGTCTGGGCGTAACTTTGCAGTACCGAAACCCGTTCTTTCCAATAGTGTGCGCTTAATTTATATGCGTCTAGCGGCACGCCAAGATACTTTGGCGGGACATCAGTCCACTTAACGCCTGCGAACTGTTCTGGTGTATAGCACCATGAGCCAAACCATAAGCCTAAACCAAGCTACCTTTCCGGGCAACATTGAAGGATCACGAGTTCAAATCACATGTTATGTTCCTTTTTTTTCCTTTTTTTTTCTTTTTCTTTTAAGGTATTTTCCTTCCTTTTATCACTGTACGGAAACCCTCCTAAAAAAAAAATTATATATCCTCAATTATGTGTGGCCACACATGTGCAGGTCATAAATACCAGGTTCTCTAGCCGAGTGCCATCCATGCGGTATAACCGAGCTCAGATTGGTCCACCTTGACTGATCAAATAGGGCACCACTGTAAGTTAAATGAGGCGTACAACTGCTGCGGGACCCGCCGTGGTTGCTCAGTGGTCATGGTGTTAGACTGCTGAGCACGAGGTCGCGGGATCGGACCCCGGCCACGGCGGCCGCATTTCGATGGGGGCGAAATGCGAAAACACCCGTGTACTTAGAATTAGGTGCACGTTAAAGAACCCCAGGTGGTCGAAATTTTCGGAGTCCTCCACTACGGCGTGCATAATCAGAAAGTGGTTTTGTCACGCAAAACACCATAATTCAATTTTTAATTTAACTCCTGCGGGGACGGTAGAGTATCCGTCTCCAGTGCAAGAGGACCGTGATTCAAATCCCGGTGCCGCGCAATTCTCCACCGGGAAATACAAAAAAAAACCGTGTGTTGAGAAAATTGCACAAACAGGCCTGGAGTGCGCCTGATCCCGGTGACCAGAACCGGTAACGCACTCTCTCACCAGAGCAGGATTGGCCACCCTGGTGCAGTACTTGGCCACAACCTCCTATATGAATACAACAATCAAACCCCGGCCCTCAGTCCCCAGCAGCCGCGAAGCAACTGACCACGGCGGCGGTCAGATCTGTAACGCTGCAGAGGGTGCTAAGAATACCTGGCTCCGGACAGGCCGCCATTGGAATCTGAACCTGGCAACGTTTAACGTTAGAACGCTATCTAGTGAGGCGAGTCTAGCAGTGTTATTGGAGGAATTAGAGGGTAGTAAATGGGATATAATAGGACTCAGTGAGGTTAGGAGGACAAAAGAAGCATATACAGTGCTAAAAAGCGGGCATGTACTGTGTTACCGGGGCTTAGCGGAGAGACGAGAACTAGGAGTCGGATTCCTGATCAATAAGGAAATAGCTGGTAACATACAGGAATTCTATAGCATTAACGAGAGGGTGGCAGGTCTTGTTGTGAAACTTAATAAGAGGTACAAATTGAAGGTGGTACAAGTCTATGCCCCTACATGCAGTCATGACGACCAGGAAGTCGAAAGCTTTTATGAAGACGTGGAATCGGCGATGGGTAAAGTCAAAACAAAATACACTATACTGATGGGCGACTTCAATGCCAGGGTAGGCAAGAAGCAGGCTGGAGACAAGTCAGTGGGGGAATATGGCATAGGCTCTAGGAATAGCAGAGGAGAATTATTAGTAGAGTTTGCAGAACAGAATAATATGCGGATAATGAACACCTTTTTCCGCAAGCGGGTTAGCCGAAAGTGGACGTGGAGGAGCCCGAATGGTGAGACTAGAAATGAAATCGACTTCATACTCTGCGCGAACCCTGGCATCATACAAGATGTAGACGTACTCGGCAAGGTACGCTGCAGTGACCATAGGATGGTAAGAACTCGAATTAGCCTAGACTTGAGGAGGGAACGGAAGAAACTGGTACACAAGAAGCCAATCAATGAGTTAGCGGTAAGAGGGAAACTAGAGGAATTCCGGATCAAGCTACAGAACAGGTATTCGGCTTTAACTCAGGAAGAGGACCTTAGTGTTGAAGCAATGAACGACTATCTCATGGGAACCATTAAGGAGTGCGCAATAGAAGTCGGTGGTAACTCCGTTAGACAGGAAACCAGTAAGCTATCGCAGGAGACGAAAGATCTGATCAAGAAACGCCAATGTATGAAAGCCTCTAACCCTACAGCTAGAATAGAACTGGCAGAACTTTCCAAGTTAATCAACAAACGTAAGAGACCTGACTTAAGGATGTAATATATGGATAGAATTGAACATGCTGACAGGAACGGAGAAAGCCTAAAAGCAGTGAAGAAGACTCGAGGAATAGGCAAGAATAAGATGTATGCGGTAAGAGACAAAGCCGGCAATATCATTAGTAATATGGATGAAATAGCTCAAGTGGCTGAGGAGTTCTATAGAGACTTATACAGTACCAGAGGCACCCACGACGATAATGGAAGAGAGAATAGTGTACAAGAATTTGACATCCCACAAGTAACGCCGCAAGAAGTAAAGAACGCCTTGGGAGCTATGCAAAGGGGGAAGGCAGCTGGGGAGGATCAGGTAACAGCAGATTTGTTGAAGGATGGTGGGAACATTGTCCTACAAAGACTGGCAACCCTATATACACAATGCCTCATGACCTCGAGCGTACTGGAATCTTGGAAGAAGGCCAACATAATCCTAAGCCATAAGAAAGGGGACGCCAAAGACTTGAAAAATTATAGACCGATCAGCTTACTGTCCGTTGCCTACAAAGTATTTACTAAGGTAATCGCAAATAGAATCAGGAACACCTTAGACTTCTGTCAACCAAAGGACCAGGCAGGATTCCGTAAAGGCTACTCAACAATAGACCATATTCACACTATCAATCAAGTGATAGAGAAATGTGCAGAATATAACCAACCGTTATATATAGCTTTCATTGATTACGAGAAAGCGTTTGATTCAGTCGAAACCTCAGCAGTCATGGAGGCATTACGGAATCAGGGTGTAGATGAGCCATATGTAAAGATACTGGAAGATATCTATAGCGGCTCCACAGCCACCGTAGTCCTCCACAAAGAAAGCAACAAAATCCCTATAAAGAAAGGCGTCAGACAGGGAGATACGATATCTCCAATGCTATTCACAGCATGTTTACAGGAGGTATTCAGAGGCCTGGAGTGGGAAGAATTGGGGATAAAAGTTGATGGAGAATACCTTAGCAACTTGCGATTCGCTGATGATATTGCCTTGCTTAGTAACTCAGGAGACCAATTGCAATGCATGCTCACTGACCTGGAGAGGCAAAGCAGAAGGGTGGGTCTGAAAATTAATCTGCAGAAAACTAAAGTAATGTTTAACAGGCTTGGAAGAGAACAGCAGTTTACGATAGGTAGCGAAGCACTGGAAGGGGTAAGGGACTACATCTACTTAGGGCAGGTAGTGACCACAGATCCGGATCATGAGACTGAAATAACCAGAAGAATAAGAATGGGCTGGGGTGCGTTTGGCAGGCATTCTCAAATCATGAACAGCAGGATGCCACTATCCCTCAAAAGGAAAGTGTATAACAGCTGTGTGTTACCAGTACTCACATATGGGGCAGAAACCTGGAGACTTACGAAAAGGGTTCTGCTGAAATTGAGGACGACGCAACGAGCTATGGAAAGAAGAATGATGGGTGTGACATTAAGGGATAAGAAAAGAGCAGATTGGGTGAGGCAACAAACGCGGGTAAACGACATCTTAGTTGAAATCAAGAAAAAGAAATGGGCATGGGCCGGACATGTAATGAGGAGGGAAGATAACCGATGGTCACTAAGGGTTACGGACTGGATTCCTAGGGAAGGGATGCGTAGCAGGGGGCGGCAGAAAGTTAGGTGGGCGGATGACATTAAGACGTTTGCAGGGACAACATGGCCCCAATTAGTACATGACCGGGGTAGTTGGAGAAGTATGGGAGAGGCCTTTGCCCTGCAGTGGGCGTAACTAGGCTGATGATGATGATGATGATGATAGCATTCAAAAATTTTTTTAGTGAAGTATTGAGAATATAGTGGTTTTCCGGGTCGTTTGCATATGATGCAATTACCTGCAAGAAGTTGCAAGTGATGTCGTTAATGGAAATCAGGAATAACAGAGGTCCCTAAAACTGATCTCTGGGGGAAACCTGAGGTGACGGTGACTGTACTGGATGATGATTTGTCGTAAAGAGTGTGCTGCAAACGTTGGGATAAAAAGCTTTTGATCCATGTAATAATTGGTCCCTCCCCAATAATGGTCCTCAGTTTGGAGATTAGCTTGGCAGGGATACACGGCATAAAGGGGGCCATAAGGTAATTAGTAAGAAAGTCGAATTAGTCAGTTTTTGTTTTCAGTCTATAATGAATTTCAATTTTTTCACTAGTAATGTGCGCCTCTTCGAGTAGACCAGCTCATGAACATGAATTGCCACAGACAACCTTATAAACTTTTTGAAAGTGTTCGCTGAAATACCAGGTATATAATCATGACGAAATAAAGCCAACAGACAATGAAGCCAAGGAAAGCAACGGGAAAAGTAGTTGTGGTTAAAATTAAAGCGTAGACATAGAGAAAAGGGAAAATAAAAGCGAACGAAAAGACAACTTCACTGCCGGTAGGATCTGAACCAAGAAAATCCGCATTACGTGTGCGTAGCGCTGCCAATGGTGCTAGAGCGCCGGCTACCTAAGTCAGGCATTCATGTTTAGTAGCTCTAGCCCAGGGAGTGCGTGTATTTATATATATATATATATGTATATATATATATAAATATATATATATGTGTGTGTGTGTGTGTGTGTGTGTGTGTGCGTGTGTGTGTGTGTGTGTGTGCGCGTGAGTGTGTCATCAGAAGCGAGAGTCGTGGCGTGGCTGAGAAGTCCTGCTTTTATCCTAAATCACGTGCACTTCCTCGTCCGCTTCTCCAGCCAACCTGTTCCTCAAGCATCAAATGCTGTCCCACTCCCATCGAGAAAGTCACTGTTCAGAAGGTGCACAATAACGCCGCCATTTGCTGACATCAAGAATGTCACTGTCACTGCCTTTAGGCATCACTAAGTGGTTGACCTCATTGTTCACTTGTGATATCTTGCGTAGATTTTTGTAAGGATCTTTGATGACGGAACTCAACTTGTCATTGTTGGGATGCCATGGTGTCTAGTGAAGTACTGATTCACCGGCTTAAAGGCCAACTGGTTCTCCTGAGCCAAGCCCAGCGAGTGGCTCGAAGCAGTGGAGCCCTGAAATAGTGGCCCCACCACGTCACCTCAAATTTTGTTTCATTCTATAATGTTTCTCTTCTTCCCCGGAGTTGGCAGTTGGTCGACAAGATTATGGATGTCGGTTTTCCCTCCATGACATCAGTTCATCGCGCTCCTTACCCTCCGTCCCACGCTGCAGTCGCTGGCGACAGCTACGCGCATCTCCTTGAAATATAACGAGGACCTAACATTTCAAGTAGCGCGACTGACGGCTGTGGTCGCTGCCATCCGAACACGCCGGCCGCGTTCTTCGTCACGACGTCGCCGCCCCAGCCCCGGTCACTGTGGATGCTGTTCTCCTTCTCGTTACGCGTTGCTAGTACCACCGTCGCTATGGCTCTCGCGCATACCAGAGCCTCCAGCACTGCTCCTACGCGGGAAACAGTTCGGCCGAACACCAACGGCGACCGCAACCTAACCCCAGATCCAGTCGTCTTTGCACATCACCACCTTGTCACCAAAGTCCACTATCTCGTCGACAATGGCTCCGAGATTTGCGTCCTTCTTCCTACGTTGGCTGAGCACCGCCATCCTCCCAACTCTCCTCCTTTCACTGCGGTAAGTGGATCGACTATCAGGACCTACGGCCAAAAGTCGGCAACTCATGTCATCGACTCTTGACGTACCTTTCGCTGGATCTTTGTCATCGCGGCCGCGCGCCAGCCCGCCATCAGAGCCGACTTTCTTTGGCACTACAAGCTCGTTGTCGACGTGAGGCACCGCCGCCTTTTGGAATCCGAGACGAGCTTACCCGTCCAAGGCGCTTCCTGTCGCGCTCCATTCCTCTGGGTTCTCCAGGCTCACATGGTCGTTCCGAACCCTTGGTCAGCCATCTTTGCCGAGTTTCCTGACGTCTTCCGGCTGCCCTCCTTTCAGTACTCAGTCACTCACAGCGTGACACATAATATCGTCACAACTGGCCCTTCCCTGTTTGCTCGGGCTCGAACCCTCGCGCCGGATCGTCCAGCTGCCGCCAAAGAGGAGTTTGAAAACGTACTGTACCTTTGTTTAAATCGTCCCACCTCCAGTCCTTGCGTATCGCCATTCCATATGGTACCCAAGAAAACCAGCGACTGGCACCCCTGCGACGATTACTGTGCTCTCGACTGCCCCGCACCCGTGCCCAATACCTTACATTGAGGATTTTACGTTGGCACTGCGAGATTGCACCATTTTAGCAAGGTCAACCTGGTGAAAGCCTATCACCAGATTCCTGTGGAGTCCTCAGATATCCCCAAGACCGCCATTATAACACCCTTCGGCCTGTTCGAATAACTGTACCCGCGTTTCGGTCTTCGTAATGCGGCTCAGACCTTTCAGCGTTTCGTTGACAATGTATTACGTGGCTTCAGGTGCTGCTTTGCCTATCCTGACGACATCCTCGTCTACAGAACCACCGCCGAAGCTCACAACTTTCATGTACGTCACATGCTCGCTAGAATCAGCAAGTTTGGGCTTGTTAACGTTCCGAACAGCGAGTTCCGTGTTACGTAGTTGGATTTTCTCGGCCATCGCGTGAACGCACTTGGTATTCGTCCACTGCCGGCCCCGCCCGCGTTACAGCAATATGTGAATTTGCTCAGCCATCCACCACCAGGCAACTGCGCGAATTTTTTAGCTTCGCCAACTATTACCGCCGCTTCATTCCTCGCTGCGCCAATGTACTGTAGCCTCTCCATGACCTTCTCTTGGGCCTTAAGACACCGAATACTCCCGCGGCCTGGAACGACACCGTTGACCGCGCATTTAGAGGCATCGAAGAAGTCATAGCCGGCACGACGCTCCTCGTCCACCCAAATGCGATGTCCCAACATCCGTCGTGGTTGAAGCATCGGAAACCGCTGTCAGCGCAGTCTTGTAGCAGTTAGTTGCTGGTGCTTGGCAGCCCATCGCCTTCTTTTGCCAGAAACTTGCGCCTCCTTTGTGCCGCTACAGCACGTTCGACCGACAGCTGCACACCATCTGTTTGGCTGTGAAGCACCTTCAGAGAAACAAACCAAGAAAGACAGGACCAAGAAGAACACACGTACACATGACGGATGGGTCCATGTTTTTTGCGCTACTCGCCAAGGTTTTCCCGTATTATGGTCCTTTCAAAGTACCCAAGCGTGCATCTAAAAACTTTCTATTCCTCATCAACGGCCGGGAATGTACGGTCTCCGTCGACCGTCTGAAGCCTGCCTACTTGAACTCTGATGCTTCAGCCACTTCTGCTGTCACATTCCCTCCCGACTTGGCCAGTCCTACTTGCCGCGTGGGTATCCCACCCCCACCATCCGCTCTTCGTCATTAGTCCAGCTCACGGCTTCCTCACTAGAAAGGGGGCTCTGTATCGCACTACTACATGTAACAGAGGTCCGAGCATAAAAGACGACAACGACACGCCGAACACGCTTACGGTGCGCGAACAGTGGAATCGGCGGTTCCGAAATTGAAGACCAGTGGCGTTTGCTCCCGCTCCCGCCTGATTGAGTGGGCTCTGTTATATAATTTGTGGACACCAGGCACCAGCTTCTGTTTTTTCTTCTTCCACAGACTAGAGCAATTAAGTAGTTTGGTTTCCGTCCCCTGCATAATCTTGGTTAGCGTAGAAATTTTTAACAAGCAAGCTGCTGTAAGACCTGCACGAACAAATCTTTTGTATTTAAAGGCTGTCTGAAAGCGTAACTGACAGGGCAAAGGAACGTCTATATCGTGGCCCTCACCGTGCCCACCCATTTTGTGATGTTGCCATTGTCATCATTGGCTTGGCTCCGTGAGCAGGTTCCTTGCGGCCAGCTCGTTGTGGTTTTGCAGCGAAGCTGTATACAGCTAGTCTCCGGCGGTGGTCGATGTCCGTCCGTCTACGCGTCGACAAGGAAAAAATTTCGTCGCTAGTTTCTCGCGAATGCTCCGTAGCTGTCATCTAATGTAGGTATCTTGCAAAATATTATGCTGAAATTCGGCGGCAGGATGACTCTATTATTACGCCGAGTTTCCTTTACTTGTAATTACTTTACAGTGAAGTTGTAATTACGTTACAGCTGTGGAATAAAGGTGTTTTGCCGAGCGTGAAAGAAGCCCGCGAATACACGCTAAGGGCTTTGAGTGGACAGTCGCACGGTAATTTTGCGTGGATTTGCGGGCTTATTTCACACCCGGAAAAACATTCATGTAGCACGTATTTAGGAACAGAAAGTTGTATGGGCAGTTTTTAATGTCGCTCTACAATTTTCTCACTCACACTTTTCATCTAATAGTAATATTTGAGAAGTTGATTAATTAATGAAGACTAATTGTCTAGTTAGGCGGAATGAGAAAATTACAGTATTCCCAAGCGACGGCAAACATTACCTTGGTTGTGCTTACCTACGGGGCATTCGCATATCTTTAAACTCTGACTAAAGTTGGCTGGGACACTCTATACATAGGTGCGTCTATTGAGGTAAAACGGACCACAGCTTCGCTTCTCACGTTTTTCACAGAGTCGAAGGGCTGATAAATTTTATTTTACTCCCCCTTGGTTTTGCGAAGGCAAACAGCTTACAGCTTTTATGCCGATGGAGCAGCGAACGTGGGCTGTCAAAAGCTTGCTGTGCCGCAGAAGCCATGCACGACGCAATGATGGCGCAGACACAGCGCGTGACCGGCATGAAGACATTGCGCTGCCGCCGAAGAAAGACAACGAATGCTTGCGGGGGCGTGCCGATGGTTACGGCGTCGTCGTGACGAATTGCAGGCCGGCGATGTTCACGTCACTCTTTTTCACGCGTCACTTTCTCTTTCAGAAAGAGATAACGCTATAAATACAGTCCCATTCGTCGTCTCGTGGATCTTATGGGTGTAAGTAAACGTTATATCCCATTTGCCTCTGCGGGTAGTTGTAAGCGAGGAAATGCTCATACACGCAGTGCACACGCAGATACGCATGTGCACACAGACACGCATCATCATCATCATCATCATCATCAGCCTAGTTACGCCCACTGCAGGGCAAAGGCCTCTCCCATACTTCTCCAACTACCCCGGTCATGTACTAATTGTGGCCATGTTGTCCCTGCAAACGTCTTAATGTCATCTGCCCACCTAACTTTCTGCCGCCCCCTGCTACGCATCCCTTCCCTTGGAATCCAGTCCGTAACCCTTAGTGACCATCGGTTACCTTCCCTCCTCATTACATGTCCGGCCCATGCCCATTTCTTTTTCTTGATTTCAACTAAGATGTCGTTTACCCGCGTTTGTTGCCTCACCCAATCTGCTCTTTTCTTATCCCTTAATGTCACACCCATCATTCTTCTTTCCATAGCTCGTTGCGTCGTCCTCAATTTCAGCAGAACCCTTTTCGTAAGTCTCCAGGTTTCTGCCCCATATGTGAGTACTGGTAACATACAGCTGTTATACACTTTCCTTTTGAGGGATAGTGGCATCCTGCTGTTCATGATTTGAGAATGCCTGCCAAACGCACCCCAGCCCATTCTTATTCTTCAGGTTATTTCAGTCTCATGATCCGGATCCGTGGTCACTACCTGCCCTAAGTAGATGTAGTCCCTTACCCCTTCCAGTGCTTCGCTACCTATCGTAAACTGCTGTTCTCTTCCGAGCCTGTTAAACATTACTTTAGTTTTCTGCAGATTAATTTTCAGACCCACCCTTCTGCTTTGCCTCTCCAGGTCAGTGAGCATGCATTGCAATTGGTCTCCTGAGTTACTAAGCAAGGCAATATCATCAGCGAATCGCAAGTTGCTAAGGTATTCTCCATCAACTTTTATCCCCAATTCTTCCCACTCCAGGCCTCTGAATACCTCCTGTAAACATGCTGTGAATAGCATTGGAGATATCGTATCTCCCTGTCTGACGCCTTTCTTTATAGGGATTTTGTTGCTTTCTTTGTGGAGGACTACGGTGGCTGCGGAGCCGCTATAGATATCTTCCAGTATCTTTACATATGGCTCATCTACACCCTGATTCCGTAATGCCTCCATGACTGCTGAGGTTTCGACTGAGTCAAACGCTTTCTCGTAATCAATGAAAGCTATATATAACGGTTGGTTATATTCTGCACATTTCTCTATCACTTGATTCATAGTGTGAATATGGTCTATTGTTGAGTAGCCTTTACGGAATCCTGCCTGGTCCTTTGGTTGATAGAAGTCTAAGGTGTTCCTGATTCTATTTGCGATTACCTTAGTAAATACTTTGTAGGCAACGGACAGTAAGCTGATCGGTCTATAATTTTTCAAGTCTTTCGCGTCCCCTTTCTTATGGATTAGGATTATGTTAGCGTTCTTCCAAGATTCCGGTACGCTCGAGGTTATGAGGCATTGCGTATACAGGGTGGCCAGTTTCTCTAGAACAATCTGACCACCATCCTTCAACAAATCTGCTGTTACCAGATCCTCCCCAGCTGCCTTCCCCCTTTGCATAGCTCTTAAGGCTTTCTTTACTTCTTCTGGCGTTACCTGTGAGATTTCGAATTCCTCTAGGCTATTCTCTCTTCCACTATCGTCGTGGGTGCCACTGGTACTGTATAAATCTCTATAGAACTCCTCAGCCACTTGAACTATCTCATCCATATTAGTAACGATATTGCCGGCTTTGTCTCTTAACGCACACATCTGATTCTTGCCTATTCCTAGTTTCTTCTTCACTGTTTTTAGGCTTCCTCCGTTCCTGAGAGCCTGTTCAATTCTATCCATATTATAGTTCCTGATGTCCGCTGTCTTACGCTTGTTGATTAACTTAGAAAGTTCTGCCAGTTCTATTCTAGCTGTAGGGTTAGAGGCTTTCATACATTGGCGTTTCTTGATCAGATCTTTCGTCTCCTGCGATAGCTTACTGGTTTCCTGTCTAACGGAGTTACCACCGACTTCTATTGCGCACTCCTTAATGGTTCCCATGAGATAGTCGTTCATTGCTTCAACACTAAGGTCCTCTTCCTGAGTTAAAGCCGAATACCTGTTCTGTAGCTTGATCCGGAATTCCTCTAGTTTCCCTCTTACCGCTAACTCATTGATTGGCTTCTTGTGTACCAGTTTCTTCCGTTCCCTCCTCAAGTCTTGGCGAATTCGAGTTCTTACCATCCTATGGTCACTGCAGCGTACCTTGCCGAGTACGTCTACATCTTGTATGATGCCAGGGTTCGCGCAGAGTATGAAGTCGATTTCATTTCTAGTCTCACCATTCGGGCTCCTCCACGTCCACTTTCGACTAACCCGCTTGCGGAAAAAGGTGTTCATTATCCGCATATTATTCTGTTCTGCAAACTCTACTAATAAGTCTCCTCTGCTATTCCTAGAGCCTATGCCATATTCCCCCACTGACTTGTCTCCAGCCTGCTTCTTGCCTACCCTGGCATTGATGTCGCCCATCAGTATAGTGTATTTTGTTTTGACTTTACCCATCGCCGATTCCACGTCTTCATAAAAGCTTTCGACTTCCTGGTCATCATGACTGCATGTAGGGGCATAGACTTGTACCACCTTCAATTTGTACCTCTTATTAAGTTTCACAACAAGACCTGCCACCCTCTCGTTAATGCTATAGAATTCCTGTATGTTACCAGCTATTTCCTTATTAATCAGGAATCCGACTCCTAGTTCTCGTCTCTCCGCTAAGCCCCGGTAACACAGTACATGCCCGCTTTTTAGCACTGTATATGCTTCTTTTGTCCTCCTAACCTCACTGAGCCCTATTATATCCCATTTACTACCCTCTAATTCCTCCAATAACACTGCTAGACTCGCCTCACTAGATAGCGTTCTAACGTTAAACGTTGCCAGGTTCAGATTCCAATGGCGGCCTGTCCGGAGCCAGGTATTCTTAGCACCCTCTGCAGCGTTACAGATCTGACCGCCGCCGTGGTCAGTTGCTTCGCGGCTGCTGGGGACTGAGGGCCGGGGTTTGATTGTTGTATTCATATAGGAGGTTGTGGCCAAGTACTGCACCAGGGTGGCCAATCCTGCTCTGGTGAGAGAGTGCGTTACCGGTTCTGGTCACCGGGATCAGGCCGCACTCCAGGCCTGTTTGTGCAATTTTCTCAACACACGGTTTTTTTTTTGTATTTCCCGGTGCAGAATTGCGCGGCACCGGGATGCATGCACATGTTCACAAATATGCGTGCTAATACGCGAACACACGCGTTCACATACACACATTCATACACGTCCCTGCATGTAAGCACGCAAGGGCACACAGCTGGCACAGGCACGGACAAAAATGCATGCATGCAGGCGCACAAACACCAACACTACGTGCACACGCTGGCGCACGTATAGGCGGACACACAGATGTATGCACGCACACACAGCAATTCAGGGATGCACACACGCGCGAGCCGGCTCACAAACGCATACACGGACTCGCGCGCGCGCAAATGGACGTACGCAGACACACGCACGCGCACACAAGCATACGAATGCACGCTCAAGACATGCACGCGCATAATCTCTCTCTCTCCCTCCCTGCTGCCTCTTAGAAACGTGTGCCTGCAAACTGGCTAAATTACACTCGCTCTTCCAGTATAACGTTCCAACGCCAGCTGCAACGGATCGCTTTGCGGTTTAAATTTCAAGCATCTTCTTTTAGTCAATGGTCCTCGGCCTTGAGGTTGCGATACGATTTGCTCCTGTCGTGTTACTAACTGCTAATCTCTGGCCAAAACACTGCTTTAACGCAGCACGGATGTTATGAATAAGTGCGGTAAATGCATCTGTTTTTAGAAGGAAGTATTTTCTCTGCCCTGTTAGTCGGAACTTTTTGAAACTCGACCGATTATTGTGAAATATCATTTCCAAAAGACTTTGCCCATACCGTTATGCAGGTGCATTGCCGTAAAGTTCCACAGAATGCCGATGGAGCAATGTCTAATATTCCTGGATGTGTCCAAGTGTTATTGTTGTTCCTACCATAACAAATCATGGCACAAAATATTTTCAAATAAAATACTGTCATAGTTAGTTGGAAGTTGCCGTGAAAAGCTCACAAGTAAAATTGGCTCACCCCAGTGATGAAAACTGTGAGATAACGCACGAGCTCCTCGTTGGAGACATCCTTTGCGTAATTTTTGTCAACGACTACGTACACTTCCGGGTAGATTGTTGCTAGAGTTTGCATCTGTGGAGCTCGGCTTTCTGTGTGGAAGCAACAAAGAAACAAAATAATTTGTTTTAGAATGGCACACACTCAGCATTAGCAGTCCAGAAATTCAAAATTCAAATTATGTAGTTTAACTTTCCAAACTTAGCACCATGGAGTCTTTACCACGCCGTACTCGAGTCTTCGAATTAATTTTGGCCACTTGGATCTCTTAAAGCTGCATCTATATTTAAGCACACGAGCGTTTTTGCATTCTGCCTCCATCGGAATGCAGCAGCCGCAAAAGGGAATTCAGCACGTGACCTCAATTACAGAAGCAAAACGCCATAGGCACTGGGCCATTGCGGCTAGTCGGGGCGCCGAGAAATGAGTGTCCGGAACGGAACATTTGCATTTATGAGGAAGCTTTAGCTCGGGTGCTCCTACCTAAATACATGTAAAAGGAGAATTCGTTTTTCTCGGCAATCACTGCACAATATCTGACGAGGTTTGTTGCATTTAAAAGAAAAACCTAAAATCTAGTGACTGTTTGTTTCGAATTTTTTTATTTAAGTTGTGAATTTTTTATTAAAAATTGGCGAAAATCTAAAATTTTCAAGAACCAAACTATCATGTTTGCAACTCTGTAACCCATCAACGAAAAATTATAATACAATTCTGTGAAATGCATCTAATAGTACATCCAAAGCGAACAAAAATTCATATGTTACACATGAATATCAAAAAATTTAATAACATGAAAATACAGCTTTTGCAGAACCCTTGTAAAAAACGTAACAAATTCACGTAAGATATCAAATGACATATCGAATTTGTCCGCTATGAATGATCTAACAGAACCGCGATACAGATCTAACAGAACCGCGATATCTGTTCTTGATGCAGACCTATGAATTTATAAACCTCGTGCTTCTATATTTCTCAAATTACCGAATTTTTGAAAATATTTTCACAAAATTCAAGCCCAAAATCCAAATTCCGCTACCAACAGTCACTAGAATTTAACTTGATCTATCAAATGCAACAAATTTCATTAAAATCAGTCCAGGGGTTATCTCAGAAAAGCGTTTTTGCGTTCTACATGTATTGGAATAGGCCGCGTCGGAGTTGGGCCCGAGCTAAAGCTTCCTCTTAACACCACAGCGTTAAGGCCCGCGTGTGGCAGAAAACCCGCGTGTGGCAGAAAATCTGAGTAAAAAGCATCTGAGAAAATTTGTCTCTGAGAAAAAAGCATCCCAAACCGCAACCGGACGGCGCGCGAGAATCTCGGAGGCCATGCCTCTAACATAGGTATAGGTTTTCTGGAGCCACCCACGACAAAAAACAAACGCTATGAGCTGAGGCATGTCATGACATCAATGTGCGCATAGATATATCGATTTCGCTCCTTAACAAGGGCGGGAGGGGGGGCGCAGCGGCGAGGCATCTCAATAAATTGGCTGCTTTTCATTTTGATTCACTGCAATCTTCTATAACCGTTGACGAATGCTGAGTTCAACCAACCAACAAAGACGTGTAAAAAAAAGTGGGTTCATAAATAGTCTAACGTTCGAATTGTGTGCCTGTATTCCTCCCGAAATATATCGTTTACGTAACCAAAACTTCTGATTACAAATCTTTCTTTACACCCATCTAAAGAAAGAAATCCCACTATTTTTGTGTGCACTTACCTACGACAATGGCGGGTCGCGTCTTGTTGTCTGTTTTATAAAGAGAAAAGAAAAAGAATAAGGTAAAGAACACATGGTAGCTACCTGATTCAAGCGACATCAATTCAAGGATCCACACTATGAGTGTTCTGTATAAGCAAACGTCAGAACTCATGATATATTTAACTGTGAAAATCTTTGAGTATTTAGAAAATACTTTTTTATTACACTTGTTTCTATGTGTTTGAACAACTTACTTGCCATTTTGTACAATACCAAAGTCTATACACAACTTTATTAATTGCAAGGTATCTAACTATGTAGGTTATCCTTGACGCAGTGCCATAAAACTCTTCGAAGATTTCGTAGTAATTGACGGTGGCGACAAAGCCGTATACTTAGGTTTAGGTGCACGTTAATGAACCGCAGATGGTTTAAACTTACGGAGTTCCCCACTACGGCCTGCCTCATAATCAGGTCGTGGTTTTGGCGCGTAAAACCCCATAATTTAACGGTGGCCACAAACACAGCCACTGCTGTCAAATGTCTCAACATTGGCGCTCGATCGTTTGCTGTTTTTCTTCACGAATTCAATGACTTTCCGTTTTGTCAGCGGTTTCTCCCCAAGTTATCTTCTAAAAAAAATTACATGTACTTCATGGGTAATATTTACATTTTCATGTGTTTCTGGTTGAGATCAGGCAAAAAGCAGTGAAGTTAGGTATTTTGTAGTATAACTACCGAACATGTTCGCTCTCTTCGAAACCGGCTCTAAATTTGTTGTTTCGTTCCTTTTATTCCATACTCGATGAGTTTGTACATATCCCCGGCGGTCATATGTTGAACATCGCCGACGAACACAAGCGCATCTCAATAACATGCGAATAATATGCGTAGTTACGACACTTATTCGCAGCTTTCCTGCTGCGTTACAGCAGTGTTTTAATTCGGAAAACAATTCTGCCATAATGCAGCAAAAACCTTAGAACTAAGTGACTTAAATACGCGTATTAATAAAAGGGCGTACCCTCTCGATGTTGGTAACTGAAGATTTTGGAAATTCTGGCAGCTTTCTGAATGATAATTTTTGAAAATTCTGCTCGCTGAGTTACGCTGGTGCACTGCAATTAAGTTCGACAGATAGCCGAATGGGCAATCCAGAAAATTTGAGGACAGCATTTTGTTATGGTAAGAAAGGTTACAAAAACACTATTTATTCTTCTTATTCATAACAATTATATCCCTACACAGTAATTATCTACACAGTAATTAGTCACCACACAGTAATCATCTGCCCGGCAGAACATCATTTGCCAGAAACACCAAAGCAATCCATCCAATAAGTAATGTAATTGCATTAATTTAAAGGTTCAAGTTGAAGGGAATCGTTAGAAAATTATGGTTGCGTGTTTCTACGATTCAAAATCAACACGTAAGCTAAAATAGAGGGCCGCAAATTATTCGATCAATTTACCGAAAGACACACGCACCACTGCCAAAGGCGGCTCACAGATGCAACCTCCGTTTGACTTAGTAGGGCGACGATACGTGAAGCTTGACTTTACGGTGAAATAAAGCAATCTGCTTCGCCTCTGCTTCGGAACTGACTATGGATCCAATTGGGAGCGAAGCACAGCGCCAATCTGATTAGGATCATGGAAAGAGGGAAGTGCGCCGCCAGCTTCATTTTACGCCACGCTCTTACTTCTCACACGAGTTCCGCAGAGAGCCGCATTTTTCAGTTTTGCGAGCGTAATGAAGTACACTCACCGAATAACTTCACAACAGTTATCGCGGTTTACACGGGTATTCCGAAATCTATAAGCACGGAACTAGACTTTTATGACAACGTTCCTTACTAGGAAGATATCAAATGGAAATATGTTTTATTATTGGATGGGTGAAGGTTTGCTTTACTTCTTGCTGGAAATGATATTACCGTGGAAGATAAATAATCAGTAAGGACGTAATTTGCAACTATGGCGTCAATTCTAGGAACGCTAGAAGCGAGATGAAGGTAGGATTCGCGGAAAGGAATAAGCTGCGAATAATGAACACCTTCTTCAAGAAGCGTAGCAACAGACAGTGGACCGGGAAAAGCCCTAATGACGAAACAAGAAATGAAGTTGATTTCATACTTTCTGCCTCAGAGTGTAGAAGTGTTAGGTAGGGTAAAATGACCCGCCGTGGTTGCTCAGTGGCTATGGTGTTGGGCTGCCGAGCACGCGGTCGCGGGATCGAATCCCGGTCACGGCGGCCGCATTTCGATGGGGGCGAAATGCGAAAACACCCGTGTACTTAGATTTAGGTGCACGGTAAAGAACCCCAGGTGGTCAAAATTTCCGGAGTCCTCCACTACGGCGTGCCTCATAATCAGAAAGTGGTTTTGGCACGTAAAACCCCAAATAATATTATTAGGGTAAAATGCAATTATCAAAGGATAGTGAGGTTTTGGATTCACCCCAATTTAAAGAGAGAAAGGGTAAAATTGTTCACTAAGAAACAGGCCAACGTAGACACAGTAAGGGTAAAAGCAGACCGATTCAGGCGGCTACTTGCAAACAAATATTGACACGTGTACTTATCTTTATCGGGCGACCACGTTTCGCCGCCTAACAAATGTAATCGAACAGCGTGGGACGCGCCTGCATGTATCCGAAGTTTCTGGAAAGTTATCGATGCTTCTATCCGGCTGTCTGTTGTCGCGGAACCTTGTGTTATGTGATCTCATCGCATGACGCGAATGGTGTTGAACTTTGTGGAAGGCACGCGGGTCTGAAAGATTAGTCTGGAACATTCGACGACTATTGTTTAAAAGCCGAAGTGCTTGATCCGCTGATCAGATTTTCGACGATCGCCGACTGTGTTCGCCGCTCTCGTTGTGCTTTAAGTGTAGCATGTTTTGTGGGCACAGGTTCACCCAACAAAAGCTACTTTTGCCTTTCACAGTATTGCTACTGTGTTTTTTGACGTCACGACCACGTGACATCTGCTGTAAATATGCTGCCTTGGAACAGAGAGATGAATATGGCATAGAGAGAATGAATGAAACCGTAACTAGGCTGGCTTCAGAAACAGCACTTGATGTGCGAGGTAAGGCACCAAGTCATCCAGTAAGTAAGCTCTCCGAAGTAACAAAGGCCCTAATAAAGGAATGACAAAGAATGAAAGTGCCCAATTGATGAGATCATATAGAATTCGAGTTGATCGGAAAGGAGAAAGTAAGAGATATTCGAAATTATAACGTCTGAAAGACTGAGGAAGCAGTAAAAGATGGACGCAGCATGAAATCAGTGAGAAGGAAACTTGGCATAAAACAAACCAAGACTTAGCACTGAAAGGTAAGAAGGGCAATTTCATTAGTAGTCTTAGATATATAGCAAATGCAGCGGAAGAATTCTATACTGACTTGTACAGTAACCGGAGCAGCCACGATACCTCCATTCGAAGCAGTAATTAATTGGTTGCAGGAGCTCTTTCTACGGCTAGCAATGAAGTTAGGAGGGCCTTGCAAGACATGAAACGGGGAAGAGCGGATGGAGAAGATGGAATAACAGTCGATTTAGTCAAAGATGAAGGAGCCATATGCTTAAAAACTAGCGGCCCTTTATACGAACTGTCTATCGGCTTCAAGGTTCTCTGAGTACTCTAAGAACGCAAACATTATAGTAATCGGCAAAAAGGGCGAAGGTAAAGCTTTGAAAAATTTTATGCCCATTAGCTTACTACAAGTATTACATTAAATAGTCACCAAGATAACTTCTAATAGGATAAGGGAAACACTGTACTTCAGTGAACAAAGGGAACAGGGTGGCTTCAGGAAGGGATACTCTGCAATGGATCACATCTTCGTCATCAATCAGGTAGTCGAGAAATCTGCGGAGTACAATCAGCCTCTCTCTATGGCTTTCGTAGATTACAAAAAGGCATTTGATTCAGTAGAGATACCACCAATCGTAGAGACATTACGTAATCAAGCGGCACAAGATGCTTACATAGATGTCTTGGGAAATATCTGCAGAGATTCCACAGCTACCTTAATTTTCCACGAGAAACGTAGGAAAATAACTGTAAAGAAACAGGTCAGACAAGGAGACACAATTTCTCCAATGCTATTCACTACATGCTTGGAAGTATTGAAGCTTTGAAACTGGGAAGGCTTAGGGAGTAAGGATTAACGGCGAATATCTCAGCATCCTTCGGTTTGCAGATGAGATTGTCCTGTTCAGCAACACTGGAGATGAGTTACAACAGATGATTGAGGGCCTTAGCACAGATAGTGTAAGATTGCGGTTTAAGATTAATATTCAGAAGACAAAGATAATGATATAAAGCCGGGCGAGGGCACAAGAGTTCAGGATCGCCAGTCAGCCTCTAGAGTTTGTGAAGGAGTAAGTTTACCTAGGTCAATTACTCACAGGGAGGCCTGATCGTAGGAAGGAAACTCAGAGAAGAATAAAAATGGGCTGGAACGCACATTGTGAGATCCTGACTGGAAGCCCACCAGGATCTTTGAAAATAATGATGTAGAATCATTGCATTCTACCGGTGCTAACATATGTGGAAGAAACTTGGAGACTGACAAACAAACTGAAGAGCAAGTTAAGGACTGCGCAAAGAGCAATGTAACAAATAATGTTAATCGTAACCTGAAAACACAGAAAGAGAGCAGTGGTACCTCAGGGAGCAAATAGGGATAGCTTATATTCTAATTGGCATTAAGAGCAAAAAATGGAGCTCGGCCGGTCATGTAATGGTTGCACAACCGGCGAACCATTAGGGTTACAGAATGGGTGCCAAGAGAAGGGAAGTGCAGTGAAGTACGGCAGAAGACTAGGTGGGGCGATGAAATTCAGAAATGCGCAGGCGCTAGTTGTAATCGGTTGGCGCAGGACAGGGGTAAACGGAGATCGCAAGGAGAGGCGTTCGTCGTACTGTGGACATAAAATGGGCTGATGATGATGATCATTAGTGACGTAATTTTAGGAACATCTGCAGGCCTCAGAAAAAGGGTTGGACGTAAAAAAGAAAACACAAACACAACCACACACACATATATATATATATATATATATATATATATATATATATATGTCTGTGCGCGTGCGTGCGTTTGTGTTTGTGTGTGAGTAGAGTAAATGAAGGGGCACACTTACGAAAATTGCATAAATCGACTGAGATCTGTGCATGCCGGTGCGTGGCACTATGATTGTTAATGAAATTAGCAAGCAAACGCCTTTTCAATTTATGTGGTAAACAAAGCTACATACCTTATTTCGTGTAGTCGACTAATGCTTTGCTATCGCCATCAATTATACTGTAGCTGACTTCCTTTTATCACGTAAGGTACGACACAAAGCCAGTCAGTATATATATATAAATGTGTGTGTGTGTGTGTGCCCATACACCTTAAGTTCGCCTACATTATTTCGTCCTTATCATCTTAAATTATCTTGGCAGGAAATTAATATTGCTGACGTGAGTAAATGGTGCACGGAGAAGAACAACGAAGTGTGTACTGTCAACGTACACACTCTTGGCCTATCCCCCATAGTAGGTGCGAGGCATGACAGAGGTCCATCATCATCATATGTTTATACAAGGTTTGATATATCAGATACGGAATGAAGCGCAAAAAGAAAGAAATCGAGAAAAGAAATGGAAGCAAGAACGCCACTGTGCACAGATTTGTGCACGCGTTATTGAACTCCAGGCGGAACTCCAGAAGTGGTAGACTTCTAGCTCATGTGGCAGTTGAGCACATTGCAGCAGGCAGCATGGGCTGCCACTGGAGTCCCGAGTCTTATGGGTAGAGGTTTCGCATTTCCTGCAGAAGTTCTTCAACCGTATTGGGCCCTCTCACTTGTATTTGCTTCTGAAGGTCGGGACTCAAACCATGAATAATAAGCGGAACCACAGACGTATTGGGCAAGGCTTAGTCAGTCAGCTAGAGTAGCCTCCTTTTCTCATAAAAACAGCTGAGTGAAGACCTAGACCTGTACTTGAATGCAAATATCTTTATCTCATAAGAAAACCTTGTTCTCTCCAAAAGAGCCGACCAAATTCTCCTTCCACTTCGTCCATGGCTTGTTGCTGTCAGCGTTGACACGAAATTCCTACCAACTCTTGGCTATTACTGATAGGAATGGTCGCATGTTTTTCACTTTATCTTCATCACTGTGCCAGTAGTTTTCATTGCATGCATATTAATAAAATGTTAGCCAGGACTCGGGACTACTGGAATCTCCATCAAACATATATGGCTTCACGTATTCGAGACTCTGCCTGCTCATTCCTCCTTCAGTCACGTTTACAAGCAAACTCATTAATTCATTTTGCTCTCTGTTCTTCTCTTCTTGCGCTTCAAGAAACTTAGTGAGCAGGTTGACGCCACTGTAAGACGAAGCAACGGTAGCAGGCTTCGCGCAGTTTTGAATTGGAGTCAGCACAAACTTCTGATAACCATGAAGTTTCATAGTCAGCTTCACTTTTTCTTTCGCAACTAAATCATCGTAAGTGAGCTTCATTCTAGCGCTTATATAGGACACCTATGCGTCAGTGCTGACTGCTTCCGGAAGAGCCTGTTCCTCTTCATCTTGAGGCGTTGCAGCCAAGATTCGGACGCCACCGCGTTGATTTGCTCCAATGATGAAGTGTACTCACATCTCGACTTGAATGTCCACACACACACAAAAAAAATGCGGCTGCGCCAATTTCTAATAATACACAGTAGGGCTAGGCTAGTGTGTCAGCCATCTTATTTATTCTGCCCCTCATCCCTTCGTCGTCTTCGTTAAGACACCCTGTAACTTCTTCACAACGTCCACATACAACGTGTACAGCTATCCCTCTGCCAAAGTTTGACGCCGTTTCTTCGCCCTCTTAAAGAAGGCCCTTCATGTAGCTGGCACCAAAACCCTCGCTTATAATTACGTGAGAGACTTTCTCTCTAATTTCACGGCCTAAAAACGGAAGTGCTTAAAAACGGTTAAACACGGTTAAAAACCGTGTTTGCACGGATAAAAACGTACGAGCCGAAAACCAAAATCGGAAGGACTTAATGCCATCCGCTTGGTGCGCTGCAGTCAAATCGGTCGCTAGTCTCTATGGGAGTGTCTGCTCTTGTTGAACATCTATGATCTGCCGGTCAAGTGCGTCGGTTTTTATACATGAGCCATCCAAGGTTCCAGAGTGATTTCTGGTGTCCGCGTGTCTTCCAGCAGAAAGTTCTACACCATTTGCGTCGCGCATACACAAAATCAGATTATGCAAGCTTCGGCGACGACAGGAGAAGGAATCATCGATAACACTCGATAAACTTCCAATACATGCGGGTGGGCCCCGTACTGAGCGATAACATTTGTTAAACGGTGAAAAGCGGTCACCCGAAAAAGATAAACAAGTGCACGTGTCAATATCGTGGGAATTGATCACATGCGGCCGCCCCTAGCAGGAAATATGGCAACAAATTTATCATTGTGGTCACGCACTACCTGAACAAGTGGTTGAAGTTCGAGGCATCCCTGACCCTGCAGCCGCTCTGGTCAAGACCTTCATTAACGAGTGCCTCATATTCCGACATGACACGCGAAGTTGATTATTGATGACCGTGGCACGGCATTTATGTTGCGTGCCTTCAAAACTTTCTTGTTTAAGCATGGAATACAACACGCTGCAGCATCCACTCAACATCCGCAAACAAACGGGCAGGTCGAGAGCTGAAACCGCACCATGAAAGACATCATTTCTTCCTACCTCTGTACCACACACTTCGACTGGGATGATAACGTCACTGCTGCAGTTTTCGCTCCAAACACGTTCCAACAGGAAGATGAACAAAACGAGAAGAAAGTGAAAGCAGGAGCCATCGTTTCGACAAGTGTACGTGTCTTCTTCAAGACGACATATGCTTTCCTCGCCACAGTATATATAGGTGGGGTTCTTCTAAAGCGGAGATGGCGTAAGGCGGGTGGGTGGGGTGACGAGCGAAGGTGTGGTAGCGGCGTGTGTGTAGAACTGAGAATAAAGCAGTGCTGTGCGCAAAGCCCGCGAAACGGCCGTCTATTATTCACGTGTCAATGGCCGTGTGTCAGCCGGCGTGTCAGCGGCTTGCGCAGCACCCCTCTATTACCTGTTTCGCTGGTGGCCGTGGGCTACTGTGTCGCTTAAAGAGGTAAAGGAAGGAGCGGCAGAAAGCGGTGCTCATGAAAAAAAAATTAAAGAAAATACCGCAATGCAGTGAATAAATAAATAATTAAAAGGATAAGAATGGAACGAAAAAAGAAAACAGTAAGCAACCAAAATAGGTGATGTTACCTATAGCTTGAAATTTAGCATAGCGAATAGATTCCAAAGCTCCCTTTGAAACGTTCATGCCTATTCGTTTCAGTGTCTTGAACTTATGGATAAGTTATGATTCTCTGTATTTTCTTTCTCGTTCAGAACGAAAATTTGACTGCAAGATGTAGTTCATCAAAATTATGTCCTGGTTGGTCGAAATGCTCAGCGACGGGATTGGGAAGCTTTTTCGCTGTGTCCGCGCGATGGCTGTTTAATCTGACGTTGACCGATTGTCCCGTTTCTCCGATATATTGATTCTCACAGAAGTAACATTCAAGCACATAAATCACATCCGCACTTGTACAAGTGAAGCTAGATTTGACTTCGTGTGTGTAACTATTTGAGGTGCTTTTAATTTTAAGATCACTTTGAAGGTGCCTGCATGTTTTGCACCTGGGCCAACAACATGCTTTTATTACGGGGGAATGATGTTTTGGCTTACTTTTGCGTGCACTAACAAGTCTTTGAAGTTCCTATTGCGGCGATAGGCAACCCTTGGTACATTGGGGAACGCTTTCCTCAGTCGTATCAAGTAACGAGACTTAAATGACTTGAGCCACGCTACAAGGTAAACAGAACAACTATTTTCAACAGTTTCGACCGGTGACTCGATCTTCATCAGGGTTTACAAGAAAATGGGAGTTTTCTGCCGCTACCCTCTTATTGTAAAGACTGAAGATCGCTTCACCGGTCGAAACTGTTGAATTTAGACACTTGTTTACCTTGTAGCCTGGCTCAAGTCATTTACGTCTCGTTACTTCATACGAGTTTAAATGTTTAATGATGTTGTTACATTTTTAATGTTAATGTTTCATGTTTGAATGTAAAATGAGTAAAAGTTTAAGCGTTGAGTGGCAGAAAACTCCCATTATTATATATATATATATATATATATATATATATATATATATATATATATATATATATACACCTATTTCTCTCATGTCGTTTTAGTCAAACGACACCTGGGCCTGCCATACCGCAGCATTATTTTAAGCAAGTAGTTCATACATTTTATGTAAAAATGTTGATCAGAAACAACAATCATTTTACTGTACCCTCTTCATAGTACTAACTGCCATATTTAGCCTTAAGGAAAGCAGCCATGCACCCAACGCTTGCAATTACACTTCAAAGTTCACGAGGACACACTGTGTTATGGAGCGACATAATGAATTTCGTAGAAAATTTCGCATATCACCTTGGGTATCCTCTACTGGAATCATAGTTATTTTTTGCAGATCGTGTGCCATTGATAAACGAAGAGTTCGGCTGCTCGTTTTCAGAGGTTTAATTCGGAAATGCGCATTGATTATTCCACTCTGCAAAGAAAATTGGCTGTTTTGTAAAGAAGATCCAGATGGCAACATAAAATCTCTATAAAGTCAGAGAAAAATTCTTTGGCGAATTAGTGTTCACTCAGACCAACTTGCACACGTTACAAGGCAGCTGAGATAGAACAGACAATAAGCGAACTTATGGCGACAGCAAGGTCACAACAAGGAAGTGGTGCGCAGAGAGCGTCTCAGTGCCGGTGTGACGGGATGACCGCCTTTAAAGACGCGAAAATGACGGTTTCCTTCAGCCCAGAGACCTTGCCCCCGCAGGGGTGTTTGCATCAGCAGACGTTTGGTACGTTGCGACACCACGTACCCGAGCACACGAGGGTTGGCCCCTGCCGCCTTCTCTTTTCCTCTCTCTTTATCTCTTTTTCCCCACACCCCTTTCCCCGTGCCTCCGTACCTGTTGAGGTGTCCTCCTGTGAGAGACAGTTACGGCACTGCACTTATCTCTTACATTCTCTTTAAAGTCACTTCACACACACCTTGTACCATTGGTACATCCAGAGGTAGCCTAATACGCGTAGCAATACTCATATTTTGATTGTAACCTTGTAGGGGGTGAATCGTTCTAAGTACCCTGCTTAAGGTGTTCGTTCCGTTAACTTTGTCAGAAAATGTTATTTAAATGCAAGTCATCATTTAGCAAAGCTTCTTTCAGCACAGTAACACAGTCAGTCGCACTTAAGGCAGCAGGAGAGCAGCATACCAGCAGGATGAACAAGCAGGAGACATCATACGATAATGACTGTTTTGTTAAATCCATCTAATATGCGCACTAAACATACAGAATTTTTCGAAATACCATGTGAAAAGCTGAAGAAAGGGCTTGAGCGAATCGACCCCCCCATACTTACATAACTCTGGGAGATGAAAAAATATACTAATCACTCATTGGTACTATGTACATACATACATACATACATACATACATACATACATACATACATACATACATACATACATACATACATACATACATACATACATACATACATACATACATACATACATACATACATACATACATACATACATACATACATACATACATACATACATACATACATACATACATACATACATACATACATACATACATACATACATGACATGCTTGTACTACAGGTGACCTCTTGCACTGAGGTTCACGAAATGCTCCTAAGAGAAACGTGGAAGCGACGTCAGGTAAAGCTGCAGATTGTCGAATGCAGCTAGGGCCTTCCTGGCCGTCATAGTTCTTCGTTCATTAACAGGCTCTTCATGACTGTTGCCTTCGTTTATTCGCGTCCTTTCCGCCATAGAAGGCTTTGAAGAGGTCGTCGGTTATCAGTTAACATCATGTCGTATTCAACTCCAACGTGATCGTCAACAGCCGCACGCACTTCTGTGTTACAACAACTAGCTTGTGAGTTGAGCTATTCCTGAAGCAGTGCACCAGGGCTAACACTCGCTGACATGCATAGGTCGTCAAGTGCGTCAGTAGCGATGCCGTTAGCGCTAGCGCAGCTAAGTGGCCTCTGTGGAGGGCAGGGCGGCACTGCTACGTTCAAATCAGCCAACAGGGTGCCGAACTTCCTTCGTTGTACAGGCGAATTCGTTGCTCACAGTAGGCGTTCGCACTACACATGAAAGAGGAATTCGGCCGGGACCTAATCAATTCTTCGTTATACAGTTTATTTCCTTCTATAGGCACTTTACTGCGCGCACACACGCACACGCACGCACACATTACTCCCGTCAAACAGCGGAAGTGAATCAATAAGCCTGAACAAAAACAGATAAGGATAAAACGGACAGTAAGGATAAGTATAAGACGCTCATCTAGACTTCATAGTTCTTTCATTAAAAGTACTGTAATGTCAAAATGCTGCTCCCTACGACAAATTATTAATCCGAATGCATTAAATGGCTTTTGAGGCGCAAAATCCGGCGCTGGCGGCTTGACCACACGCTGGTACAAAAAGGTTACGAACCCTCGACCTTTGGTGGAGGTCGAAACCACGATCTGTGGTGTTAATGAGTGCGATATTAATTAATACGCAGTTAATTAAGATATACTTAATTAGGGTCCTCGAACCCACGACCTTTGGTGGCATTCCAACCCTCGACGTTTAGTGGGTGCCGAACCGACGAACGTGGGTGTTAAGTAACGCCAAGGTAATGAATGCGCAACTAATTAGGATGGAGTCATTAGGGCTCTAGCAGCCATGTTTATCTTCCTCGGCCGACTTCTACATATGATCCGCTCCGGCACGTGTGTCTCTTGCCTGGTGCCGCGAGCTGCGAGGTTAGAAAGCAGGGAAAAAGAATAAAAAAGCGCTTCTACTCCTGCCATAGGTCCGAATGGTTCTCAGGCCTTTCGCTTCTGACTGACACATTGCCTAACCTCGGTCCCTATAACGTGGTGACTCGGACGTGATCGTATGGCTAGCACGACGTCGTGGACGAGGCCATGAACGAGAGACCGACCACCAGCGCAGAATGCCTCGGCACGGTACAGATTCACCTACCGCGCTTTTGGCCACAAAATTATGCAGCCTGATTTACTAAGGTTGATGGCATGCTTGACCTTCGACGCATTACTTTGCAGTGCGCTAGGTTCCTCCACGCTGTCTGGGAACTACATACAGAGGTGGTTGAGGAGTTGCAAGGCGTTGTGGGCGCACATCACGACACCACCCCCTATGACCACTTCAAAACTACGGCGCTGCAACGCAAGTCTGTGTCTGTGCGAAGACGCATCCAGCTGCTTCCCAACGAATATGAGATCGGCAACCGTCGACCGTCGGAACTTCTGCGTCGTATGCGGAGGCTTCTCAGTGACTGTAGGCTGGACGCATATAGCCCGCTGCTTCGTGAACTGTTCCTTCAGGACCTGCCATAGAATCTGGTAATCGCTTTGGCTACCATACCAGAAGACATGTCGCTCGACAATCTTGCAGAGTTAGCCGACCGCATGGCTGACTAGCCATAGGTGCTGCGTCAACAACGACCGTTCCGTTATCGCACCTCGAAGGTCGGCAGCCTCGCCTTGAGTTAATGGTTGACAAACTTGCTGAGACCATTACTGCACTACGGTCATCGTCACACAGTCGTCAGCGCGACCATGATTGCCGTTGCCGATTCCCATCTCAGTTCATTTCTCGTTCTGGCCCGCGGCGCGGCGCATACTGCGAGCGTCACAACGAATTCCGCGTCAGCGCAAGTAAGCACCGTTCCCCTTGCAGCTGAAAAGGAAACATGCCGCATAGTCACTGATAGAGGCCGCTGACTCTTGCCGCATGACTTGGCGACTTAATTCTTTCGCGTTCGCCTCAATTCTCTCATACTTCCCAGCCATCACGAAACCTTCCAACTCTCAGCTGCCTGAATGCCTCAACGTCACACATCATGCAGGCACCACAGGGACGCGGCGTTCTGCCCACCCAGGCATCTCGCTGGTGACAGCATGCCATTCCAAAGAGAGAATTGCTCCGCATGCTGCAACTGGGTATAATTCTTACCTATACGAGCAGTTGGTCTCCAGCTCTGCACATTGTACCAAAGCATGACCCAGAGTATTGGCACCCATGCGGCGGCTACCGTGCCCTCATCGCGCACCGTACCAGATCACTGACCACTCTCTAGCATCAATGACTTTGCAGCTAGCCAAGCTGGAACGTTAATAGTCAGCAAGAGAGTTTTAGTGAAGGCCGACCACGAGCCATCGGACATAGTGAAGGCGACCTGTCGAGCCATCGGACATCCCAAAGGCTTTACAATTGCGACAAGATTCCGGCTTTTCGAGTACAACCGAATGCCGTTCCGGCTGGGAAACGCCGCTCAGATGTTCCAGAGGTCTCCTGGGGACTCCCCTCTATCTTCACCTACCTCAATGAACTCCTGGTGCTAGCATATTCTCTGAGCAGCATAGCAGCCATTTGCGCCTGCGATTCTCTCGGCTCAAGGAACACGGCCTCCTCATTTGTCTGTTTGGTATCCACGACATTGAGTTCCTCGGACACCGCGTCAGTCCTGAAGGGATCAGACCGTTGGAAAAGACAGTTTAAGCCTTGTGAGAGTTCCCTCGCCCAACGTGACTGCGAAAGCTCTGTGAATTCATTGAGCTGCTCGACCCGCTATGGTTGCTTAGAGGCTATGGTGTTGTGCTGCTAAGCATGAGGTCGCGGGATGGAATCCCGGCCACCGCGGACGAGTTTCGACGGGGGTGAATTGAGAAAACACTCATGTACATAGATTTAGGTGCACGTTAAAGAACCCCAGGTGGTCCAAATTTCCGGAGTCCACCACTACAGCGTGACCATTAAAGCGCATCTCACCAGGCGCCATAGCAAATTTTGGTAATAGGCTGGAAGTTGTTACGTGTCCTCTAGGGAGCGTTCTGCCGCAACCATTTTTCAAGTCGGCTGCTTAATAGCTGAGATATGAATATTTCAGTTCCGCTAACCCATGATTTCAGCAGGCTGGCTCCACTGCATAGCGAGGCTCCCTCTCCATTCGCCCCGTGTAGCATTCGCAAGCGAAATTCCTTCCCTGCGTTCTCCCATACCGGACCTCGAGGATCGCGTGACACAACCGTCAAGGAGCCGGCCTGCAGTTTCTTTCTCGTCGCTTTTTTTTCGGCGATTCGCATTTCCGCTGGCGGCATTGCGCGTGTGCTGTACCGTTTCGCGCAGCGCACGATTTTTCGCGCTGGCCACAAGGACACATGAGTAGCGGTATAATTCAGTGCTTCACGAATACTGAGGCAAAACAAGCGGGTCGCAGAGCATGATCACGTGCTGGAACACGGTAGAAAATGGTATAGTTTTGTTACCTGCACACGTGAATCCACGACCGTGGGAAGAAGCAGATGAAGCGGAGCTACATCTTTCTTGCTTCGGTAGGAAGTAAAGGAAGAAACATGCACACATTCCGTTCGTGCGTTCTTTTTTGTTTCTCTAAACTTCAACTCGTCAATTCAAGCAACAGATCACCCAAATAACAGATGGTGCCTTAAATAATTCTCGAAGTCACCTGTCACCACGAGCGACGTCACACTGCGGACTCGAGTACGTAGGCGCAGGGACGCGAGTACGTCAGCCTCTGGCTTGGAGCGCGGCGGCGGCGAGGAGAAGGAAAAACGGCGTTTGGTTTGAAATTTTAGACCTTTCCGCGGAGCGTAGCGATGTAATACTTTGCAGAGACGATCGTTATCGCACAATGTATGCTCTGCGCTTGTCAGCTCAATATGGCGAGACCTGGTGAGGGGCCCTTAAATATTCAGACCCTAGTTTTAACACACAAAGCCATATAATTTAATTTTTGGGGCTTCTCGACTTCCATCGCCGTTTGATTCCCAACGTCGCCTGATTCCCAACGTCGCCTGAATTCCCAACGTCGCCTGAATATACCCCCGACCGAGCTTCGGAAGAACACTAAAGCTCTGTCCGCTCCACTTCCCTGGACGTCTGACGCCGATGAGTGCTTCCAAGCTGCCAAAACGCATTGGCAGATGCTAGCTTGCTGGTGGATCCCCTACATGTCGCACCAATGCTTCTTATCACCGATGCCTCTAGTGCGGCTGTCGGCGCAGTTTTACAACAGTTCCAGCGCAACTCGTGGTGTCCTCTCGCATTTTTCTCACAGAAGCTGAAGCCTGCAGAAACGCGCTACAGCACGTTCGGTCACGAGATGCTTGCGGTATACTTGGGCGGTCGGCATTTCCAACACCTACTGGAAGGAACAAGCTTTCACGTCCTCACTGATCACAAGCCTTTGACGTTCACTTTTCATGGTAATAAACACACCTATGCTGCACGAGAGATACAGCACCTCAATGCTATCTCCCGGTTCACCGTGGACATACGATACATTCAAAGCCCCTTGATGCAGCCGGAGATACCTTCTCCCGTATCAGCACAATACACACGACCCCAGTTGACTTCAAAGAAATTGCACGACGCAGCGTTCAGACGTCGAGCTTCGGGACCTCCGGTCATCTGCTACGTCATTAGCGCTGTCCGACATTCCCTTTCATTTTCTTCAGGCGTTAACACTTACCGTATGTCAAGGGGTTGAACACACCCATTCGTTCCATTCAACTACGTCATCATTTCACAACCTACACAACGCAAATAATCCCGGAGTTCATGCCACACAGCGTGTAATACTTCCCGCTTTCTGCCGCCGAGTATGAACTCTGACGTGCGCCGCTGGGCTTGCTCGCGAATCCTTTCACTGTCGACGCTACGAGACGACACGACACGACACACGAAGTCGCGAATTGACTCCTTTCGGCCACCTAACACCCGGTTGGATCACATTCCCATCGACATCGTCGGCCCGCAGCCAACATACCAAGGTGCTTGCTACAGACTGACTTGTGTAGACCGTTATACCCGCTCGCCTGAAACATTTCCTCTCATTGACTTAGCGGCACTTACAGCAGCTTCCGCGTATATGTCAATGGTTGCATCTCGCGCTTTGGATGCCCCAACGTTGTTAGGACCGATCGCGGCCGACAGTTCGAATGTGGTCTCATCCAGGAACTCACATGCCCGCTTGGGCTCTGCTATGTCCGCACTACCGCGTCCCCCCAATAGGCAAATGTAATAGTTGAATGCCTTCACCGTCAACTCAAAGCACTCTTGATGGCCCGCCAGGCTCGCTCTTCTTGGGCTGAGGACTTTTATCTCATCCTGCTAGGCATGCACTTCTCTTTCCAGGAAGTCTTGGGCTGCACAGCTTCGGAGCTGGCCTATGGTAGAACGTTTCTATTACCCAGTGATTTTTTTTGCACCAGCTGCTGCTGCTACTCCTGATCCAGCCAGATATGTTCAGCAGTTCCGGATCCTGTTTGCATGATAGCGTCCTTGCCCTAGAGGGTGGCAGTCTCAAGTCAGCAAAGACATGTCTACAGCGAGCCACGCTTTCCTACAGCGTTAAGACCTGCCACCATTTCTCACGTCTTCCTATGACGGTCCTTTCAAGGTACTCAAGCGGACAGAAAAAACTGTTTACCATCGACCTCTACGGACGTAAAGAAGTCATGGCGATAGACTGGGTAAAACCAGCCTACTTAGCGACTTCGCCATTATTATCCGCTCTCAACGGCTTTACAGCCGATGAAACAACAGATCTGCCCTATCGGATGGCGTCAAACGTTGTTGCTTGGGCGCCGCTGCACCGCTGCTTTTGTACTAAAAGCGGGGTGGGTGTGTAGAGGGGGAGAGTTCTCTAGCATCGTCATCTTCCTCGGCCGCCTTTTATACATGGCGCGCTCCGGCGCGTGTGTCTCGTGCCGTGAGCTGCGAGATTAGAAAACCGGGAAGAAGAACAGAAAAGAGCTTCCGCTCCTGCCATGGGTCCGAACCGCTCTCAGGCTGTTCGCTCGCTGACTCACACATTGTTGTAGTGGACCTAGCCTCGCTGCCTATAAACGCGCTCGAACCGACGACCTTTCGTGGGAGTTGAACCCACGACATTTGTTAATTAAACCTAAGTTGACTGACGCACAGTTAATTAATGCCGAGTAAAGGCACTCGTACGCATGACCTTTGTTGGGAGTCGGACTCCCGAACTTTGGTCGGAGTCGAACCCACGGCCTTGCGTTGTGACATAGTGTCGAACCATTGCGTGGTCTTCTCAATGCTTTCGTATTCATCCACGTAGGGATAACGAAGTACCCCTTGAAATATTGAATTTGGACCCACCGCGGTGGCTCGGCCGCTATGCCATTCAACTGCTAAGCAGGAGGTGGCGGGATCGGTACCAGGCACGGCGGTCGCATTTCTGTAGAGGCGGATTGCAAAACCGTGGAGAAAAGAAAGGACTGAGGAGAAGACCTGGCGTATCTCTTTGTGAAGCGTTGTGACGCCGACGCCGGAAGTTGTGGCGTTACTCGATCATCTTGTTCGGGCAGATTCTCCTCTATTGTTTACATTTGTCGCCATCGGCAGGCTACTACGCCGGACTGTATGGACCTGCGCGCGCCGATATAAACTGATCTAATCGCGGTGTATACCATCGCGATACCATTACCTAAATCACTTCATCCGAGTATTCTGCTGTAGCGTTGAAAGGAGTTCATAATGGATTCCGTAGATTATACAGTGAGGCCGGTCTTCGTTTCTTCGTGCTTTTCTGAATATAAGTTTCCGCGTTCTAACTGCACTGCAAGTATGCTCAGAAGGTGAGCGGCTGCACATTTCACGCACATCACGACACATCAACCTATGGCTTTGTAGCTTATGACAACAAACATATACATTTGTCGTGTCTTTAAGAATCGTTTGCCGTTACTGAACACTTTTTGGGCGGCCGCGCACTGCGGCAGTGTGACGTGCCACAGTGCGCCGACGATTAAGCCACTAAAAGAGGTCGTAGTTACGCGTTTAGATTCACCGACTGTGGTCTGAGGTACATTGTACTAACGGTAGGTGAAGCTACACGGAAACAAAGTTGTGTAGCAGCCGCTGCGCTGTGCCCAACACTATACGCGCATCTGCGTGCGGCGAGTGTGTTGATTGGCCTACGTGCAACCAACCATCAGGTGTTTGATGTGCGTGTAGTTGTATATGTTCTTCTGTCGAGCCTTGTTCACTCTTTCACCGCATCCACGAACCTTCACTTCTCTGCGCCCCTCGAGAACATTGATAACAGGTCGGCGGCAGAGAGGGTTCGTCCCTTAATTACTCACAGCAGCCGCTTCTTTCCCATCCTGCCACATGGCTGTTTTGCGTGCTACAAATGCATCGTCCGCTCTCATAAGCAAGAAGACTGCACAGCGGTCACTGATATGCGAGGCGTTTATCATGCATACACTGAAGCACAACGCTTTCAGTTCGTGATAATGCGTTAGTAGGAATCCGCAGAAGCCAGCAAATTTACTCCCTGATTCTCCGTGAAGTGGTACGTGGCGCACGGCGTTGCATGCGCCATCGTCTCACGCTTTTTACTTCTTCCAGTCTCACCTGGCCACCACAACAGCCGGGAGTGCACGGTCTAGTTAAGACAGCGGAACAAAACACGGAGACTAACGCTAACCTGGGTGGTGGTGGTGGTGAAAAACTTTTGTTGATGAGACGGCCAAAAGTAAGAAAAAATATAAAGCAGCGTTGTGGGCGGCTTTCAGGCCGCCGGTAGTGGCGTTCAGGCCATGCCTAGTCGCGACGTCCACAGCCCAGTTCACCAGCCGAAGTTGGAGATACGGCTCGGTGCTGGACAAAGCAGCCCCCCCCCTGCAGCGGACTTGTTAGGTGCCAAGAGGCAGGGGGCAAGTATATTGTATAAAAATTCCCTTGGATCACCACCTACCATTTGAACGCCAGCCTCCAGTATATACATAAGCACAGAGGATTTGTGTTTGATGTCTACGTAAAGGTTCTCTTGTTCTGTAGTTCCGTTGACCTGAAAATACAGAGTGCGAGTGCGTTATCGCAGTTCCAATGGATTACCTATCGCGCTTCTGTCTACTGCTCTGGAAGGTCTCGCAATAAAGCATTACCATATTCGCTTCATGTTTCATGTTACATCATGCTTCAGCTTTGTTATTTTCCATTGTATCTAAACGATGTGTTGATACGCTTTGAATCATTGTGGAATCGTCATTCTCCTGTTTCTTTTGCTTCTTGTTATTGCGATAGCAACTATATTCACACTCCAGGAGAACTTCTGCCGTCGCCGTGATGTTCTGTATAAAGTCCAAGTGCGATAACATCGCTGCCATGCGCCGCATACTGTAGGTGAGAGCAAAACCTTGCCAGGGTGAGCCAAGAAGGATGATGGCTCAATGCACGGTCTCTGCTCGCGGTCGCACGGGAAAAGATGGCGAAGGTGCGCGCCAACTTAACACGTGCACAAGGAGGCGAGCGGGGAAATTGGTGCGCGCTAAAAGAAGGGGTTGGGGAATGGTCAGGTTGCGTATTTACGACTCCTAGGTTGCTAGTAGGTACAGCGGGGCGTGGCACACGCGGAGACACTGTACGTGTGCGCGCATGCGCTAGTAAGAGCAGGTGCGATAGAGGAAATATGGGGACTTTTGCTCCTTGAATATATGACTCTGCCTAGGCACTACGCAGCAGTTTCTTAGTGCGTGTTGCATGCGTTTGTCCCTCGGCGTGCGCCAGCAGAACTGAACTTAGCGTGGCAAGTTGGCCACTGGAAGTAATTATATTTATTGAATCGTGTTTTTGCTCATTGAATCAACGTGTTATTATTTCGCATTATTCGCGGTGCCTCCAGGACACCAAAGCGGCGACGGGGAAACCAAAGCTAGAACGCCGAAGCCTGGGCGTGCCAGGGGTGTATAAGATCGGTTGTCCGCGATAACCCGCCGTGGTTGCTCAGTGGCTATGGTGTTGGGCTGCTGAGCACGAGGTCGCGGGATCAAATCCCGGCCACGGCGGCCGCATTTCGATGGGGGCGAAAGCACCCGTGTGCTTAGATTTAGGTGCACGTCAAAGAACCCCAGGTGGTCAAAATTTCCGGAGTCCTCCGCTACGACGTGCCTCATAATCAGAAAGTGGTTTTGGCACGTAAAACTCCAATTATTATTATTGTCCGCGATAGAGGAGAGCCAATTTTTTATGCGAACGCCCCCTGGCGCGGTAAGGCTTCCGCCGCCCCAATTCACAGGCCGCCCCGCTTCCAGCTCTGATCCCTTGGGTGGCCCGGATATACTGCGCCGCCTGCTTTATTATAACCTAAGGTGCTCTCCTAAGGCCTCCGCTTGCCGATTACATGAGCCCTCCTGTGGAGCAGTGTTTGTAAAGAAAGCAATCTATCGTGGCGACAAAAGAGCGACCCGCGACTCATGCAACGCCAGTCAAAACCTTGCCCCTTCAGACACAGCGATGACCAAATGGGCCGTCCGTGCCCGCTGCCTCTCCGCACGGGCAGCCAGCGGGGGAGCATAAACAAATTCGACCACACTCCGCAATGCCGGCTGATCTAGGGGACAAACGCATGCAACACGCGCTAAGAAACCTCCTCCGTAGCGCCTAGTAACAGTCACATATTCAAGGAGCAAAGGCCCCCCGATTTTGTTGTCGCACCCGCTCTTACTCGTGCCTGCGCAGAAACGCCAAGCGACGCGAGAAATGCGCCGCTGCACCTATTCATAGAGTTTCTCACTACATAATCTGGCGCTGCTACGTTGTGGTATGCATGCGAATGTCGATATATTGTGACTTCGGATTGGCATCGTTCTCGGTGAGCCAGGCAAGTACCGTTACTTCTGTCACAATGATTAATTTTCAACTAAAACAGCACGTTAAAAGCTGTTTTAGCTTTACTGTTACAGGAAAACATGTTTTGTTTAACTATGAGAACTTGTTATTGCATGTACAATCGTATAAAATGCAAAAAGTATCAGCGGGCCGCAAAAGTTGGAGGACAGACGACAAGATTCGTGCTCACTTTGGAACAGTTTCTCGTCTCTTCTTGCTTTTCTTCGCTTGGCTATGCATTGTAACGGTGTAAAATTCACTGGAAAATGTAAGATATGCGGGAATGGAAACATTTTATGAAGATTTTACTTTAAGAGTGCGTTATTTGTACAGCCATATCCACATTTTACATAAAGCCTCTTGCAGCACCAGCCAATACAAACATCGCAGACACATATACCGTCATTCCCATGACGGCACAGCGCCCCTTAGGAATCTCCCGATGAAGGTGGCGCCAGATATCCCTCTAGGTGTGATAGTGAGAAACTCTATGTATCTATTAGCAATTGTAAAATGTGTCCACGTTAGTCCGCACCTCCACTTCTATAGACGAGAACGGCACCGCCCAGCAGCGTTGTCACGCCGGCGTGAGAGCGCCGCATGCGGGGCAAAATTCAACTAGCCGGGTGTACGTCTGTCCCATCTCTCGTTCACACTACTTGGATACCTCTTGCACGGCACGTGTTTGGGTACGTTTCGTACCGTGCGCGGTGTGCGCCTGCGTCTGTGTGTGTGTGTGCGGACGTTTTATTCGAAGGACGATGTACACGCTTCTATTTGACTTTAAGAAGATCGGTGCGCTTGACGATATTTTCATCGTTGCAAAGCTACGGAAGGGCAGCGTCTGCTTAGCCATGTAAGTGACACTGAGCAGGTAATTGGAAGAGACGTCATATGTGCCGCCGGAAAAATCCTCAGCAACACGATTCGTATTAGCTAAAGTCCTTTTGCAGTTTCCCACAATATGTTTGCTACAAATCCTTGTTTTCTCTGATGGCAACAATGGACTTTCATCGATACTGTGCTGAAGTATACACAATATATCGCCGCATAGCCCAAATACGACATGCGCACACAGCTTTAACTAGTACGCCCCCTGCAATATAGAAGAGAGGCAGCAGCGTAAATAGCTTGTCCAATTCTCAACAGTGGTCAAAAGACGGAACTTTAAAGAATTAGTAATCGTTTCTGCTTCACCAATGCCGGTGCGACAAAGACGCGGGCGTGTATCGCTCAGTAACTCGATCTATCGGTGCAGGGGTGACGCAGGAATGAACTCCGGTCATGTTCAATGCATCGTGCACATATTCAATTTCTCAGCAGGCGTGAACTCCAGCCACTGCTAGCGCATGCTACAGAAGTGGTTTCCATTCTTGGGCAGCGCACGCACAAACTAAACACGCGAAAGGAGGCAGGATCAGTTATGGGCGTTAGAGCCCCCTAAAAGAATTCATGGACCAGGAGCCACAGCTAAAATATCTTTAGTCCCTGTTTGTCGAAATGAATTGATAAAGAAAGCTAAGCACTAACTAGTTTGTAGAAAAGTACGCATTTTAGCTGGTTGGTTCATGATTACGAGCAGAAAACAGCGCGAAACGACAGGACGAAGAGAGGGACACAGAGCACAGCGCTGTTTGTGTTTTTTTCACGCTTGAATAGGCATAAGAGCATATGCAAATTTACACCGTATATAGATTATAATTTGCTAACGTCATTACAATTCGATGGCACATAAGGTTTCCTGGCCTATAGCCGGACGGATTTCTACAGGTTCGGTGCACAGACATGAAGAAGGGAAAATTGATTTGTGTGAAGGTACTGGAAAAAAGAAATACGCGACTTCAGTCAAAGTGCATGCCACTGTAAAATGGTACAGTCGATATCATGCTGTGGAATAAGCATGTGTATCTCATAGGTGAAGCATACTTTAAAGTGCCCATTCCGGTCTGGCCATGTTGAACTGATGAGCGCAGTGCGTACAATGCGTGCTAACGGCCGTGTCTGCTAAGTATTACATCCCTACACGCTGTCGAAAGCTCTTAAATTTCAACCCATGTGGCATTTTCCCTTCTCCTCGTGGAGAAGCGCACTGCAAGCACTACACTACTACACTACACTACACTACACTACACTACATCACATCATCACATCATCACATCACTTTATTTTCCTTAAAGACCCCTTTCGGGGTGTTACATAAGGAGTGGGGTTTAGAAGATGCAGGCGTTCACAGAAGTCGAAAGTGTGGATGGACAGGTTATGGCAGCGACATGGTGGGGAAGGCCGTTCCAGTCAGCTGCTGTTCGGGAAAAAAATGAGTTCATGAAGGTAGTAGTACGGGCTCGTGGACGCAAAACTTGAAGAGGGTGACCGATGCGATGGGATCTGCGTGGTGGGGGTGCGCAGATGTATGGCTCTTGTCTTAGGGGCGAATAAAAAAACTTGTGATATAAAACAAGACTGGCAATGCGACGGCGAGCAGAAAGATCACACAAGCCTGATTGTAATTTTACAGGTGATATGCTAACGTCGTATGAGTATGAAGAGTGAATAAATCTGGTAGCTCGGTTTTGTACAGCTTCGATGGCATTTGTTAGATATGCTTGATGAGGGTTCCAGATGGGCGATGCGTATTCCAGTTTAGTTCTGATAAGTGAGATGTATGCTTGTAGTCTGACGTGTTGAGGGGCTTCCCTCAGGTGACGTTTTAAGAAACGCAACGTTTTATTAGCTGCTGATATTAGGTTAGTTACGTGCAATCGCCAGGATAAGTCATCAGAAATGGCGATACCTAAGTATTTGTAAGACTGGACGAGGTCAACAGGGGAGTTAGAAACGGAATATTCATAAACAAAAGGGTTGCGACGGCGGTGAAAAGACATGTACTTACATTTGTTAGGGTTGAGTGTCATCATCCACTGCGAACACCAGTTTAGCACGAGGTTTAGGTTTGCCTGAAGGGATTCTTGGTCAGAAGGGTTAGTTACCGAACGATAAATAAAAAAATCATCAGCGAACAAGCGGATATGGCAAGATACGCGCTGGGGCAAGTCGTTAATGTAAATGAGGAATAACAAGGGACCGAAGACGGAACCCTGCGGGACGCCAGACGTGACTGGGAGCGGGTTTGAGGATTGGTTATTAATGAAGACAGACTGAGAGCGATACGTGAGGAATTCGTTAATCCAGGCGATGATGTTTGGATGTAGGTTTAACTGGGAAAGTTTAAGAAGCAAGCGTTGATGAGGTACTTTATCGAACGCCTTAGTGAAGTCTAAGAAGATGGCGTCAGTTTGTAGATTAATATCAAGGTTGGCGTGAATGTCATGAAGAAAAATGGCTAGCTGCAGCCAAAAATGGCTACACCAAAAATGGCTACACATTGCAGTGTAGTAACGCCACTCAGTCACTTGTGACTTCAAGGCACCCTCAGTTATTTATCTTAATCTGTTACTTGAATAGAAAAATTAAACTTTACAAAATAATTAAATATAGAAAGTCAATAGCTGTGCGTCCTTGTTTTACTTCGCACTTTAGCGAGAAAGATGTACTTCCGTTTTGTATGCTTGGTCTCACGCCGTGCAGTCACGCGCGCAGAGAGTGAAACCACGTAATCTTCTACTGGGCGCCAGCGCGCGATCATGCCCTTTCGTTCACTCGCGTGTACCGTATTGTTCATGTGACAGTTACTTATCATACTTTCAGGGGCATCATTTCTGACGGCGGTTACGGCGGTACAATGACGCGATGTATTACGGTAAGGATCCATGAGCCGCGCCAGCCTCTCCAAACGCGCACGCATTGAGGGATCCTGTTTGCAGAAGCAGTCAGAAAACAACGCGACTGTTCTAGTGCACAGGTCGCAAAATCGTGCTCAGAGCGAAATGAAACAAACGCAACAGCTCGCGGGCTCACACGCGAGCTTTTCACCGGAAGTTCACCCAACAACAAAAACGCGAGCAAAAAACCTACAGAAATTCTGAAAATTTTCTACTAAAGCGTTAGAATTGTTTGCCTAAGCTGTGTCGTCATTTTAGCTTAGTTTTGCTGACTTTCTTTTCCCAGTTTATGCACGCCTACCCATGGACTTTCCGGTGGCAAAGAATGCTTAGGCGTTGGCACACAATTGCCAGATTTTTGCGCCGCATCCGTCCCCTTCAGTGCAATTGTACCAATTGAGCCGCAACACCGAGCACGATCACATCTTGACGGGGCAAAGCGGTCGAAAGGGAGCACAAGCTGCTGCAGCAGCGCGTGAGGCGTTGCGTTAGGGAAGAGCGTATCACTGCGATCGCATTCTCTTTATTTTTATTTAGCTTTAAATTATACCTTATCGCCTAAAAGCTACCAATCATCTACATTTACGCTATCATAACGATTAAGTGTCTTAACTTTCCGAATTACACATTTTTGTGGAGATACAGGGCATCGCACTTTTCGCGTGACAGGGCTGGAGAGCTCGTCAAAGAAAGCTTACACAATTAAAAAGAATATGGGGACCGTGTCGTGTACTTGACTGGATCATTCTGCTGTGGTGCGGGAGAACGAATGGAAAGAGTTTTGCTTGTGCAGAATAGACGGTGCAAGTGGCGAGAGTGTCGGTGTTGGCAGGGAAGCTCGCCTCCTACAATCATGGGCTCGGGACACTTGAAATATTTCTAAATCTGTTAATAATGAACCAATGTGAAAAATTCTTGCCGCAGAATGCTTTCTAGAGGGCACGTAACAACTTCCTGTGTAAAACCGAAATTTTCTATGCGGCCTGCTGAGGGGCCCCTCAAAGCCAAGCTTTCTTCACTTTAGTTCCCTCGATTAAATGTGGCGGCGTCATGGCGGTGGTGCTTGCTGCCGTTGTCACCTGTCTCGCCGAATAGAAGCTGTCGCACAATAAAAAAAAGTTGTCGCAGTGTCGCCCAAAAGGAGAAGCATCGATTGCAATAGCAAATTAGCAGTCAGCTATGCGATGTCAGGATAGTATATTTACCGGCGGTATAAACTTGTAAACATTTGCTTACTGAGTAAATTAACAAGCACGGTGTCACGCGCACAAATATGAACACATATGACTCGGTGACCGCGGACACTCGCTGTCGAAACGCTGGTGGGAAGAAGTGTGGCATCAGCAGCAAGCAAATTTATCTTCGTGCTGCTTCTCGCTCTAACGCGAACTAAGCGGCGAGAAATCAGTGCACACGAAGCTATTGTCCCTGCGTGCGCCTAAATGGCTACTCTCCATCGCTGATAGCTTAATAGATAGGGCCAACGCGGCCGCCGCATACGCAGCAGCCGCGAAAGCAGACCCCCTCCCCCCCACACCTCCCCGCGCTCCCTTCCCTCCCTGCGGTGCCTTGTGCGTAGCGAAAGACAGCGCGCTTCCTGCCCGCTTCCCTCCCTTGCGCCTGCGAGATTCAGCCCCCATCGTCGGCTCACCCTAGCACGTTTTCACTCGCACTACAGTATACGGCGCTCGCGGACAATGTAATCGCCCTTTGAATTTATGCGGAACGTCAAGCCGACGCCGACGGCCACAGCAGAAATACGCCAAGAGTGTCCATGTAATTGCTATCGCTATAAATGTCGCGGTTTAGGAAGCAATGCGAAGCATTGATAGCGATGCCGAAGTGTCAGACAACACGACGTAAGGTGCGTAGTTTTATCGGCCGTACAAATTGAAGTAAACATTCGCTTAACAAATTCACAAGCATGGTGTCACGCAAGCACAGGTAAGCTGAACCAATCTCGCTGTTGGAACAGTGGCGTGATGAAGAACGTAGAGGGGAGTGAGCTCTTCTGCTGCCCCTCGCTTCAACATGTTTCCGCAACATGAGATTACGCGACGCCCAGCACAGGCGCGCTGAAAGACAGTGCACATGAACGCAACAGCTATCTCGAGTCGCCCAGCGTTTGTAACCTTCGGAGATTACCTCTAGGATAGGGCGCGAGTGGCGCGCGCTCAGCTATGAGCAGCCACGACTGGGCTATCGAAAAAGACGAACGCTCACCTGCCCCCTCCCCCCCCCCGTCATGCTCGTGCTTGTTCATGTGATCTCCAATATTTTGTATGCATCAAGCCACCACTGGTCTCAGTTTACCTTAGCACGCTTACCCTCGAGCATGCGGCGCGCAGCACGCGATAGAACCAAACGCACTTGGACTTAATATGAGACCTTATTGTGACGTTGACGACAGCGGAGGAGGCCAAAAGAAGCATATACAGTGCTAAAAAGCGGGCACGTCCTGTGCTACCGGGGCTTAGCGGAGAGACGAGAACTAGGAGTCGGATTCCTGATTAATAAGAACATAGCTGGTAACATACAGGAATTCTATAGCATTAACGATAGGGTGGCAGGTCTTGTGGTAAAACTTAATAAGAGGTACAAGATGAAGATTGTGCAGGTCTACGCCCCTACATCCAGTCATGATGACCAGGAAGTCGAAAGCTTCTATGAAGACGTGGAATCAGCGATGGGTAAAGTCAAAACAAAATACAGTATACTGATGGGCGACTTCAATGCCAAGGTAGGCAAGAAGCAGGCTGGAGACAAGGCAGTGGGGGAATATGGCATAGGCACTAGGAATAGCAGGGGAGAGTTATTAGTAGAGTTTGCGGAACAGAATAATATGCGGATAATGAATACCTTCTTCCGCAAGCGAAATAGCCGACAGTGGACGTGGAGGAGCCCGAACGACGAGACTAGAAATGAAATAGACTTCATACTCTGCGCTAACCCAGGCATCATACAAGATGTGGACGTGCTCAGCAAGGTGCGCTGCAGTGACCATAGGATGGTAAGAACTCGAATTAGCCTAGACCTGAGGAGGGAACGGAAGAAACTGGTACATAAGAAGCCGATCAATGAGTTAGCGGTAAGAGGGAAAATAGAGGAATTCCAAATCAAGCTACAGAACAGGTATTCGGCTTTGACTCAGGAAGAGGACCTTAGTGTTGAAGCAATGAACGACAATCTTGTGGGCATCATTAAGGAGTGTGCCATAGAAGTCGGTGGTAACTCCGTTAGACAGGATACCAGTAAGCTATCACAGGAGACGAAAGATCTGATCAAGAAACGCCAGTGTATGAAAGCCTCTAACCCTACAGCTAGAATAGAACTGGCAGAACTTTCGAAGTTAATCAACAAGCGTAAGACAGCTGACATAAGGAAGTATAATATGGATAGAATTGAACATGCTCTCAGGAACGGAGGAAGCCTAAAAGCAGTGAAGAATAAACTAGGAATTGGCAAGAATCAAATGTATGCGTTAAGCGACAAAGCAGGCAATATCATTACTAATATGGATGAGATAGTTCAAGTGGCTGAGGACTTCTATAGAGATTTATACAGTACCAGTGGCACCCACGACGATAATGAAAGAGAGAATAGTCTAGAGGAATTTGAAATCCCACAAGTAACACCGGAAGAAGTAAAGAAAGCCTTGGGAGCTATGCAAAGAGGGAAGGCAGCTGGGGAGGATCAGGTAACAGCAGATTTGTTGAAGGATGGTGGGCAGATAGTTCTAGAGAAACTGGCCACCCTGTATACGAAATGCCTCATGACTTCGAGCGTACCGGAATCTTGGAAAAACGCTAACATAATCCTAATCCATAAGAAAGGGGACTCCAAAGACCTGAAAAATTATAGACTGATCAGTTTACTGTCCGTTGCCTACAAAGTATTTACTAAGGTAATTGCAAATAGAATCAGGAACACCTTAGACTTCCGTCAACCAAAGGACCAGGCAGGATTCCGTAAAGGCTACTCAACATTAGACCATATTCACACTATCAATCAGGTGATAGAAAAATGTGCGGAATATAACCAACCTTTATATATAGCTTTCATTGATTACGAGAAAGCGTTTGATTCAGTCGAAACCTCAGCAGTCATGGAGGCATTGCGGAATCAGGGTGTAGACGAGCCATATGTAAAAATACTGAAAGACATCTATAGCGGCTCCACAGCCACCGTAGTCCTCCATAAAGAAAGCAACAAAATCCCAATAAAGAAAGGCGTCAGACAGGGAGATACGATATCTCCGATGCTATTCACAGCGTGTTTACAGGAGGTATTCAGAGACCTGGATTGGGAAGAATTGGGGATAAGAGTTAATGGAGAATACCTTAGTAACTTGCGATTCGCTGATGATATTGCCTTGCTCAGTAACTCAGGGGACCAACTGCAATGCATGCTCACTGACCTAGAGAGGCAAAGCCGAAGGGTGGGTCTAAAAATTAATCTGCAGAAAACTAAAGTAATGTTTAACAGTCTCGGAAGGGAACAGCAGTTTTCAATAGGTAGTGAGGCATTGGAAGTGGTAAGGGAATACATCTACTTAGGACAGGTAGTGACTGCGGATCCCGATCATGAGACTGAAATAATCAGAAGAATAAGAATGGGATGGGGTGCATTTGGCAGGCATTCTCAGATCATGAACAGCAGGTTGCCATTATCCCTCAAGAGAAAAGTGTATGATAGCTGTGTCTTACCAGTACTCACCTACGGGGCAGAAACCTGGAGGCTTACGAAAAGGGTTCTAGTCAAATTGAGGACGACGCAACGAGCTATGGAAAGAAGAATGATAGGTGTTACGTTAAGGGATAAGAAAAGAGCAGATTGGGTGAGGGAACAAACGCGAGTTAATGATATCTTAGTTGAAATCAAGAAAAAGAAATGGACATGGGCAGGACACGTAATGAGGAGGGAAGATAACCGATGGTCATTAAGAGTTACGGAATGGATTCCAAGGGAAGGAAAGCGTAGCAGAGGGCGGCAGAAAGTTAGGTGGGCGGATGAAATTAAGAAGTTTGCAGGGACAACATGGTCACAATTAGCACATGACCGGGGTAGTTGGAGAAGTATGGGAGAGGCCTTTGCCCTGCAGTGGGCATAACCAGGCTGATGATGATGATGATGATGATGACGACAGCGACAGTTCTCCTAGGGTGTCTATAAAATTTATATTCCCAGAGAGAAAAAAATGCATCTTCCGTGGTTTGTTTCAAATCCAATTCTATCAGCGCAGCAGCCAAATGCTATAAGCAGTAGGTCATCGATGCATAGATGGATGAATGGATGGAATAACTTTAATGAAAGGTCCTGCGAGCTACGGGGCGCAAGGTCCCATAGAGCGGGCTACTCCCATGTTGGGACCGGGAGTTGTAACTCCCTGGCCGCATCGTGGGCTCGCTGGACGGCCCAGAGCTGCTCCGCCAGGTCCGTGGTGCGTAATGCTTCTTGTAGCCTGGCGGAGTCTTGATCCTTGTTTGCGTGGGCCCAACCACACGGCCAGAGCAAGTGATGTACGTCAAGTGTGCTATGGCAATTTTCGCAATATGATGTTTTGTATACGTCAGGCATGTAGTGATGTAGTCTGTTCTGCGTGGGGAACGTGTTTGTTTGAAACATTGCGAACGTGAGGGCTTGAGGCCTGGTGAGCTTATTGCGAGGTGTGCTGTATTTTCTGCGGTCTAGATAAAAGTGCTTTGTGATCTCGTTATATGTGGAGGGAGGGTCCCGATTCTCGCTGGGATGGTCACAACCAGAATAGGTGGCGTCGCGGAGGGTTAGGTCTCGCGCGCTCCTGTGAGTCATCTCATTGAGATTGCGAGGGGCATCCTCGATCTCTCCGAGGTGTGCCGGGAACCAGCAGATGGTGTGATACTGCAGCGGTGCGGGTCTACTGATTATTTGTAGTGCTTGGCTTGCACCTGCTCCTCTCTGAAAGGCTTTGACGGCCGAGCGTGAATCGCTGTAGACCTGGGCGGCGGTCGGGTTTGTGAGCGCGAGTGCGATGGCGACCTGTTCTATCTCGGACTTGTGGGTCTTCACTGTGAGAGCGTTTGTGACTTGACCTTGCTTATTGATCGTGGTGGCAACGAAGGCCTTCCTGGTCGGGTACTGTGCCGTGTCTACGAAACAGGCTAGGATCTTCTTATCACGTATTTCGCGCAGGATCAACGATCCGCGGGCCAGCCTTCTGGGTTGATGGTGTGCGGGGGGAGGGGCGTTCATGTTCCGCGGGAGTGGGCGAACCGTGTAGGAGTTGCATGTGTCCGTCGGAACGCTTTGATATAGATTTTCGATTACTGTGGTGTCATGACCTAGTTTGGCTAGGCCTTCTCTACGCGGTTTCGTTCCAGAAAGTCTTGTCCATTGAGCCCGTTGTTGAGCTTCGGCGATTTCTTCAAGTGTATTGTGTACCCCCAGTTGCAGCAGGAGCTCTGTCTCGGGGTTCTTAGGGATTCCCAGCGCTAGTTTGACTAGCTTCCTCAGTTGTACATTGAGTTTGTCCTTCTCCGCTACCTTCCATCTGTGCATAGCCGCCTCGTTGATGAAGTGACATAGCGCAAAGGCGTGTGTTAGATTCAGGAGGTTTTCTTGCTTAAGGCCATGTTGTCTGTTTGCTACGCGTCGTATGAGATTCAAGGCATTATTCGACTTTGTCATGATCGTCTCCACTGTCGCGGCGTTAGAGCCGTTGCTCTCAATGAGCATTCCATGGACTCTGATTTTGCTGACGTGTGGAATGTGGAATGGTTCCTCCGTCTTTTGTTCTGAGAGTAACGACGTGTGTGTCTCTGATTTCGTTCTGTGGCTTGGGACCGCTTCTCGATGGTTTGTTGACGAGCAGCTCCAACTTCGCAGGCGAACATCGCAGGCCGGTGGGAGCGAGGTATTCCTCGATCGCGTCGATCGCTTGCTGCAGAGCGCTCTCAATTGATGCCATGCTACCTCCGGGAACCCAGAGCGTTGCGTCATCTGCGTATATGGTGTATTTGACGTTCTCGATTTGACCCAGTTTCTTGCCTAGGCCAGCTAGCGCAAGGTTAAAAAGCGTCGGAGAGAGGACAGAACCTTGCGGGGTGCCCTTGCTGCTGAGTTTGTATTTCTGGGACTTCATTTCCCCTAGACGGAGAGTGGCTGTTCTGTCGCTCAGGAACGATTTTGTATAAGCGTAGAGTCTCGTGCCGAGGTCGAGGTTGGAGATCATGTCGAGTATGTAGTCATGTGATATATTATCGAATGCCTTTTCGAAGTCTAGCCCTTGGATTACTCTCGCGTCTCTGGTGTCTGCGTCAATGATCTCATGCTTGAGGAGCTGCATGGCGTCTTAGGTGGATAACCCGGCTCTAAATCCGATAATTGCTGCGGGGTAGATACCTTTTTCTTCGAGATGTTTCGAGAGGCTGTTTAGAACCGCGTGCTCGGCTACCTTGCCGACGCAAGGCATCAGCGATATAGCTCTGAGGTTATTGATGTTGGGCGTCTTGCCAGGCTTTGGGATGAGCACGATGAGGGCCGTTTTTCAGTCTTCGGGTAGTGCTTCGTTCCCCCAGATTTTGTTGATTTCCTCTGTGAAGGTTTTGATTGAGGTTTCGTCTAGGTATCTAAGTTCCTTGTTAGTTATGCCGTCCGGCCCCAGCGCTGGCTTCCTGTTTAGGTTCTAAAGCGCCGTGCGTATCTCTTCGGTTCAGAAGTCCCGATCTAGCTCTGGGTTGGCTTTGCCGCGATATGCTTCGGCGGTCGTGCCTCTAGCATATTTGGCCAGCGAAAGGTACTTGTCGGTGAGACGGTCATTGAGCTCATTTTCCGTGGTAATCTTAAGTTCCTCGTGGATGATCCTGTTCAGCGTACGACCCTGGTCCGCTTTGGTTCTGGTTCTGTCTAAAAGATGTTTCAGCACGTGCCACGTCGTCGTGCGGTTGATGCGGCCGTCCGCGGCGTCGCACACTTCGTTCCACTGCTGGTTAGATAGTTGCGTTCAATGTTCTGCAATCAGCCAGTTGAGGGAAGAAATTCTTTTCCTCAGTGGTAGATTGTGTCTTTGTTCTTTTCATCTCCTGGTGAGCGATTATTTGGCTTCGAGCATGTGAGCCCGTCGGCTGTCCATGCTTTGAACGGGGAGATCTGTCTCTATTTCCTTCGTGGCCGCCTTAATGTCGGCCTTTAGTTGCGACGTCCATTGTTCCATTGATTCTTCGCCTGTTCGGCGTTCGTGTCTGAACTCGCGGAACTTCTCCCAGTCGGCTTATCGATGCATAGCAGCCCAGGATAAACCCGTGTCAGCCTCAATCGTGTAAAACAGCACCCTGAGGCCTTTAGAGCTTGAATCGCCTTGCGTAGCAACACGCTATATAAGTGACCGTGAAGATAGATGCTTTCTACCTAAATAAAAAGCTCAAGCAGCCTCACTGTCACTCATTCGAAGCCAGATGTGGTGAATCTGAATTATGCAATTTCAATGCAAGGAAAAATTGGGGATCCTGCGTTTAGTGAAGCTTTGGTTGGGACGTCCAGGTGCTATATGCACTGTAGTGGCGCTGTGGCACGCTTCTGCAAATTCTCTGTCTTGTACTTCAACGCGTTTTATAGCCATGGCGATATTGCTGGGCAATCACTTTCGGGTATATGGTGACTTTGGCCAGATATAGCTTGGCGTGGCACAGGACGCGTTGAGGCATGCGGCCGACAAAGTTTGTGGTGTACTAACCTCGCTATATTTATGTGAGAGCATCAAATGGCTCCCTGAGCAAAAAATCCGCTGTCTGCAGCAGCGAAACGGACCTGAATTCCATTGGCTGCGTCACCGTATCGCGTGCGTGCCTCGACGAAGCGAAGCGGGTGAAAGGGTACATCTGCTGGCGCACCAGCAGATAGCTTTAGTTTAGTGTAATGGCGGGCTTAGCAGAATAACGGGATCGAAATGCGCATGCGCTGAACGCTAAATGACCCATATGCGTTAAACGTACGGACGATATTTCTCAGATATTACGTTACCCTCCTTGCGTGGTTTACGTAGTTTGCGTAGATAATGGCGACGGTGCCAGACGTCCGCTTCGAACTGAATTGGCACCGTTTTTACAGAATTCACTTCGTTCGTAGCAAATGACTGCGTAAACGCCTTTCGTTTAGTTTTAAGCCACTCCGGCAACAGAATATTGTGAATAAGGTGGTCGAATTCTCGAGATCACTTCTTGTTTCGAACGCATCCAGGCCCACCAAAACAATTAGATGCTATGAGCAGCCCCTTTTAAACGAGGGGGTGGGTTCCGCCATCAAGGTCTTGGCTGATGTTGATGAGGATGATGATTTTATGGCATCTCCTTTTAAACGGGGCGCAGACAGTCACCTGGCCTGCTTCTTTAATCAGGTAGGCTACATATGTGTTTCTTCTATCTAGCACATTTGTATACATCTCCTTAGTCTTCTTTTTTTACAGTGGAGCTGTTAAAACCTCGCTTGATTTCTCTTGAAGTCTGCGGCTTCACGGAGAAGGGCGAGAAAGAGTTGAGAGAGAGTGAAAGCAGAGTATAAAAATAGCATCGTGCAGTATAGCGACACCGCGAGGGTGGGTGGAGTCAAGCGGGAGATAAAGAACGGCGCAGCGGGGGCACAGGCGAGCACCATACGCTCACATCGGCGGTCCTCTTTCTCGCAGTGAAAAAAAATTGTGTGGATCTGCTATCGCACACACCAGAGACCAGCGGAGCTGGGGGAAGCCCAAGAAAATATAGACTAATTGCCCGGTTTAGCACTATTTTACTAGCCTTCCCCCAGCTGCGATAGTCCCTCTTTGCGATAGCACAGCCACGCATAATTGCTTCCCTTCAAAATCTACTTTGTACCGCTAGTAATGACTGTAAGAGTTCCGGTCATATCAATCTCTGACCTGTTTTTTTTTTTCAACCTATACTCTAAACATATCTTGCTTGCGTCGAATGGTGACCGGTTGAATCTTCCGTCCACTACAAACCATGCGGTTCTGGAAGCTGATCGTTCCCCACAGTTCTAACTGGGTGAATTGCTTCTAACGTGACCGTGGATCTACATCGTGCTTTCACACTATTGGGAAGAGTACTAGAACTCTGTTCTGAAGGAGTACAAGCACTCTGTTTGGGGGAGTAGAAACACTCGGCTTGGAGGAGTAGAAGTATTCTGTTTGGAGGAGTAGAAGCACACAGTCTGGGGGAGTATTATTTCCCCGTGGGGAGAGTATTAGCACTATGTGAAAGAGTACTAGCACTCTCTTGCGGTGGAGTAACAAAACCCTGTGAGGAGGAGTTTTCCTACTCTCTCTCAGAAAGGATCGATCTACTCTGGAAAATTGTGAAATATGGGACAATACTCCCTCAAAGAGAGTGCCCTGAACTCTCTTTGTTTTTAGAGTGGAACTGCGACAGGTAGGGCCTCTAACAGCTTGTCTGCGTCGTTTTTCTGTGGCGTGAACCGGTAGTACATGTGCATCCATTGGTTGAATTGGCAATCCGTTCACTCGTGTGGATACGGCTTTACGAGGCGCGTTCATTCCTGAAATTCGGTGCCTCGGCGGCGTGTCTCTTATCATGATGCGCTGTTTAGCGTTACCGGCTTATCAAAGCTTCGCTTACATCAATTCTCACATTGCATGGAATATGCATGATTTTTCTTTTTTATTGCGTTCACTGAGTTATCGGGCTACGGACGAGAACTGGCGTAATCAGCATGGTATGGCCGATGGCGTCATCGGGCTACAAGAGCCATATTCTAAGTTTCCTGACAACAGTTGACAATCCAACTCGCAGTGTCCATATCTTCCAGCTGCGCGATCACATAGCCCTCCTTTTTTAACGGGTTGTGAATGTACAGTGGCCGACAGTATTTACGGAACAAGGAATCTGACAAAAAGTTTAATATCTCAGAAGCTTCACAACGGAACCTGGTGTTCGCATTTCCAGCCGCTCCTACTATATGCGAACAACATAGTGATATCTGGTTTTATTGGCTGCTTTTACAGGCTGCTCGAAAACTCAATGTTTTGCGAGATCCCGTGGTCCATAAACTTTTTGTGGTTGAATGCACATTTGTGTTTCAGATTAACGTTGACAACGGTGAATTGTTTGTTACCACCCTCCGCGCTATTACTTTAGATAGTAGTACAGCGTCACTGTGGTCATTATCTTATGTTTAAAAATTATGTCGTCGGATTGGCCTCTCCCAGAAGCTCCTCTCTCGCTACACAGGACCTTATGAAGTCCTACGGGAAGTTAACGACGTAAATTACGAGATTGCGCCGTTACACTTTGATGCATCCTGAAGTCCGACGCCTGCTGACGTCGTCCACGTTTCGGGGCTGAAGCCATACTTCACTCGCAATTCATCGCCTACCATGCCTCGAGACGGCGCTTCACCACCCGGGGGTCCTGTTACGGCAGGATGAAAGAAGATCGCGGTACGCTAGCTGCTGCGTGTTGTGGGTGGTCAGCCATCTTAACTACTCTGACTCAATATACATATATATATATTGTGCCACGCTGACGAAGAAGCAGTTTTAATCTTGGCCGGAAGAAGAAGACGCTCTGGACTTCGCGCGCTGTCTACCATGTTGTCAGCTGCTACAATTATTGTACATAATTGTATTGTATTGTAAAAGATTGTTTTTACAATATATATATATATATATATATATATATATATATATATATTGTAAATACAATCTTCTATACTCCCAACATCCTCGTAACATATTATGGGGTTTGACGTACCAAAACGACAAAACCATGACCAGATGTTGAGCACGCCATTGTGGGTGACTCCCGAATAATTTGTTCAACCTGAGGTTCTTTACCACGCTTATTTAATTTTGTAATTTTTTGTCAGTATAAAGCTATCATGTATAGGAGTTAGATTTCCGGCAACGAATGTAGGTGTACGTGGCGCCAGTTATACAAGTCATAAATAACGTGTCCCCTACTGATGTAGGTAGAGTTATAAATTACCTGCGTAAATTTCACTCAGACTATTATTACTAGCCCGCCTGAAGAAAGCTAAAAGATTAGAATAAGTGCAGCTCGTGCCGATTATCCCCCTTCATTGTGAAAATATATTTGACTATGTTTACCAGGATAACGGCGTGTCAGATGTCAGAAATACTTTCAATAGCTTCATTCTTTTCCCACTACACTGCTCAGCTGCAAACTATAAGCTTCTACGCCCTAAGAAGTATTAATTATGTGTATCACGCGTTCGGTGCACTTGAAAACTTTGCTTAGTACTTGATGTGCTCGCTTTGGAACATACTGGTACATGCCTCGTTCAGGATGTCTGAGAATGACATTTGACACATGAATGCACCACCACACATTGCATAGTGTCCAGTCTCTGGTTTGTTAGTCTTAACTTTATTTTTTATATATTGCTCAAGCAAAGCAGGAAGCAAAGTATTCTCTTCGTACAGGATCGATTTGAATGAAATTAATACATAGAAGAGCATCGAGGTTTTTTACTTACCACCGTGTGAATGATTGTACCATTTTTTTCGACGTCAACACGTAGTCTAGAGAGAAATACATCGTATTTAAAAAGCTGCAACACTATTTCCTCAGTAACGTGAACGACAACATTGCCAAGGCTGCTCCGCTCCTCAATTATGCGCGGGTATACAATTCTTCCAGCATGACTCCCTAAAATAACAAAATAAGAATAAAAATGCAGCGTGCTACTCTTTATAACACGTCGAGTGGAATGAATATGCAACTGCACAGACACGTGTCACATACCCATGTTTTGATGTTATCATTATTTTTTTATTTGTGTTCCAGATAAATTCGCAATTGTCTCTAACTTCGTAATGGTGTTTATGGCAAACGCCATTCTTTTATTCAAATTTGCTTGGAACAAAAAATTTAACTGGTTTTTTCTCAGATTAAGTAGACGTGCCAGTTTCTGAAAGCATGCGTAGACCCACTACCACAAAAGTGTTAGCGCAGGCTAATCTTAGGCGCACAAAAACCGCACCACGGGCACTGAAAATGTTCTGAAGCAGCGCGAAAAGAAAGTTTGAGCGGAAAAGCTGAGCACCTGCCGCTCATTCAAAAATGTTGCGCACGCTTTGGTCTCAACTCGCTCATATCAAACTTCTAAGCTCCCTGATATTTGAAGTGTGACTGAGAAAAAGAAAAAGCAGCAGCCAACTGCGCCGCAGGATCTGTAAACGGCGTTAGTCTGTACATTCCGCAGTTTTTTATAGCTTAGCTTTTAGGCGTCCGTTCCTGCTTCAAGCGTCCGCTTCCCGGCGTCTCCGAGCGAGCTAGCGCAGTGGATGAAAGAGCTAACGCGGAGTGCAGCGGGGGATGAAAAAAGCGGCGCCAGCAAAAAGAGCGCGAGGACAAAAGCGGAGGAGGAAGGTATGGCAACAGCGTGAGAAGAAGAGCGGAGGGCCGCTCAACACGAACTGCGGCGACGACTGCTACGAGATGGCACCAGCGTAGCGTGCCATCGTCTGTTCGCCGATAACTCCTTTGTCTTTCTTCAGTTACCAGTGTTCACCGGCTAACAACTGTTAGATGTTATCGCTCGACGTGCAGGCACGACATGCCCGATAAATGCAGTCACGACGTGCCTGCAAGCATCGCAAGTTTCTCCAATGCTATCGATAGTTCTATCCGTTGGCTGTTGTCACGAAAGCATTTACAGCGAAGCTGTTTATGCAGACCCTGTGCCGTTGTTGTCGGACTTCGTTAAAAAGGGGCCACATGACTTAGCGGGAAAGGAAAAGAAGAGCTCAACAGGGAGAACTGGATTCGAGTGACCCCTTTTTTTCCTGTGAGAATGCTATATTATGCGCGAATCTTATACGGTTGTGATATGGTGGATTTTAGGTTATCGAGGAAGATCGGCATCGAATTTATCCACGATTTATTCTACCCTGCCGCGAAGGAAACAAATTTAATGCTGATAGTTTGCAGCCAACAAAGAGTGACGAGCAATTGAAACACAGTATTAGGAGCGCATGGCTGCGTCCACTTCTTGCGCCAGCAAGCAACGCCGGCAGCAACGTCAATCGCCGAGCAGCATCTCCAGTGGTAGGCCTTGCGCCCTATATACGGAGCTTGGATTATGCGTTCCGCGCATTCCACCCCCGCAACAACCATTGGAAGACGATACCTAATGCGTACTCCTGAGGAAGAAGTTGCTCACCGCGAGCGTCAGTGAGAGTTGGCTCGTGAACGGGCTCGTCGTCGTAGGGCCGACCCCGAGCTGCGCGCCAGTTACACCGAGTTTAAACGGCAGCGCTCCTAAAGCATCCTCACCACTCGAAGCACGCATAATCCAAATGAGGTGAAAGACTGGTGAAACAAAAGACATACAATATAGGCTGGTTGCGATGTTTAACTTGCATGGTGCAATAGTCGGCGTAACTGGCACAGCTTCGCTGTTCGACCATCCTCACGGACTGGAAGGGGCGGTGATTTATGTAATCCTTGTGCGTGGGGCGGACTGTGTAGTACTTTCTGAAAGCCACACATGCATGCAGCGACTACACTGCAATACGCTACGCTCCAATTTCGCCTTAGGGTGTGCCGTAATTGTCGGTGAATATTTTTCGGGTCACGATGCAAGCGTTGCGCGTACATAATCGCCTTTAGCGGGAGCCCCAGTTTCATTTTCGTGACGCAACGAAATCTTGAATATATGCCAAACGAACTGAAATGTATATAACATATCTGAGACTGTCGATAAGAAAAGCTTTTCTCCTCAACAAAAATAAAGCATCATGTTCCTCGCGTGCCCATCGTATCCTTAACGAAGGTCCATTCACATAGGTCCCAAAGCTTAGCGTGAAAATCAGCGCAGAATGAAGAAGGGCTGCCATCACCTTAGCACGCCCAGTCATGTTGACATCCTTAGCACCCACAAAATAATGATCATACACAATAATAAAGCACAAACAAACTAGATATGCAGTGATAAAGTCGGTAGGTGAATAATGGTTGCAGTCGAATCATACGAATCCCTTGAGCACACACGACAGTTTAAAGAAATGTAACAAAGTGCAAATACAATTCAATGTCGTCGGGTGTCCCGTTGTCGTCGATATGCTTCCACTAAGGCCTTCAAGGGCTGCCGAAGAAACAACTTGGCGCCTGTTTCCAGAGCAGGACCGAGGTAGGTCGTGGGCAGCAGGGATGTCTCGGTGAGCCCTCCTTTCCCTACTACCATAGCTGTTCTGCCCGTGCATGCGTTCGAGCAGTGCCGCTGCCTCTGCGTTGAAAACATCCGATTCCTCCTTTGGCTCGCCGAGCGCGGTAAGCTATATTCGCGTGCTCGCATGTGGGCGCTCTTCGCCGCAAATCCCAAACTTCTCGGGCTGTTCAGCGGCCGAATCTGGTCTATTTCTCTGGCTATGGCGTCCACTACGCAAAAGTGACAATTATTGCCCCAAGAGAAGGACTTTGCCTAAAAGAAAAACTTCCAACTATCGCTCGGGCACCGTCGATGTCGAAACGCACAAGGAAGTAGATCGCAAACATAATTTGCACAGGTAGCAGAACATTCACAAGAGCAAAAACAAAGTGCCTTTCTTAGCATCTTGCTTTCCTTAATTATGGACGATGAGCAAAACGTGAACGAGGTGAATACAGGAGCCAACGTTTCGACAAGTGGACTTGTCTTCTTGAAGAAGACACGTCCACTTGTCGAAATGTTGGCTCCTGTATTCACCGTGTTCAAGAAGACAAGTCCACTTGTCGAAACGTCGGCTCCTGCATTCACCTTGTTCAAGAAGACAAGTACACTTGTCGAAGCGTTGGCACCTGCACTCACCTTGTTCACGTGTTGCTCATCGTCTTGAATTTCCATCTCCCGCATTCTCCGTCTTTTCCCTGGATTTCCTTAATTATGCAGCTGCGTAAGCATGACCATGAATACCGTGACCCCGGCACTACTTCACATTACTAGAAAGTCCGCCCCGACGTTCTCATGGTCTTTCATATTTCATTTCACTTCTTTGGTTTCTGATACAGCATCCAAGAGGAACTTAAGGCTAAAGACTAAGTTTTCGGACGAGGCCACGACCTCCTCCCCTCGTACTCCAGAAGCGTAAGGCTCCATCTGACCGGCAAGCCATTGGACAACTTATTTCACTTTGTTACACACACAAGCGTCTGGTGATCATTCCTCACTTTGCATTTATTTCCAGACAGCTACAAGTGAAATCTCACCATTGCCTACCCCACTGCCCAACACTCTTTTTCTCCGTTTGAGTATCCTTCTCACTCACGCTTGGCTTCTTGCTTGCGTACGAAACAGAGTAGGGCGCAATGTGGCGTTACAGAACTTGAACTGCTCCCAGAGCGCAGGGATGTGAGGATTTGAGGTGAACTATAGGCGAAATTTTGGTGGCGGACACGAGCCAATCAGCGCGCAGCCCGTGCAGCTCCGTCTGCATGTAATGACGAATCGCCTATACGGGCAGCTACGCGAGACCCGCAGAGCAGAAATTTATGATCACCGCCCATGTACACGCTTCTTATGGCGCCAAATGTTGTGTTTTACAGACTGTGTGACCTCACCTTGAATCGGTGGAACCACATTTTTTCGTAGCGTAAGCAATAAAGACGACAAAACGTGCTCATGGCTCGTTTTCTACGGCAGCTGGAGCTTCGGCCGAAATAAAATTGGGCGTCATGCTTGCATGCACGCGCAAGCAAAAAAACAAGGCCATGTTCCGCATACAACTTTCACTACTCAGACAACTGACAATCATAAACTATTCAGTTGCACACTCAAGCAAGCAATTATGCGATCCGCGCTGCCATACTTCTAAACCTGCTAATGCCAAGAGAACAGTCGCACGCAGTTTTGTAAAGAAATGCACTTTTAACCGCGACCGCAGGCTATGCGTTTGTTAATGAGCGGACTTTAGTGTATAATTATTGTGGAGCAGTGCAGGAAAAGTATAATAACCAGACCGAGGTGGGAAAAAGCCGAGCCCCCCCCCCCCTCCAATTCTTTTTACATGCATAGGCCAGTAAATCACACATCTCACAGGTAGATGATCTATCTTTAGCTAGTGTTAACAGATGATCACTGAGTGCGCTCTATGTTACGTGGATGTACATTGCCAGGTAACATAGAGTGCACACACATGTAACATCCTGTCATAAAGACAAAGGATACATCCTACAGGAAAGATAGAGTTTGCTTCATCGAGTCGTACGAAAGGGTGAGTAAAGCTGCGGTACACATGAAATATGTTTCCTCAAGTTCACTCAAAGAACATGGAAACTAGAAGGTCACGTAGGGCACAAGAAGGAAACGTACAGGAAACATAAAAAATTATGGCCATTTTCTTAGGGGATGCATACCCTCCAAACAACCCCCTCCAAGCCGAGAAAGCGGTCATAGCCCTGGCGCTCTCACAGACAGATGTTGAAGTCATAGTGACCGATTATCAGCCGGTGTGTGGCAGCTTCACTAGTGTCAGAACACGCTCAGAATCGTGAATTGAAAGGCGCCAACGAGACCAGTCATGATCATCTGGGCACCAGCTCACCACGGCATTACCGGCAACGAGATCGCCAACCTCGTAGCTCCAGACTTTACCCGCCGAGTCAGCGACGATGAAGCAGAGTTCCTGCGCATGTGCCCTCTACGCTCGTATCAGGACATCGCAGAAAATTGCAAACTAGCCCGTAGAACATACCCTCCACCACACAAGTCACGACCTAGGAGGGGAGATTTTTCCTAGCTCTACAAGTCGATACATTCCCCCACCCAACCAGAAATCACCTAATAGCTCCTGCACCATTCTCTCAACAATGCGGCTTCTACAGAGAACCCGGGTCCCTTAGACTAGGGCGTTCCAGACAGGCACCAATAAACGCTCGGAACCCTTATCACACTAACGAGCTTTCGGAGAGAGCCTTGGCCAGCTGCGGTCTAGGGGACCAGCAACGGCTGATCCCGAGGGCCCAGCACGCCGAACGAGCTTAAGGCATTCTCGATTAGGGAGGCCTCTCCAAAACTACGCCCACATAATAAATATACTTATTCTCTTTCTATTTCTTTCTTGATGCCATGACCAAAACGATTGACTTCGAAATTGACCATAGTAGGGCTGCCGGGTGTGTTGTTATTTATTTTACTATAGCCTTTGATTTAGTCCAGCCTAATATTCAACTTAGTAAGCTTGATTCCTACGGAATAACCGGCCGTGCGTTAAAATTATTCAGAAGCTACTTAAGCGACCATGAATCAACAATTAGGAAGTCTGGTATCTTCTCCTATACTGGGAAAATTAATACCGGTGTTCCACAAGCTTCCATATTACGCATACTGCAACATAACGAAGTATAATATGGATAGAATTGAACATGCCCTCAGGAACGGCGAAAGCCTAAAAGCAGTGAAGAGGAAACTAGGAACAGACAAGAATCCGATATATGCGTTAAGAGACAAAGCCGGCAATATCATTAATAATATGGATTTAAAAAATTAAATTATGGGGTTTTACATGCAAAGGCCACTTTCTGAGTATGGAGCACGCGGTAATGGAGAACTCCGGAAATTTCGACCACCTGGGGACGTGCACCTAAATATAAGAACACGGTTGTTTTCGCATTACGCCCCCATCGAAATGAGGCCGCCGTGACAGGGATTTGATCCCGCGGCCTCGTGCTCAGCAGCCCAACATAGCCTACTAATATGGATGAGATAGTTCAAGTGGCTGAGGGGTTCTATAGTGATTTATGCATTACCAGTGGCACCCACGACGATAATGGAAGAGAGAATAGTCTAGAGGAATTTTACATCCCACAAGCAACGCCGGAAGAAGTAAAGAAAGCCTTGGGAGCTATGCAAAAGGTGAAGGCAGCTAGGGATGATCAGGTAACAGCAGATTTGTTGAAGGATGGTGGGCAGATTGTTCTAGAAAAACTGGCCACCCTGTATAGGCAATGACCTATGACCTCGAGCGTACCGGAATCTTGGAAGAACGCCAACATAATCTTAATCGATAAGAAAAGGGACGCCAAAGACTTGAAAAATTATAGACCGATCAGCTTACTGTCCGTTGCCTACAAACTATTTACTAAGGTAATCGCAAAGAGAATCAGGAGCACCTTAGACTTCAGTCAAGCAAAGGACCAGGCAGGATTCCGTAAAGGCTACTCAACAATAGATCATATTCACACTATCAATCAGGTGATAGAGAAATGTGCGGAATATAACCAACCCTTATATATAGCTTTCATTGATTACGAGAAAGCGTTTGATTCTGTCGAAACCTCAGCAGTCATGGAGGCATTACGGAATCAGGGTGTAGACGAGCCGTATGTAAATATACTGAAAGGTATATATAGCGGCTTAGAGCCACCGTAGTCTTCCATAAAGAAAGCAACAAAATACTAATAAAGAAAGGCGTCAGGCAGGTAGATACGATTTCTCCAACGCTATTCACAGCGTGTTTACAGGAGGTATTCAGAGACCTCGATTGGGAAGAATTGGGGATAAGTGTTATTGGAGAATACCTTAGTAGCTTCCAATACGCTGACGATATTGCCGTGCTTAGTAATTCAGGGAACCAATGCAATGCATGCTCACTAACCTTGACAGCCAGAGCAGAAGGGTTGGTGGTAAATTAATATGCAGAAAACTAAAGTAATATTTAACAGCCTCGGAAGAGAACAGCAGTTTACGATAGGTAGCGAGGCACAGGAAGTGGTAAGGCAATACATCTACTTAGGGCAGGTAGTGACCGCGGATCCGGATAATGAGACTGAAATAATCAGAATAATAAGAATGGCAGGGGCACGTTTGGCAGGCATTCTCAGATCATAAAGAGCAGGTTGTCATTATCTCTCAAGAGAAATCTGTGTAACTACTCTGTCTTACCAGTACTCACCTACAGGGCAGAAACCTGGGGGCTTACGAAAAAGGTTCTACGTAAATTGAGGACGAGGCAACTAGCTATGGAAAGAAGAATGCTGGGTGTAACTTTAAGGGATAAGAAGAGAGCAGATTGGTTGAGGAAATAAACGCGAGTAAATGACATCCTAATTGAAATCAAGAAAAAGAAATGGCATGGGCAGCGCTTATAATGAGGAGGCAAGATAACCGATAGTCTTTAAGGGTTACAGACTGGATTCCGAGAGAAGGGAAGTGTAGCAGGGCGCGGCAGAAAGTTAGGTGGACGGATGAGATTAAGGAGTTTGCAGGGACAACATGCCCACGATTAGCACCTGACCGGGGTAGTTGGAGAAGTGTGGGAGAAGCCTTTGCACTGCACTGGGCGTAACCAGGCTGATTATTATTATTAATATGAGTATGATGATGATGACGATGATGATGATGATTGAACTGGAGTGGGATCTCGAAATAGACCGTGGGCGTGGTCTGGAGGTGGAGCGACTCCTGCCTCCACCTCTCGTTCTTGATCTCCCTCGCGATCTGGATCGGCCTCTGAGTGGCGGCGGTCTGAGGTGGTCCTGTTGATGACCACCGTTGAGCTCGGAGAAGGTGTCTAGATCGATTGTTGTGGTGCCCTCCCGAGTGGGGTGGGCCTTCAGGCATCGCCTGCATCTAACGACATAGTGTGTTAGATATCTTTCGTTGCATTCCCGCGCCGCAGTGAGGTGTTCGCTACCGCACGAACTACGTTTCAGTTCACAAGCCTGATCTTCCTCCGGCTGGATTAGATCTCGGCAGCTCTTGCAGATCGAAGCGCTGGGCGTCAGAAATACGTCGGAGCGATGTCCTAGTTGGCAGGAGGCATAGCAGACGTCCACATACTTCCTGTTTAATGTGCACTTGATCAGGATGCCTCGCATGAAACGTAGTTGTGAACCTTGTGCCCAACGAATAGCACTATGATGGTGCCGGTATTCTTTATTCTTTTCGCTCCGAGAGCCAGTAGATTTCTAGTATTAACGACTTTGTGGACGATGGCTTCCGGGCCATCGCTGAGAGCGATCCCGCGAATGACTCCATTGCTGTGTGCATGTGGTTCCGCCACGCATGCACTGTCTTCGTCCACTGTCTTCGTCTGTGACCGGGCACTGTGATAGCTTCAATGTTGATGTAGCGGTTGGCATTCTCTTGGCTCCGACAACTGATGACGATGATGTTTTGTTGCGGAATAGAGCACATCGTGTCGGAGTTACTCTCGTCCGGATCGAGCCCTTCCACCCCCATATGCCACAGTAGACGGAACCTTGCTGGTAAATAGGTCGCCTCTCGGGCTCACGATGACTTTCGTGTCCTCCATAGGCAGCGGTGGCATCTTGCTGCTCCTTGAAATGCTTTGTTTGTATTCCCGAAGCCCTCACGGCAAGGTGTATGCACTTGAGCGTTGAGATTGCCCGCCGGTGTTTTGGCGACAAACTCTGACCCGCTCTGTTCGCTTCTGTGCGTATTCCAGTTACCGTAATCCACCCGAAGTGCCTGTTAACCTCCTTAGGTTTTACCAAAGTCCCCGCTACTTCGTATTCCGTCTCTTTATTTGGAGAAAGAAAGCCCTCTTCTGCCAGAGAAGCGACGCCTGTGCGCCATGTGTGGCGTGGCTAGGCCCAGCAGCTGCATCAGGGTGAGCTGCATACCCGGTGTCGTCGGTGCGCAAAACCCTTAAAATTTGAAAGTAGTCCACCCACCGATGCAATCCTGGTGTCCAGTGAGCCCCAGTGATATTAAAATCCGATTCGGCACACTTTCGGTTTACCACGGCTTCACAAAGCACAAAGACAATAAGACAACTACGGAATCGAGCGGAATGCATGCTACCTGCTCGGCGGCATCTTGGATCCTGATGCGTTCATGCGTTCTCGTGCTCTCAACCACGGCTCAGGCGAAAGAACCGGGCGCGCGGACCGTTGCTAAAGGCCGATCCAGACGACGGACCAAGTCCGCGGGCCGATCGGTCACGTGATGCGACGTCACTGTCCGCCGCGGTCCGGTCCGACGCAGAGCACATCCACAAGGCGGACCGCCATAGCAGACGGCAGAGCAGACCAACCAACTACACTCTCGGCCAGAGTGTTATCATTGTTATCATTCCTGCTCGAGTCGCACAAAGCCGGGAACTGCTCAACGAGGGATACAAAATAAAAAACCTCCTCGTCACTCCTAGAGGACACGGTCTTTAAAAAAGATATCTGCTGCACGCACGTGTAGGCGGAACGGCGGACATGAAACGACTGGCTTGACTGGCTTTTGCTGAGCCGAAAACTAGATTGGATTCGGCTGAAGACACTGTGTTGCCGGATAACATCCGTTGGCTACACCAAAATCGCTGCGGTTTGCATGCGGTCCGCCGCCAACACTGAAGCGGGAAAAGCCTCGGCAATTTGTTGGACTGCTAGGGCCGCGGTCTTGCGCGGGCCAACGGTGGTACGCACGAACTGGTGACGTCCTATCACGTGATGTCCGGACCGCGGTCCAAAAGAGCAATTTGGTTCGTCGTGTGGATCAGCCTTAAGTGAGCGGCCGCGGCTTTAGGCATCGCACTCACAGAGCGCCGGAATCTTTGGCCGTGACACACGGAAAGGAAGGGCCGTTGTCCCTGACAAGCGATAAGCTCGGAGCACGGTTGCAAAGGTTGCAATGCGATATTGCACGAGCTCAGCCACGTGGTTTTATTTCATATTTTGCGGGCCCGGCAGAATGTACGGCGCCACAAAAATTGGATCGGTCGTTCGTGAACCCCATCTACAACGCAAAAAAACGCACTTGGCCCCAAAATGGATATAACAAGTTTTGCATAATTGATTTAATTAATTAACCAATTAAGCGAAAAATAAAAATATATACTCTCAGAGCGCAATATCAGGACAAATCATATGTGATTGATTTCATTCAGCGGCGGTCAACCACTTTCTTAAAATCCTTGGTTTAAGTTATGTGAGGCACCCCGTATGATGCTTCACTACGATAATTCCGTTTGGGAGGAAGCTTTAGATCGGGTGGTCTTATCTAAATGCATGTAAAAGGAGAATTGTTTTTCTCGGCAAACACTGCACCAAATTTGACAAGGTTTGCTGCATTTATTAGAAAACTTAAAATCTAGTGTCCGATTGTTTCCAATTCTTCTTTTAGGTCGTCCATATTTTATTGAAAATTGGCAAAATTGCAACATTTCAGGAAACGAAACTCAAATTTACAACTCTGTCTCTCGGCGATGAAAAATGATATCACAATTCTGTAAATTGCGTCTAAAAGTACATTCAAAGCGGACAAAATCTTTAGTAATATGAACATACAGATATTGCAGAATCCTTGTACACAACGGAAGGAATTCACGTAGGATTTAAATTTTATCGAATTTGTCCGCTTTCAGTGATGTAATGGATGCCGTTTACAGAACAGCGATATCTGTTATTGATACAGAGCTATTATTTCTAAACTTCGTGTTTCCATTTTTCTTTTTCGAATTGTTGAACTTTTCTTGAACAATATTCTGGTCCTAAATCGAAATTCCACTTGCAACAGGCCCTAGAATTTAACTTTCTCTCTCAAATTTAACAAATTTCATTAAAATTCGTCAAGGGTTATCTCAGAAAATCGTTTCTATGTTTTACATGTATTTTAATAGGCGACGTCAAAATTCGGCCCGAGCTAAAGCTTTCTCTCAAGGGAGCTTTGCCCGTAATTTCTCTCTCTCTCTTAATTTTTTATTTGGCATTTCCTTAGCCTGTGCATTGATTAAACAATTGAACTTTCTTGCTGTAACCTTTACATAATGGCAGTAGGAATTAACTTACGTTTGTACCATGTTCTGTTATTCAAATTTATCTGTACTGCCGCATAGTTCGTAATTGCTCCTGCAGTTGCATGTTATTTAGGTGCTGGTTACAAGAGGTCTCCGATAACCTTTCAACCGCAGGACATACTGGTCTGTGTTTTCATAGAATGTACTCATTTCCGATATTGTCAAATAAATCAAATTAAATGAAATGAAATCAAACGAATCAAGCACTGCCAAAGGGTCCTGTCGGATGTTTACGGGCAGCCCGTTACTCAAACGCAGTTGGCATTTGAGTAGGCTTGTTTTTCCAGGGTAAGCTGGAAAAACACGATCATTTGCCTCGAGTAGGTTCTTAACTTGTACAGTATCTTCTGCCTCCAGGGCAGAGTTTAATAAGAACGTGATCCGAACGCATTCTCTTTGTCGTGCTGTGGGAAGCTAGCTCCATCACTTCTGGCTCTTGGTTGACAATGATGCAGGCCATCCCTGGTTCGGTGGCTGGGCCTTTCCCCTCACATTTACGTGAAATATCTTCCTATTGCAGCCGACGGGGCGCTCGTAGTCTACGTCACTCGTATGCCTTGTAACAGGAAAATGTGCAATAAATAATCACGCATATGAGTAATCAGTGGAGATCGTTGCGTCTGGAACGCAATGTTCTTTTTTGTAAATGACCCAATTATGAAGCGACAAAGCCGTTTGAAGTCAGAAGGTGAATACGTCTACTGACCATGATTTCTATGTTGGCTTAACCGCCATACTTGCCGGCCCCTGTAGACAATAGCGTGAGAGCGGCCTGTGGAAAATTTTTAGCACACTCTATGGCGATTTCCAGATAAAAGTACCGTTTTATCCTTACTACGGCCCATCGGCGAGTCTACTGCAGGGCAAGGACCAGAAGGCAACGATAAGTTAAGACACAGGGTGTAATCAGTGATCGTAATTAGGAATTATTGCCTTGTATTCCCACTAGCTGCGGCCACGCCTGAAGGCGCGGTTGGTCACACTGGGAGAACGCTTCGTCAGAGCGCAATTTTAATGTGTAATATTTGCTGGGGATATTAACTTTCTTACGCTCCGTTGCAGCGGCAACATTACCTTGCGATGTTGCCAGGATAAGCACGACAATGATCTTCAATAATATTGGCTGTACTTTCCAAAATGTGGTAACGCCATTTTTGTGTGAAGGTGATCTATGTACCGCTGATAATCTGCAGGCCATTGTCTGAAATAAACACGCAGTGAGATAAAGTTTGGTAAAGTTGTGTTTGCAGCCAAAACAGTAGAAAAGTGGTGCGAATGAGGTGTCCAAAACCAGAAAAGAGAAATCTTCATCCGAGCCATAATAAGTACCCTTAAGAATGATTACCAAGAGAAGATATGTTTACGCATCTTAAGTTCGGCAATTTGCTTTATAATTACGCACACCGCCTCTCACCAAGTTCTAAACACAATACGTTTAGAAACTTCTATAAAGCATTCAATAAGGACCGCAATAATGATTCCAGGCTTCATGTCACCATCCTGCACCATCAGCGTAGTATTAGTGCAACAATTAGGTATATATTCGCCATCAGCCAGAGGCAAGCATGTTGGAAATTTGGTGCCTTGATTCATTTATACACACTCGCCACCAAGCCCATGCTGATTTCGAAAAAGCTTATTGCATACTAATAACACCAGCGTGACCCAAGTCGCCAATAATTGTAGTGGTGAAGGTTGAGGTTTCTGTCGAGTGCTACCAATTTTATGCGGTTTGTTTCTTCGGTACTCTGTTGTAACGCACCGCTCCAGTTTATTTTGCAGCGATTGAAAAAAAAATGGCAGACACCAATTGTACTTGTCGTCTACGTAAAGCGAAGCATGATCAGTAGACAATGTTTGTATGAACATTGTAAGTGCTATGTTGCGAACGTTTTTGTGGAGATGATAGGTTATAGTGGTTATATTTATAAGCACCATAGTGTTTGTAACAGCGAGATATCAGATTTATTTATTTATTTCATTACCTTCAATGCCCGAAGGTGTTACAGAAGGAAGTGGGAAAAAACCCATAATTGTTGTCATTCTTGGCGCCTAGTATGTACAATAATAATTGTCGACAGCTGATTTAAATGCCAAAAAACTTGGCGTGGCGACGGAGGAGGTGGGCAGGTGGTTGCATTCCCTCGATATCTTTGGCACGAATGAATCGAAAAATAAGTTAGTATGGCAAGAAGGGATTTCAACTTTATGACGGTGGTTAGTACGACAAGACAAATAAGATGGCACTATAAGACGTTCATTTTTCAGATGTGGATTATGAAAAATCTGATGAAATAAGGATAAACGTAATATTTTGCTGCACAGAGAATGGTTAAGAAGTTTCAATATGGTGTTTCAACGACGATGCACTTGAAAAGCGTGAAAATTTGAGAGAATGAAACGCGTACTACGGTTTTGAACTGATTCTAATTGCTTATTAAGAAATTGTTTACTGGGATCCCACAACACGCATGCATATTTCGAGCTTATACCTTACAAGTGTGTTGTATAATGTTAATTTAAGAGAAAATGGTGCCCTTGAAAAGTTGCGACGTAAGAAACATAACGTGCGATTAGCATTCCCAATGACGTAGTTAACATGGGTTTGCCTGAAAAGGGTAGCAGTCAGGTGAACACCTAAATGCTTATGCGTGGTAACCCCGTCTAGTGCAGAGCCATCAACGTGATAAAAAAGATGGTTACAAGCAGACGCTCTTCAGGAGATTCTCATTACTTTACACTTTTTAACGTTCAAATGCATTTGCCATGCGTTGCACCAGTCATTTTAGCGTCGCAGTCACATTGAAGTGCTGCAAGATGGTATCTGTGTCAGATGATATTATGCGATAAATTATGCAGTCATCAGCGTATAGCCTGATGGATGATTGAACAACATTAGCCAGGTCGTTAATGCAGACTAAAAATAAAAGTGGGCCTCGAAAGCAAACTTAAACACAGTGGCGCATATCGAGTGGTACGTCATTTGAGATTGCACCATCACCGGGAACGACTAGAGAAAGCGACGGGATAGGCTTGACCGTTAAAAAAGTGGCTGGACTATGAGAAGAATGGTTCGTATTAAAGATTGAGCAACCACAAGCGGATACGGATCTATTTATTGCATTCGTTACAAAATTGAGCGGGCCATTGGAGCACTAGCGACGTTTTTTTTTTTTACTTTTGAGTATCGGTTTATAAACCCTTTCCTTCGTTACTGCCATGCAAATACGCTCAGGTTCGTCTGTCACATTGCACGTCATAGGGGCGCATTGCGTGGCGTGGACTGCCATCATTGTTATTTCCAGCCCGCAGGGTCTTTTGCTGATATTTCTGACACTTTTTTCTTTAAAACCGCCGCACGAAACTATGTATTTGAATAATCTACCAGGTAACCTGTTCATTTCCTGCGTTTTGCGCAAACTTGTGCTTGTTCTTTTATTGCTGTGTTTCATAATGCTTTCTTTTTGCTGTATTACGACTAGAGCGATTTTTTTCCACTCCTTTCTGTGACGTCCCGCTAGGGCCTTCAATGTATTGAAATAAATAAATAAATAAATAAGCAGTATGTTCCCTAGACTCTCCTTTTCAATATATTTGTGCGAACTTGCTTTTAACAGTAGCTTTCCCGTTTCGACCAGGAAGTTTTGTAGAGCGGCAAGTTCCGTCATCGAAATAATCGAAACTTCATGGCTACCCATCGGTGTTACCGTCCAGCATAGAGAGTACGCCACCTGTCTCCTGCGCACGTTACATTTAAAGCAATATCTTACGGGAGCATGAAATGAAGAAATATTTGCGCGCACGGTAGTGTAAACTAAATAATGTCAGCAGTAAAAAAAAAAACGAAGTGAACACAAGCGGCTGCCTGGTGAGCCATGGAATGGCGCACTAATATTCCAAAATGACAGCACCGCGAGAGGTATTGAACAGAAATTGTGTTTACTCAACCGCAGATCCCCTTCCATCCCAACCGCTTTACCAGTCGGTCTCGAAGTTACGCGGCATGTCATCTATTCGCGAAACTGTCACAATAGGGCATATCTTGCGATTAGCATCCCCCCCCCCTTGGGCTACCTCGCGGAGTTCATTCTCTGTGAACTTCTTGGTAACTGTTTTCCTCGACCCTCTTGTATATAAAAGAAAACCTTTCAAGTTTCTCACGTGTAGGTGAGAATCAAACCGAGATCACACGGGACCTTCAAGCGCACAGTTTGACGCTTTTGCAAGCTGCGCCACGTGTGCACTCGCTGTGCCCCGCTCTTCGATGAACCTTTTTCATGTGAACGCTTTAGCGAGCTGCGCCAAGAATTCCCTGGTATGTGGCACTCTTCTATGGACCTCTTTCACGCCAACTTGGGTCGCTGTGTATATGTCACTAGGTATGCAGCCAGTTAGGGAACAATTATCAGTGTTCGCATGCAATGGTGCACCACATATACCAAAGGCCCTGCGCGGACGTCTTGGCAGCGCTGCCAGATGGCGCGAATGGCCAGAGAGAAGCATGTCCTTCGCATGGAATGCGAAGAGGTTCACCCAGGGACCCCCGTGAGGAACGTGCACGTTCCAGAAGCACTTGAATTTAAAATGGACGGAAGCATTAACCGGTCAGCAGTCGAGATAAGCAACGTACGTTCAAAGTACTGCTGGAAAAAAAGTAGGGAAGAGATTGCTTGCACCGGGTCCGCTATAGGCATATCTAGCGGCACAACGTAGATAGAAAAGTTTTGAGAAAGAGAAAGACAGACTAAGCAGTTGCATACAAAAATGCTAGAATGGAAAGGATGTAGAACATACCTGATTAACTCATGTAGGCTAGGTGACTATTTGTCACTGCAGCGTTTCAAAGGGGATGCCAGTAAATTATCACCATCATCAGAAGCGCGAGAGACGAACTCGACAGCAGTACACTGCTCATGCATGACGCGTTTTGGCGGTGGTTACAACGTGTGTCGCTAATGTACATTGCTTCAATGCCAACAGCATTACCATGAAATCTCATCGCGAGATGCGTTCTGCCGGAATATTTTCGGAATCGCATAGGAGCAGCAATCACTACCTGGCTGCGATTTTGTCACGGCTGCTTCCATGGCAAACTAAGCCCAAGTACACCCTACGCAGATACGCCGCACAATTTGTGTGCTTCGTCAACATGTCGTGCACTGCGCTATTCGTTACTGCTCCTAAGGATACGCAAACGTAAGAATTCCCGCGAAGATGCCAAAGGTTATACTATCATTTGTGTCCTACAAGTTTACAAAATCATTCGGCGACCTTGTGAAGAATGAAGGGACTAGATCCAAGGTATATGCAAACTGATAGCGAAGGTTTTATAGAAGCCTACATGTAAAAAATGGAGCTTATTGTAACCGTCGCCATCTACGTATCGTGGGGACAACTAACAGTAAGCAAAAAAAACAAAATAAATAAAAAGTGACCTCACAACCGGAAATGACAGTGACGTCAAGATCTTATGCTGCTTGGCGCGAATGATTGAATTCCTTTAGCGTCAGGCATTGTGGCCGCAACGACAGCAATTATTTTTCTTTTGAGGCTGAGGTGAGCTTGCGACTCGCCTTAGCTGGAACGCCAGCGTGTCCTTTTAACTATTAGCAATGTCGTATGTCTTAGCGTGAACGTAATTAGGGTGTTATTGACGGCAATTGCTTCAGTAGCTTCCGTAGGAAGGTGAGCGAATCAGGTGGAAATAAATGACACTGCCGAAGAGGTTTCAAAATTAACTTCAGTTTTAATAGTCTAGAATAATTCAACCAATATAACTGAGGAAACATGTTTCAATGGATGAAAAGTACTATGGCCAGCACACAGTCGTAATGCATAGCAACCTATGCGAATCATCTTCACAGAATCATTCGTAATTCCTTGCGACACCAGGTATTCATATCGAACAATGATCACACAAGGCGACATTGGCCCACATTATCATTTAGAATACATTCGACTTACAAATTTTGCTGCCCGTCGAACACTCAGAGCGTGTGTTACGCAGAGCGCGACGATTCTTCGCGGGCGTTCCGCATTTATCGTCACGACGAGACAAGCGCGTCGGATGCCGCAGCGTGAATTTCACGATAAGAAAAAGCTTCCACTCGCACCTTTCGCCAACGAATGCCGTCTGCTAGGTCGCGCAAAATTTGAACTGAAGCGCACGCCACACTTCGAACAAGCAAGCAAGGAAATAATAAAAAAAAGTTGGACGAAACCGCCGCCTGCCGCCGCATTCAAGTGAGCTGGCTTGCACAGCCTTGCCAAGTCTCGCGCCTGAATCACTGGTTGACAGGGATCGCCAAGAAAGAACTAAATAATTGTGAAATAGAAAAAAGTAACGTTTGTTCTTTTAGCGCAGGTAACATATCTCAAACGGAAATTTTGCTCGTATGCTAGTATTTTGACTAAAGATTTTAAAGAATTTTTTTTTACACATAGGTTTTCTAGTTTCAGTGTTTGTACCCCCCCCCCTCACCTGGTCACGCTTCAATCGTGCACCACTAACTAATATTCCTGGTGATATTCCTGGTGATAATATTCCTGGTGATAAGCTGCGCCATAAAGCCAAAGATGATAGGGCCAATGAAACCAGTGACACTACGGGCGTGCACGGTGATGAATTCAATGTGAAGGAAAGCGTTCAGCAAATGCTGATGCACCTACTACAGTCAATGCGCGTGATTCTGGGTGGTCTCCAGAATCCGGCTGCTAGAAGTGCCCTGCAGGGGCTCGCCGTGTTGGAGCCGCTTATCGCAGCTGTCTACATGCTGTAAAGCTTTTGTTTGGCGCTTGTGGTGCTCACGCAGAGGAGGTTCACAAAACACCTTCGTCTTAGCGCCTTTATCTTTAGGTTCAGTTGAACTAGTGACTATACAGACTAGATACGGAACCCGATAGTCGCTTCATGGATGACATTTCTGAATGTTTATCATCAATATGTTGAACTTACCTTCACCGTTGCGCATCCCTATTTCTATGTCATCATCATCCGTCATGACAGCTTTATGTCTCCGTTCCCCTTCCCTCGGTGCAGAGTAGGAGACTAGAGCGCGTTAGCTCAGCCCGACCTCTCTGCCTTCTTTCAAATAAATTATTTCTCCATATCTTCGCGTGTACTGGATCTTACCAGGATAAGTTTTGGCGCTTTCTCTTTATTTATTAGTTATTTATTAGTTAATTTAACTAATTTCGTAACTTTTTGGGGGTACTTTTTATGCACAGTGGCCTTGCCATGTGACGCAGTTAGCAAAAAGCAGGTCGGCCGTGTAATGCAGTTCATTTCGCCTGTACTGAATCTTGAATAAGTTTTGGCGCTGTTTCCCACCACGAACATTATTGTAACCAGTTTTGTTACTTTTTGGGGTACTTTTCAAGCACAGTGGCCGCGCCCGGTGTTCTGCCGCAGTTAGCGAAAAGCAGCTGGGACGTGTGCCGCAGTTAGTTTCGCGTGTACTGAATCTTACTGGGACAAGTTCGTGACTCTTTCTCTGACACCTAAAATTATCGTGACTAACTTCGTAACTTTTTGAGATACTTTTGAGGCACGCCCACCACCCCTGGCGTTGTGAAGCAGTTAGCTTCTTTAAAAAAGCAAGTCCGCCGTGATGACAGTTAGTTTGGCGTGTACTGACACGATCTCGACTGGGTGAGGTGGGCCTTCACCCCGAGAATCTGGAAAGGACGACCAAAAGGGCGTCGTGACGGTGAAATAAAGTAGAAAAGAATGTATTCACTTCATTGGTACATCGTTTAGACCCTATCCGAGTCCGAGTGGTTCTGCCCAACACGGCGGCCAGGACGGCGTTAAATAACCCTTCTTTCCCTCGTTGAGGGAATCCAGTGGCCAATCACAAACGCTGAATCGTTGACTGCCTCTATGCCCCTCACTGGTCTTACACGCGCTGCTCGGGTGGGTTGTGCACCTGTCTTCATCGTGTTCCTCGGATACGTTGTGCACCGATATTCAACATGCTCCTCGGATACGTTGTGCACCTGTCTTCATCGTACTCTTTGGATACGTTTTGCACCTGTATTCATGGTGTTCCTCGGATACTTTGTGCACCGGTCTTCATCGTGTTCCTCGGATACGCTTTGCACCTGTCTTCATTGTGTTCCTCGGATACGTTGTACACCGGTCTTCATCGTGCTCATCGGATACGTTGTGCATCTGTCTTCGTCATACTCTTCCGATACGTTGTGCAGCTGTCTTCATTATGCTCCTCGGATACGTTGTGCACCCGTGTTCATCGTGCTCCTTGTATATTTTGTGCACCTGGCTTCATGCTGCTTCTCGGACACGTTGCATCTGTCTTCATCGTGTTCCTCGGATACGTTGTGCACCGGTCTTCATCGTGCTCCTCGGATACGTTGTGGACTTGTATTCATCGCGCTCCTCGGATAGGTTGTGCACCTTTCTTCACCGTGCTCCTCGGATGCGTTGTGTACCTGTCTTCATCCTGCTCCCGGGACACGTTGTGCACCAGTCTTCATTGAGCTCCTCCGATACGTTGTGCACTAAACTTCATCGTACTCTTCGGATACGTTGTGCCATGTCTTCACCGTGCTCCTCGAATACGTTATGCACCGATCTTCATTGTACTTTTCGGATACATTGTGCACCTGTCTACGTCGTGCTCCTCGGATACGTTGTGCACCTGTCTTCGTCGTGCTCTTCGGATAAGTTGTGCACCTGTCTTCGTCGTGCTCCTCGGATACGTTGTGCACCTGTCTCCATCGTGCTCCTCGGATACGTTGTGCACCTGTCTTCATTGTTACGCTCACGCGTGTGAGTCTACCTTGACCAGAAGCCGAAGCCCGGCGAGCTTGTCAGCGTGATAACGTGTCGTTGCACATGGTTGTTATGGTAAGGACGGTTGCGTTTCCCTCTCTCTTCGTGAGGACGACGCTGTAAAAAGGATAGGGGAGCCACGCCAGGCTTGCTATGTATGTACCAGCAGCAGCTATGCGTGATTAAAATAAGGTTGTTCGTCGTTCGGCATAATAGTCCTGTCCCGGCTCGGAGCCCTGCTCAGCCAAACGTAACATCGTCGTGTTCTTCGGATACGTTGTGCACCTGTATTCATCGTGCTCCTTAGGTACGTTGTGCAGTGACGTTCATCGTGCTACTCGGATACATGGCGCACCTGTCTTCATGATGTCACAATATGAGGCAAACACCTACCGTCGATGCTTTTCCCCGAGAGTTCTCGACGAGGACCCTGTCATCGATAACTGGCCACTTTGTAATGGTTAGGAGGGCGATATTGCTGTCTTGAAACGAATGATGAAACGTGAACATCAACCCTGACCGCTGCGTGTCGCTCATGGGGCAACCTCACCCCTCCCCGCCCCTCGCCATATGTGGTAGTCAATGACTTCTTGAAAAACTTGGGGAACACTTGACAGGCCGATCATAGCAGTACTGAGTCTTAGTGAGACAAGCTTGTGACGCTTTATATGGCCCCGCCACATGTACCTTTTTCGGTACTCACGCTTTTCATGGGCGCGTAGAGCGATTGCCAAGAGTGATAACACTGAAGTGTGTTGCTTGCACCTGCCGAGTGCGCAAAATATACCGTCAAGGAGCTCAAAACGAAGAACTTGTAGATACTGTCTTCCGAACAAATGAAAACGGGTTTTGCATCCACGCATTTCTCTTGAGTGCGAGTAGAAGGCATTCTGCGAGCGTATAGCAAGGTCTAACTGAGAGCCATTGTGGTCACCTCTGTATATGAGTGCACTATCGCGTCGGCTGCGGCCGCATTGTGTGGGAAATGCGCAGTCGTTTGTGCATTTGTGCTTTCAAAGTGCAAGAAATGATGCTTTGGAATGAGGGAATGCTTGGAAATCAGATCTTTTCTTGATAATTCATTGTACGGCTTGGAAGGAATCGGTTATTTTCGACCCCACGTATGTAGAAGCGAATTGCGTTGGTGTATAATGTCGCCCGTTCGCCACTTTCGTACGTTTGCTCTCTACACGCAGTATTGCTATATAGTCTAAATACCCAAATGACACATGCTTGTATTTTTTGCAACTGATGCCATTCGGTAGAGCTTCGTACGGAAACTATTATTGCTTTTCTGGAGCAAGAACTTTGGATTAAGGTACAATAAGCCGGGAACAAGCATTTATATAGAGCGAAATAAACATTTCCTCCTTAACAATGCGTTTTGCGTCTATTTTATGAAATTGCACATCCTACCGATTTGATTGAGGCTTGTAAAGATCGTTCGCAATCATTTCAATTTAATGAACGATCCTGCACTAAGACCGCGTGCGATTTTGCAGCTGAAAATAGAAAAAGAAGGCGCCGAGTAGAACAACCGGCGTAGCGCGCGCCAGCTAGCGGTCAAAACTTGCACGCCGAAAACAGAAAACCCAAGGAGTTTTTCTCATCATGGTGCGCTGCAGTCAGTTCGGCCGCTGCGCTGTATGCGAGTGTCCGCTCTTGTTGAATGTCTTTCTTTAGAGTTCGAACCCGAAAATTTTCCGCAAAAAACTGCCACTGCATGTGTGTGCAGCAAGATGTGTAATATGCATTTCCTACACGCCACTTCCTCTCTATAATTAGGTGAATAGATACTGTCATGTAGTAGTGACGGTGAATATTACAACGGCAAAATTGTTAATGACAAAACTAACTTTTTATTGAGCGAACTTATGGCCATAAAAGCAAGTTGAACTCAAGGAACATATCTAGCGGCGAACACGGTCGGCGATCATCCAAATCCAATCTGCCGTCCAAGCGCGTTGGCTTCTATACACGAGCCATCGAAGGTTCCAGGGTAATCGCTGCTTTCTGGCGTATCGTCCAGAAAGTTCTACACAGTTCGCGTCGCACACGCAGTCAGATCACGCAAGCTTCGGTGACAACGGACAGCAGAAAGAACCATCGAGAACATTTGAGAAACTTACCCGCCGTGGTTGCTCAGTGGCTATGGTGTTGGGCTGCTGAGCACAAGGTCGCGGGATCGAATCCCGGCCGCAGCGGCCGCATTTTGATGGGGGCGAAATGCGAAAACACCCATGTACTTAGATTTAGGGATAAGTTAAACAACCCCAGGTGGTGAAAATTTCTGGAGATAATCAGCAAGTGGTTCTCGCACGTAAAATCCCATAATTCAATTTTTTATTTGAGAAACTTGCGATCAATGTGAATAACATTCGTTAGACGGTGAAAAGAGGCTACGAATATCAGAGCGAAAAAACGAAAACATGCTTATTTAACAATACAACAAACAAACAATATCTCAAGTAATGCAGTAAAAAAAGAAATGCGAAGTCCCTAAGTTTGCCAGAGCTGGTAGAAGGGCTTCAGTCGCACAACATGGACTGTTTCAGGTCGTGAGCGGCGCCGTTGTGATAGCGAAATAATGCCTGCCACGACCGCTCAGTCGAGTGCGCGAATGCGTCGGAAGATCTTGTAGGGTCCGAGATAGTGGCTTAAAGCTTCTCGCTAAGACCTCGTCGGCGTATTGAGGTCCAAACACAATGAAGCTTGCGCATGGTGAAGCTTGCGCCTGCAGGAATACGACATGACCATCGTGTAAAAGTCAGGCCGCACATACGAAAATGCCGACACATTGTCGTGCGAGCCTCTTCAACCTGCCGATCAACACACCAAAAATGATAGCACTTTTCTCGGTGCCATAGGCGAGGCAGACGTATCTACTCAGCAGCGAGGAGATTGTGAATTGCGATCTATTGAACACCTCGAAGGCCGCAACGTACGTCTTCTGCGAGAAATTGTTCGCAGATTGTCGTCGTTTTGTTTGGGACACGAAATATTATACAGGAAGGATTCTGCCGCCAGTAACAAAACCTATTTTTGGCCGTATCAGCAGAGCTTCGTCACGAAATCCTGTTCGCATGCCACGACGAGCCTGCGTCCGGCCACTTGGGTTTCACTCGAACCTATGTTAGGATACGGAAATCCTACTACTGGCCGAAACTCGTCAATCGTGTGAAAGACACTTCTAAGCCTGCCGGCAATGCAAGCGCTGAAATTCACCCAATGTGAAACCTGAGCGATTGCTGAATCCTATCGAGCTGCCTGGAAGGCCATTCGAACGGACCTCCTGCGCCCGTTTTCGTAGTCTACTTCCAGAGACAAGTAGATCATCATCGCCACAGACTATTTAACCCGCTATGATGAAGCAAAGACTGTTCCTAAAGGTACTGCTTCTGAGGTTGCACAGTTTTTCGTACAGTACATTGTACGACATCATGGCGCCCCAACATGTGTCATCGCACATCGAAGGGCGGCGTTTACGGCAAGACTGCTTGAAGAAGTTTTTCAACTGACTTACACCACGCACCGAAAGACGGCTGCCTATCATCCGAAAGCAAGGACTTGACAAAAAGGCTTAACAAAACGATGACCGACATGCTGTCGATGTAGGTAGACGTGCAGCATAAGACGTGGGACAATCTACTACCATACGTCACGTTTGCGTACAATACGTTACGCAGGAGACCACACGCTTCACGCGGTTTTCTCTTCTTTACGGTCGTGAAGTTCAGAAGATGTCAGACGCCATGTTACCATGTAACAATTCTGACAGTCTTGAAGAAGGCACCGAGAGTGTTGTGTAGTGTGCCGAGGAAGTACGGCAACTGCCTCGCGTGAACATCAGGAAACAGCAGTGTACTGACGCGCGACACTACAACCTCCGCCGGTCGACAAGTTGACTACCAACCGGGTGACCAAGTATTAGTTTGGACCCCGTCCGCCGTAAAGGCCTTTCGGAAAAACTTGTTAGTAGGCACTTCAGCCCGCACAAAGTGCTTCGACGAGTCAGTGACCTCAACTATGAATTTTTTCCAGCCAGCACGCCGCCGACAAGCGCGGCGCGAGGTTGTGCACGTCGTGCGGTTAAAACCATATCCCACACCATATTAGTCATGGTGTTCAGACCATTGCGTTTGTCCTGGGATAAGTATTTCTACGCGTCAAGGATTTGTTTAGTATCGAGTCGATGCTCTTCTGGGAGGTGTGGTAATGCCACGTGCTTGCGTCACGTGCTTGGGCAACTTGCTCCCAGAAGAAGGCAAGGACGGGCTGGCTCACGAGCTAGCGCCTTGGTCGGTGGTCGGTGCTGCGCTTCCCCTTCGACGACTCGTACTTTAACGGCCTCTTCTAGAAGTCGTCTATCAACTAAACGTGACGATATTACATATGAATCTCAAGAAATTTAGTAATTTGGAAATACAGCGTTTGCAGAACCCTTGTACAAAACGTAACAATTTCAGATAAGCTGTAAATTGACATATCAAATTTGTCAGCTTTGAAAAATCTAATGAATGCCGTTTACAGAAGCGCGATATCTGCTCCTAATGCGTAGCTATTACATTTGTAAATTTCGTGCTTTCATTTTTTTATCTTCCGGATTTTGAAAAGCTTTAAACAAAATTCATGCCCTAAATCGAAACTACACTCCCAACAGTCACCAGAATTTAACTTTCTCTCTCAAATTCAATAAATTTCACTAAAATCGGTCCCGGGGTGATCTCATCAAAGCGTTACTGCGTTTTACTAGTATTTGAATAGGCTGCGTCGGAGTTGGGCGCGAGTTAACGCTTCCTTATAACGGTTCTACAATGTCCACTTGAACGCTGCTGAGCATCATTCGATTTCAGAACACCTCGCGGCAAGCGAACACGTCGAGACGCTTGGCGCGTTTTGATTGGGTGTTACCGAGGGGATGTCAGACGGCAGTAAAAAGCTTCCATGGACAAGGAACGTGCGTATAAATGTACGTCCTCACTTGCGGAAGTAAGGCGCGCAAGGCAGCGCGCTGATTTTGTGGTCTTAACACCAGGACGGAAAACCAAAAAGACCAAGCTGCTATTGTAGAGAATTCTCGCGACAGAGTAACATAGCAAACGTAAAGTGTGGACACTCCCATAGGCGCCTGCGGCCGACTTTGCTCTCAGCGCACGTAGCGGAATCGACGAAACGCAACAGCCTCCAAGATGGTCGCCGCACGCTGCCGAATCTCGGAGGCCCTAATGTCAGTTTAGTTTATTTTTTTTTTTGTGACCCCTAACGTTGTTTAAATCGAGTGATTTCATGTATGCGTTTGTGCAGTTGTTTATATGTTGCGACGACGTGACGAAGAGCACGCAAAGGTGTTTCACTTCATGTTAGTTTCATTTAAATTCATATTTGCTGTTTGAAGCTGTATCTTAGTGCAAGAAATCATGCCAACTGTTGAAGAAGTAGAACTTTACCGCCTATAATATTGTAAGTCTAGTAACTCACGCCAAAAGGTGTATCGTAAATAAATGTGCCATGTTCCTTAAATATATATCAACTTGCTGCACAGTCAAGAACACCAATATAGCAGGCAACAATTTATTGCAACAAGATTGTAAGAGGCAGATACATGAAAACGGGAAGAAACTGCGAAATGCAAGTAATATGGGTATCACAAGGCGCACTTTTAAACGTGACCAAGCCCAATCCGATTTGAAGTTATCGGGCGCGATTGATTCTTTTGCGCAAGCTGCGCGATAGAGCCAATAGCGGTGGGGGCTTTCGATCCGCATCGGGCTTGATCGCCATCGAAAGTGATCGTATGACACCGGTATAGTAGAGAATAGTCGGAAATTAATGGCGTGATAGCAGTAGCTTTGCACAAGCAAAACACATAGAAGACATGTTGCAACTACCCAGATAATGAAGAAAAAACAACTGCACATACACGCGCGCAATTTGTCAAAACAAGATTGTTTTAGAAGGAAACAAATATGACGTTTTTTCTTGAACTTCTGCGTAGGAGGGTAAATTAGGGTAGCAAAATTATTTGAATGGTTGCGTGCCAAAATAAAATGGCTGCAAAAATAATTGAGCACGCACCAACATCCTCATGTCGATTGTGTAAGCCACTGTGTCCGTCATTAAACAGCTGCAATTAAGCACTTTGTGTTAGGTGTCTTCAGCTGATGTCTTCTAAGCCTTGCAATCGTCTTCTGATACTTGGAATTTTGCCTTTGAGTATGCATGGTGTCCTGTACAGTGTATATTGAGGAAATGGGGGAGATTCCTGCAATACGTAGAATGACAGACGGAAGGTAAGCAATAATGGAGGCTTCAAAGCTATTGAATGTAGACGCTACGTTCCTTTGTATAAGCAATAGTGCAGCAATACTGGAGCCTGCAACGCTTTATAATGGAGATGCTGCGTCCCTTCATGTAATGCGTATTTTTTGGTTAAGGAAGCACTGTTATAAACGCCAAAAAACAAGGAACTTTCTACGGTAATGACTCCATACACAATTAGAACATGAAAACACGTATCTTCAGCGCAATGCAGAACAGCTAACAACGCTCGAGCACACATGGCCTGCTACAGAGGTTGAGAGAGAAAGTTTTATTGCTATACTGCAAATATTGCACGTGTACTGCTTTAGAAATAGCTACATTTCTATTCCAAATTAGAGCACCATCTCTTTTCAGGAGTCGCTGCGGGTAACACAAAGCTCTCTGCCCCGAAAGGCAAGTGTTCATATGCTGCATTTCTTAACGAACAATTTTGTTTTCTAACTTCGTCATTGTATTGAACGTGCCTCGCAGCTAGGACACTGCTGCGTCCCTGTTATCGCCAGGATCACAGCTCATTGCTGCGCATAAACAATAAAAAAGGAATGCGAAATGAAAGTCTGCTTAGCAAATGGGCAGCAGGTGTTCATGGATTCAAGGTCGCCGTCACTCGTTAATGCGCCTAACAGTGACATAACAAAATACGAAGAGAATAAGCCCTTAAGCACGTGAAAAAGAGCTCCTTGTGGCCTTACCATGAAACGGCGACGAAGCAGTAATGCCAGACGCTTGCAGAAGAACCCAACAACGATCCTCAGGCGCATTTTACACAAAGAGGCTGGCAGCGCGGCCTGACTAGGCTTCGCGCGTGTTGGGTCACGCACAATGGTCGTGCCACCTGTCAAGCTGCTAGCCCCAGCCACAGGCGCATTTTTCTTGATGTGCTCTGCCACCTAGCGGAATCGGCGAAGCTGCGTAGCTCGGCCGCAAAACGGAGCGGGTGCCCACTCTTGTAGTTTGCTGTTGCTCTATGTTCTTGCCGCGACCGCGCCTTTCGCGGCTTGTGCGCGCTTATTTCCGCAAGTGAGGAGGTACCTTAGCACACCCTCTGCTCACGCAACGTCTGAGCAGCTCGTGTTCCCTTTTGAGTGCTCTGCTGCATCGAGAAGCGCTCATTCCCGGCGTTCCAGCTCAATTGGTACGACTGGACTGAAGGGTTCGCATGTGGCGAGAAAATTTCACAATTGTCTACTAAAACGTAAGCATTCTTTGCCACCGGAAACGCCATAGGAGGACGCGCAAAAGCTAGGAAAAGCAAGTAAAGAAACCCAAGGGAAAACGAAGTGACAGCCGAGCCAAACAGTGCTTACGCATTAGTAGACAACTCGCAAGATTTCTGTAGCTTTGTTGATCTTTTTTTCGTTAAGTTGCGTTACTGCCATGACACTTGCTTGTAGTCACCGTGCTGTGCTGCGTACGGCCATGTGTGTGGGGTGAATACGTTGCTAACGAACGTTTTACGCCAAGAGATAAGTAGGATATCGAAGGCCATTGCAGCTTTATCTGTTCTCTCCATACACTATGCATCGCCAAAAGATTTCGCTACAAGCGTTGTTGATGATTTATGTTTTTCCGGTGATCCGGCATTGCGTAAACGGTAATACGTTTACTGACGAGGTAGAACTCCACAGCGGCATTTGCGCAATTGTGCTGAGGCTTCTTCGTAACGTTCTTGTAATTGCATGGCGATCCGCTAACTGGTCGGCCAGCAGAGCAGAGACTACCATCAATTACAATAACGACGAGCAAGAACCTCTGACAGCGCAGCGTATAAAGCAAGCAGAATATTTTTTGGAATGAAAATATGATAGTTTGACCAAGAAAGACAAAAATATTGAAATACTAACAGACAGGTTTTTCAAAGGAAGTAAGGTAGGTCGGATTAAGAAATTTCCAGGCACTTATCTGTGCATACGCATTTGCGGCAACGTTATGTACACTGCTACACGTTGACAAGAAATTTGCAAATGTATCGAAGTAACTTAAGACTCAAACGAACAGTATCCTCCCATAGAAAAAAACATTGAGAAGGCATTGAAATATTGTTGGTCAATGTTGTTTTTTTATTGAGGAATTATTGAGAGTTTGTTGGAGAATTGTTGGGCTGAGTGTTGAGGGCTCTTGAATATTGGCCACTGAAGTTTAATTGAAACACCATTGGGTATCTCGATGTTGAATAATTGTTAAATTATCATTCATAGTCTATTGTGCTTAGACGGCCCGTTGTGTTTGTTTTGTTGAATTGTTGTTGGGTTACCATTGATTCTGCGTTGAACTGACGTGGTGGTTCTGTTGATCTGTATTTGAGTTATTATTGCCACAGCACTGAAAAGTACATTGTGGCCCAGTTGAGATCGCATTGAGATTTCAGAAGTCGCCATTGAAATATGACTGACGTTTCGGTGGGCTAGGGGATTTTTATTCACATATTGAAATTGCTTCGCTGTTCACACTTGCATGCCCTGGTGCCTGCTCATAACTTTCCCAAACACAAACAAGAGCAAAGGAGAGACTGATCAATATGAAGTACCTTTGTTTACATTGAAGCTGCGTGCACATGAAACATTATTACAGTACATAAGGCACCACTACATCGAACCTGGCAACATAGGCCAGTACCTACAGCACTCTAGCAGTGTAAGTACATCTGAAAAAACCTATAGATATGAATTCAATCAAAACGATCGTTGCAGTCTTCACTTTCGACTAAAGTTTTGACTAGACGGCAAAGCGACTGAAAAGGCAGGGCTTAAGCATACCCTTGAAACAACCAACTTTGAACACATGAACACTTGAAGCTGCTTGCGTGTGAATATATAAAAGACATCTGAATATGTTACATTAAAATGTTTCTCACACTAACACATCACAGGAAGAGCTACGGCTAACTGTGAGAAGGCAAAATAACAGACTTGAAACAAATGACTTCACGATTAAAATTTAATGATGTACCAAAGTAGACTTGCCTGAGCTTTCTGTCTTCGAGATGTATATATGTTCATGTTGCCCAATTATTTTATAAAATAACACTACTCAACTTAGCTATTAATTGACGAAACATTATTTAGAAAGTTGTCGGGCATGGTGAACACCTGAATCACATGTTTCACGAGCCAGGTTTGCTTTCTTCAGAAATAAACTTGTAAAACTTTTGTGTAATGAATGCAGCTTATCTCTGGCACAAGTCAAGAACAAACAGTACACCATTTCATTATGTTAATTTTGGGTACAGAAGAGTTTGTTGGTGGCATTTCCTCAATTTAGTGAGCTCATTTTCAGGTAATTTTTCTGAACTTACTCTAAGCTAATTAGAGCACATTTTGGGGCCTTTTTCCATATACCCACTAACTAAGTGGTACCTCAGTCAATAAAGAGATACGGCAAGGCTAATACCTTGAACAATAAGAGAAAAATCATTGTTTAACACAGAAAATTGGTAGTAACACACGGCTAACACAATTCCAAACAGCCAAATAAATGGTCACCTGCACTTGCAGTATCAAGTACCCCAGAAATAGTCATATAAAGGATGAGAAAATGTTTCAATGACTGAAGAGCCAGATTGGTGAGGCAGTGAAGAACGCAAATAAATGCGTATATGAAGCACCCGTGATTTCGATTGCGCAGGTAAAATGATATTAAAATGATACAAGAATTTTATTGCATAAAGCACAAAAAGTTGCATAAAAATTGGTACAAAGCAGTAACGAAGACAGAGGGTGATACATCACCCGTGTTGAACAAAAAATTACAAGTGATATGCATGCGTATTTAAGCTCACGACATTTTTTCTTGAATATATACAAAAAGAACACATGCACTTACCGCACGAAAAAGGTTCTTGCGCCTGGAGAATGCAGCACAGTACAAAGCAGCGTCATGAGAACCGAAAAGTAGAGCTTAGTATGTTTAAAAACTACGAATGCTTGCACACCCACGAACAGGCATGTGACATGTCATGCCTTGAATGGATGAAATTCATAAATCTTACACACAAAGGAAGTTACCATCACTCTTATTGGCTTCCTCAGGGCACTCCTTGAAGTTGAACTAGAAAAATGTACATCAGTGTTAAAAACAAAGAGAAGGTAAGACGCTATAGCGTTCTTCCTGAAATAAACAGCGTACATAATTTCATGTATCAATTCTATGGACACTTCGCCAATTCGGTGTCATTTATATTTGACAACCACCCAAACAGAGACGAGAAGGCTTAATTAAGGTAGGAACACACACGAACGCTGACTCAACTAGTTCATTCGTGAAGACAAAGATTTTAAACACAATGGCCAACTTCACAAATAAAAAGCCATGGATGCTGAGCAGAAACAGCCTGGCACAACAAAAAAGGACCGAAAGACGTCCTGTAGAATTAACATGTGCGTCAAAAACTAACAAAAAATGAAAACTGAAAGGTTTGTCCTGTAGGTGATATTAACGAGAAGTACTGCAGCAACTCTTTCCCACTAGGGATCACAGAAATCTTGCTTAAGAATTTTCCTTCGTGATCAATAAATAATGCTTCCATAAGTCCTATTCTGTTCTGGTCTTTGTGATGAAAGAATCGTTCTTTCTGCTCTATACAAATCTTTCGCTTTTTCGAAAGATTTGTCCCATAGTTCTCATTTTTCGCGCACGTTTATTCTACATGACATGGCTTTCTCATATTTTTTTCTGGTAGCACGTGGCTGTTTCTGCCACGCATGCAAGACTTTTTGCCTTTCTCAAGTTGACCAGTGTCTTTAATACCTCTGTCATCAAAAGTAAACCTTTAGTTGAGCTTGCACTCGTGTGCGCTCCTACCTATTTAGCCGTCCGTCATCCGCCTCTGTCCGTGCGGCTGTTTCCAGTACGCACGTATCACTTGGTTAGGCTGGTAAACATTCTCACAAACGAAAGTAAGTGCCTCCCCTCAAAAGGTAGCCCATCCTTTACTTCTAAACGCCAGAGCAAATCGAAAGTAAGCCTTCACAGCGTCCATGCGGCAGCTAGTACACCACAAAGCAGCACAAGAAATAGTTGAAAATCCCACTTGATGGCGAGTGACAACAGAGATGCGAGCTTGCTAGTGAATCAGCCACATATCAGCGGGTGTCTCTTGCACGACGCCAAGGTGCTCTTGACGTAGAACACTTTAGCAGCTGAGAATTTGCTGCATGCGTAACCTGTGCGAAGGGAATGCGTACAGAAGATGAGATTACGCGGATCAGGAATCTGCCACACACTGCACATAACTATGCACGAAATAGAAGTCCACACTATACTATCAAGAAAAAATCTGTGACTCCTTATAGGAGTGCCGTCGAGAAAAGGAAGAAATGGGTCGCTACAGTGAACGTTAGCTAAAACACGAAAAGCGATGTTTCACAGCGGGGAAAAATATTCCTGGCTCTCTCGGAGAACCAAAGACCACGCGACAGTGCATAGCCGATACCAAGCAGATATCGAATCTCTGGGTAGAAGTCCAGCAGAACGAATGACCTAAAGATATGCCGAGAGCGATGCGAGCGTGAGCGTGCCTGTACGAGTGAGAACATGTGCCAGTTATTTGAAGGTGATATGCGATAAGGCGAGCCCGTCGGTATGCCGTCGGCGGCTGCGTTCTTTGCCGACGTCGTCACCACACCTCTGTTCATTTGCCCTGTGTATCCGTGCACAGTCACCGGAAGCTATGACTAATCGGTTGGCCGTCCTCCGCAAATCCCAAAGAGGCGAAATATATTTTGCGGTGCGCCGCATCATTAGCCGCAACCTAAATTGAGGTGCGCTTAACCGCTACGAAACAAAAGGTGATCACACTAACCATACGGTATACGATGAGCCACTACGTATGAAAAAAATTAATTGTGATGTCCCACTTGCCAGACCAACGATCTGATTATGAGGCGGGTCGTAGTTGGGTACTCCGTGGTAATTTTGACTTCCTGGACATTTTTACGTACATACAATGCACAATCCACGAGCATTTTTGCATTCCTCTCCTTTGGAATGCGGCCGCTGCAGGGATCGTATCCGCGACCTCGAGCCCCGAATTGCCACTACGGCCGCCATAGTTACGAAATGCGTAAGCGTTAAGTGCAACACTCCCTTCCGGTACGAGTGTGGTACAAGCGCAGCACAGCTGCACACCTGCGGCACAATTATTTGTCGCGGCTCTCCTAAGCTCGTAGTGCCTTCCTAAACACCTTAAAAGGCAGCGCGCCTCTCACGTATCGGAACGCGATAACAAGCGCTTAGACGGCCCACGTGAGCCCCTATCAAAGATGACGTGGCCACTGTACAAAATTATCCATGCGCAGAGAAGCCGATCCTTACGTTCCAATTGTGTTCTCTCATACAAATTAAAGAAACGTTATTAGACAAGAACAAATGAAGCAATGCAATCTTACGCACGTGGGGCACCGCTGCTTCTTCGCCTACCATTGTTTCAAACTAAGTGACGGCGGCAGCGAGAGTTAGTATTGCGCGCTTTTGCATGCGCTTTGCTTGAAGAAAGTGAACGGTGCGCTTAACATCCCACTCTTGTCGATGTCAAAATAGAAGAAAAGCTACGTGCTCAAGAAAACGAGATTACTTACCTATCTGCAGAAGTTCGGCTGCGGCTGTTTCGGGGTGCCTTCGCTCCAACAGGCATCATGACCTCTGCCGCGCAGCTCATAAAAACAACCAGGCTCGCACATCAGTCGAAGACTAGTAGCTGGGTGAGCCAACGACTTCAACGGATAAACGTGCCACTTATCGTCGTTAAAGCATTTCACTAAAATGTGCGTCATGATGTACGAAAAGAAAAAAAATACTTTCATCAAAAAGCACGAGGCGTGAACCACCGCACAACTGCAACCAAGTAACTGAGTCCGAAAGCCGTTCACAGCTTCACTATCGTATTGAGCTATAAGAACCTTTCATACACAGAATAACGGCACCTAAAAACCGCTAATGAATTAGTAATAATTTTTCATCCACTAACCTTCATAAATTTTTAACCTAATTTAACCACCTAATTTGTAGCATAAAGAACAAATACTACGACCAAAAAATGCGACTACGAAACTAGCGGTAACCATGTGTACAGTTGGAAACGAAGCTACAACGGTTGCAACGGCTTGCGCGCGCGCACACACACCCGAACGCAACCTTGAGGTTTGTAGCCTGACCTAGAAATAAAAATTACTACTAATTTTGCTCGTTTTACAAAAGTAACGCTTCAAAAATCGTTGGTAGCGCCTTTGCAGATGACAAGGTGACAAGTAAGGTATGATAAGAGTCGGTTGCCTGTATTTCTTTCATTTCCCTTTGGTGTTCGTGTATTTAACTGAACATACGAGACCTGCAAGCTTGGGAGATGAGAGGACGGCAGTTCGGCGAGGCTCAAATAAATCGCGTGCTTCTTGCAAGGCGAGAGTCGGGAGCAGCCGCACATACAGCGATTAGCTGGTATACTGTTGCGGCTGTTGCTGAATCCGAAGCTCTTTGAAGTCAATGGTTATAGCGGATGCGCGCTGCGATCTTAAAGTGCGTTCGTTCTTTGATTTCTATTACCACGGACGTTGGATAAAAAACTATATTTGCTTTACGGACAGAGGGTACGTCGCAGGAAATTCGAAGACCTCACAGGTGTATGTTTGTAGCGTGTGCGCGCTTGCATCCTACGGTTACCATAGCGCGTCCGATGCTCGAAGGTAGCGTCATCGCGTGTCGGCGCCTGTCTTATCGTTGGCCGCGCTGCCACCGTGTCTACTTTTGGGGAACTCCACATGCGCGTAGTCACCATGTTTGCAAGTGAATTTCGCATTATCCTGCACCCCAAAACGTGCTCATTTTGAATCGTACCAATGGCTATGTCATCTAGTGTATGCTAAAACGACGATGGCATTTGTACACCGGCGAAGAAATAAATCGTTACGAACTTGGGCGGTCATGAATCTAGTCTAAAGTTGCAGTTTTTACGTAGCAAAAACGGCTACGAAAGTGGGGCGCTCCCGGAGATAGGCGCGTCAAAGCGTCAGCTATACCGACAGCACGAGGAAGTGGCACGCGCCAAGCATTTCAGAGCTTGCTGGCTTTCGAATGAGAGGAGTATGCGTGCGCTCGTGGCATATTGGTTAGAGTACCCGGCTCGACGGCCGACGTTCCATTCCACCCCCTCGGTCACACATTATTTTCTTTCAATGAAAGCGAGTCGAAAGAACCTACCTGCCGCGAAGTGACAGGAATGAGGTTGGAACGCTTCGCAATAAATTTTTCGAATGTCTTCATATGCGAGTCCTAATTATTGTATACTGGACTCAACTGGTACACAACAAAAAAACAACTAGAAAAATCTACACAAATTACCCAATAAATTGTTTATTGAGAACACTCAATGGTAATATTGTTGTGCTAGGTTTGAGTGAACTCAATTGCTCTTGAAAATTTGTTGAAGTCCGTTGTTTTAACAACTGCCCAACAATATATCAATGGTTAATCAACAGACATTTTTGTACGGGGTATCGGATAAAATATTTGCCCACCCCCTATGATGTCTTTCACTGTATCTCAAATACTTGTTGCCCGAGTATCTTGAATCGTATCTCGATGCAATTGAAAAGTAAAACTGCCCAGCGCGTCCCCTGGGTTACGTAACCGTGACGAAGGTCAGGTGCATGCAGGACAAGCTTCGCTTACCCTCACTCTCCTGTAGCGGAAGGATTGGTGATATTTTATTGATATCTTCCCCCACGTACTTTTACCTGGTATTAGTCATCATTTCCATTGCACTTTCCTATTGACTCTATTTGTGTTGCAAGCTGTTGGGTTATGCGAATAAATCTTTTGTTACGTGGATTCTTTTGATTTGATACATAACGCTGGTTTTACGTTGGTGTTATCGTAGTTTTATCCCTACCCAATGCTTTCCTCATGGAAGGTATTGATGAATAAACATATTTCTTTAAGATAAATAAACAAACGTGCCGTTACTGTATCAAAAATGTTCCTGCGGTAAAGTGAAAAGAAATGACCAGAAACACTTACCATTACCGTATCTGCGATCCTTCTAACGTGGCTTTTCAGTAGCAAGGCAGGCGTGTCACACACATGCAAACGAATTTATTCGCGAAGAAACTGGCTTGCATTTAATATGTCACAGGGACTTTCTAGATTCGTCAGCATAAAAAGGACAAACGCGTTGTTCTCACTGCCCCCAGGCGTGAAATATCATTATGTGCGCAAATACATATCAAACTGTCACCTTCAGCGTGACCAGCGGCATATATAGGTGTTTCATCAATTACATACGTTAGTAGCGACCTTGCTCGTTTTTTTTGGCGCATTTTAGCGCAGCATGAAGGATGAGCAACTTCTGTGTGATCGTCGTTGCGTCAAATGTCTACAGAAGCAACGCCGCACGCAATAGTCGGCCTTCCATCAGACTTTCTTCCTTTGAACATATGAAATTTAACGATATCATAGCGCTCTTTTGTGAAACCATTATAGCAGTTAATTGATGTGGGTTCTTTGTAACACCGAATCATAACGTGATGGCAGGAGAATGGTCAAAATCGCCTTACAGAACTTGATCTCCAGGGTCAATATAGCGTGTGTTTCGCGAAATGAGATCGAAATCTCTTAAAAATAGTCAAAAATTCATTTATGGGGCCGAAACTAACGTACGATTATGAAGTATTCCGTAGTTGTGGACTTCAGAATACCTGCAGTGGTGGCGTAGTGGCTTTGGCGTTGAGCTGTTAAGCCCGAGGTCGCGGGATCAAACCCTGGCCGCGGTGGCAGCATATCGATGGGGTGTTATGATCGACCTCTCCGGTATGAGAAGCATTCGAACGGGCTTCCCCACGTCAACATTATTGCCCTCTTCATTGAATCGACGCTACCTCGTCCTCAACGAGCTGATACAGAAGGATAGAAGAGATGGAACTGCGCTCTGCGCAGCTCCCATTCCGACGACTAACCCTGGGCGACACAGTAGGCTTACGAAGAGGCGAAGAGGCAAGACCTCGACATCCCATCGTGGGAGGCCTAGGCCCAGCCGACTATACTGCTGGTGCTCATCAAAGTTCTCTCTCTCTCTCTCTCTCTCAAGCACACGAAAAATCCCGACCAACTAGAGGCTCACAGCTTTGCTATAAAATTGAACAGCGGTACACAACACTGCAGATGAACGTTAATCCATTGAAGGCCAGTGTAATGACAGTAACCCGGAAAAAGAAGATACGGTAGCTAGGGAACCACTTATGCTTTAACGCGCAAAATATTTCGATGTCATCCTTACGTGAGATTTCAAATGAAACCAGCACACTACATAAACAGAGGAAATAAAACGGCGCTACAGCAAATCAAATATTCAGGAACATTCTGTAAATTTTCGCACGACATCAAGCTCTTTTTGTATAAAACGTTTATTAGACGCAGACGCCTAGCAGAATATGAGTATGTTAACTAGGACCCTTTAGAGCAAACTAACATTGACAAAATGAAAAAGATACAAGGAAGGCCTATAAAATTTATGTGAAGCGAATACAGCCACAATACCTCACTAACAGCGCTATTAAGAAGAGCCAACGTAGAAAATTACAGACTAGATGATATCGGGACAGTATAAAATCATTTCACAAGTTGTTTCACTGTAGAATAGGAATAGACAGAACTATGTACATTCGTCCTGTCAACCAAAGGCCAACATGACTTCCTCATCCTCACAAAGTGACTTTCAATGCCAAACAGATGTGTTCATGCAGTCATTTTATCACAAAACAAGAAACTAAAATATCTTCTCGCCAAAGTACTTGAAGGTACTGACATATCATTATGTATATGCGCATTCACAAATGAAACACGTCCTAGTTATTTAAAGCTAGGACGTGTTCCACGATCTTACAATCTTTTACCATCTTAACTAGGACGATTTCAAGATCTTACTAGTTATTTAAAGGTGCGTGTCGTTTATCATGTTGCTTAATGTCGTCTCGGTTTAGCTTTGGTTTCTTTTACTTGTGTAGACAGGACTGTTTATGATATTCTTGGATATTGAGTGCGATCCGTTCTTTTATCCTGATTTTTGTTGTTGTTCTTGCGAAGTGACATATCGTTTACGCGCGCAGTAGTTCGTGAAAGACTACCTAATTTCTTCTTAAATTCTGAGTTGTCTGCCATGTTGTTTCTTGTAGTTCCGGTTTTTTTTACTTGCATAGATACTACCATTGTTTGTCATTCTATTCTGGCATTTTCTGTCTGAAATATTTTTTATGTGCGAAAGCATCAAATGGCCCATTGTGCAAAAAGGCGGCATCTGTAGCGTCGAAACGGCACCTCAATTCCCATTGGCTGCGACACCACGTCACGTGCTCGACTCGGCGGAGCAGAGGGGAGGGGAAAGGGGAGACCTGCTTCGGCGCTTGCACGCCAGGTGTTGCGTCAAGGGAAACTACATCATCGCGATGCCCCGCCACCCTCGCTTGCGGAAGCCTGTATTATTCACGCGTTCCTTATGCACTCGAACACACGCCTGCGTTCTAACTTCCCCTCGTTAATTGCTATCAAGAAATAATGCATGAAAACCATCATCATCATCAGCCTGGTTACGCCCACTGCAGGGCAAAGGCCTCTCCCACACTTCTCCAACAACCCCGGTCGTGTACTAATCGTGGCCATGCCGTGCCTACAAACTTCTTAATCTCATCCACCCACCTAACTTTCTGCCGCCCCCTGCTACGCTTCCCTTCCCTTGGGATCCTGTCCGTAACCCTTAATGACCATCGGTCATCTGCCCTCCTCATTACATGTCCTGCCCATGCCCATTTCTTTTTCTTGATGTCAACTAAGATGTCATTAACTCGCGTTTGTTCCCGCACCCAACCTGCTCTTTTCTTATTCCTTAACGTTACACCTATCATTCCGCTTTCCATAGCTCGTTGCGTCGTCCTCAATTTGAGTAGAACCCTTTTCGTAAGCCTCCAGGTTCCTGTCCCGTAGGTGAGTACTGGTAAGACACAGCTGTTATTTACTTTTCTCTTGAGGGATAATGGCAACCTGCTGTTCGTGATCTGAGAATGCCTGCCAAACGCACCCCAGCCCATTCTTATTCCTCTGATTATTTCCGTCTCATGATCCGGATCCGCCGTCACTACCTGCCCTAAGTAGATGTATTCCCTTAGGACTTCCAGTTCCTCGTTGCTATTGTAAATTGCTGTTCTCTTCCGAGACTGTTAAGCATTACTTTAGTTTTCTGCAGATTAATTTTTAGACCCACTCTTCTGCTTTGCCTCTCCAGGTCAGTGGGCATGCATTGAAATTGGTCCCCTGAGTTACTAAGCAAGACAATATCAGCGAATCGCAAGTTACTAAGGTATTCTCCATTAACTTTTATCCCCAATTCTTCCCAATCCAGGTCTCTGAATACCTCCTGTAAGCACGCTGTGAATAGCATCGGAGATATTGTATCTCCCTGCCTGACGCCTTTCTTTATTGGGATTCTGTTGCTTGCTTTACGGAGGACTACGGAGGACTACTGCGGCTGTGGAGCCGCTACATATATCTTTCAGTATTTTTACATACGGCTCGTCTACACCCTGATTCCGTAATGCCTCCATGACTGCTGAGGTTTCGACAGAATCAAACGCTTTCTCGTAATCCATGAAAGCTATATATAAGGGTTGGTTATATTCCGCACATTTCTCTATCACCTGATTGATAGTGTGAATATGATCTATTGTTGAGTAGCCTTTACGGAATCCTGCCTGGTCCTTTGCTTGACAGAAGTCTAGGGTATTCCTGATTCTATTTGCGATTACCTTAGTAAATAGTTGGTAGGCAACGGACAGTAACCTGATCGGTCTATAATTTTTCAAGTCTTTGGCGTCCCCTTTCTTATGGATTAGGATTATGTTAGCGTTCTTCCAAGATTCCGCTGCGCTCGAGGTCATGAGGCATTGCGTATTCAGGGTGGTCAGTTTCTCAAGAACAATCTGTCCGCCATCCTTCAACAAATCTTCTGTTACCTTATACTGCCCAGCTGCCTTCCCCATTTGCATATCTCCGAAGGCTTTCTTTACTTCTTCCGGCGTTACCTTTGGGATTTCAAATTCCTCTAGACTATTTTCTCTTCCATTATCGTCGTGGGTACCACTGGTACTGTATAAATCTCTATAGAACTCCTCAGCCACTTGAACTATCTCATCCATATTAGTAATGATATTGGCGGCTTTGTCTCTTAACGCATACATCTGATTCTTGCCAATTGCTAATTTCTTCTTCACTGCATTTAGGCTTCCTCCGTTCCTGAGAGCATGTTCAATTCTATCCATATTATACTTCCTTATGTCAGCTGTCTTATGCTTGTTGATTAACTTCGAAAGTTCTGCCAGTTGTATTCTAGCTGCAGGGTTAGATGCTTTCATACATTGTCGTTTCTTGATCAGATCTTTAGCCTCCTGCGATAGTTTGCTGGCATCCTGCCTAACGGAGTTACCACCGACTTCCATTGCACACTCCTTAATGATGCCCACAAGATTGTCGTTCATTGCTTCAACACTATGGCCTTCTTCCTGAGTTAAAGCCGAATACCTGTTCTGTAGCTTGATCCGGAATTCCTCTATTTTCCCTCTTACCGCTAACTCATTGATTGGCTTCTTATGTACCAGTTTCTTCCGTTCCGTCCTCAGGTCTAGGCTAATTCAAGTTCTTACCATCCTGTGGTCACTGCAGCGCACCTTGCCGAGCCCGTCCACACTATTGTATGATGCAAGGGTTAGCGCAGAGTATGAAGTCTATTTCATTTCTAGTCTCGCCGTTCGGGCTCCTCCACGTCCACTTTCGGCTATCCCGCTTGCGGAAGAAGGTATTCATTATCCTCATATTATTCTGTTCCGCAAACTCTACTAATAACTCTCCCCTGCTATTCCTAGTGCTTATGCCATATTCCCCCACTGCCTTGTCTCCAGCCTGCTTCTTGCCTACCTTGGCATTAAAGTCGCCCATTAGTATAGTGTATTTAGTTTTCACTTTACCCATCGCCGATTCCACGTCTTCATAGAAGCTTTCGACTTCCTGGCCACCATGACTGGATGTAGGGGCGTAGACCTGTACAATCTTCATTTTGTAGCTCTTATTAAGTTTCACAACAAGACCTGCAACCCTCTCGTTAATGCTAAAGAATTCCTGTATGTAACCAGCTATATTCTTCTTAATCAGGAATCCGACTCCTAGTTCTCTTCTCTCCGCTAAGCCCCGGTAGCACAGGACGTGCCCACTATTTAGCACTGTATATGCTTCTTTTTGGGTCCTAACTTCTCTGAGCCCTATTATATCCCATTTACTGCCCTCTAATTCCTCCAATAGCACTGCTAGACTCGCCTCACTAGATAACGTTCTAGCGTTACACGGTGCCAGGTTCATATTCCAATGGCGGCCCGTCCGGAGCCAGTGATTCTTAGCTCCCTTTGCTGCGTCACAGGTATGACCGCCGCCGTGGTCAGTTGCTTCGCAGCTGCAGGGGACTGAAGGCCGGGGTTTGATTGTTGTGTTCATATAAGAGGTTGTGGCCAAGTACTGCACCAGGGTGGCCAATCCTGCTCTGGTGAGGGAGTCCGTTACCGGTTCTGGTCACCGGGATCAGGCCACACTCCAGGCCTGTTTGAAAACACAACATATTCGAATGGAAAAGCGGCGGCAGTGAGTTTCCAACCTACGACCTCACGTTCAGAACCCAAGTGTCTTGCCGATCGGGCTAAACTAGCGCCCTTTAGATAGCATGCTTTGGCACTATGCTTTATGACATCGGGCTACTTGGACCGAAATTTACATTGTCAAGCCCGGCATGACAAAAGCGGTGATGTCAAAACCAACGCTTCTTACTCGGGAGCGTCCCCAAAGGCTCGACCATAGAGAAAAATTTCCAGAAAAGAGGACACTCCCATAGAGCCCAGCGGCCGAATTGACTGTAGCGCACCAATCAGATGGTATTAACATCTTCCGGTTTCGGTTTTGGGCGGCCGCGTTTTGAACGCCAGTTGGTACACGCCACACTGGCTCCGCTGATCGGCGCGGCATTTTTCTTTTTTGGCTCCCACTGGTGAACAAGGTGTGGCCTTGGCGGGAAATCGTTTTATTATTTAGTAAAAATGATTGCGAACGACCTTTACAAGCCTCCATGGCATCTGTATCACGTGCAATTTCATAAAAAAACACGCAAGACGTCTTCTGAAATGATGAACTGTTTATTTTGCTCTGCACAAATGCTCGTTCTGGGCTTCTTGTGCATTCACCCAAAGTTGTGGCACCAGGTAAGCAGCAGTCGTTGCCATACAAAGCTCCACTGGATGCCACCAGATGAAAAAAAAAGGAAATTACAAGCATGTATTATTTTGGTATATTGACCTAGCAGGAATACTGCGTGTAGAGGTGAAATGTGCGTAAGTGGTGAGTGAGCGGCATTACAGATAAATTCACTTTTACATATATTTCTTAGCAAATAGAGTCCTCCCAAACAATGCCATAAAATCTGAAGAAAACATCCGATTTTAAACCATCCCTCCCTTCCCGGGCATTATTTCCTGCACTTTAAGAACACAAATACATGGCTGGCTGCACGTTTCCAAAACAACATGGGCTTCAGGGGACGCGATGGTACGCCAAGCACACAGAGGTGGCTACAACACACGCTCTCCGCCAAACCATGTTACACGCTCGCAGAATGCCTTTTAGTCGCACACAAGACAGCTTCGTGGGTGCAAAGCCTGTTTTCAGTCGCTCAGAAGACAGAAATGTTAAGTCCTTGAGCTCCTCGGGGTTTTCTTTTACGCGTCCTGCCGGCGCAAGCAACACACTCCCGTGTTATCGTTCTCGGCAATCGTTCGTCTCGTTTTGGACAAGCGTGAGTACCGAAATAAGGTATATGTTGTTTCAAGGGCATAAAAAGCGTCACCAACTTGACCCACTAAAGTTCAGTACACGCAAAACTAACTCACCATGCCAAGCTTGGTTTTTTTGGTAACACCTTCACAACCCCTGGTGCGGCGAGCATGCCTCAAAAATATTCCAAAAAGTTACAAAATGAATTACAATAAATTTTGGGAGTCAGAGAATGCATCACGAACTTCTCCCAATAAGATTCAGTACACGCGAAACAAGCTGCGGCACACAGCCGAGCTGCTTTTCGCTAACTGCGCCACTAGGCCGAGCGCGGCCACTGAGCTTGAAAAGTACCCCAAAAAGTAGCGAAATTAGTTAAATTATGTCTGAGGTCAGAGAAAGCGCCAAAACATGTCTCGGTAAGGTTCAGTACACGCGAAATTGCGTCACGCGGCCGAGGTGCTTTTCGTCACCAAGCCAGGTGCGGCGAGCGTGCCGAAAAACTACCGATATAAGTTATAGCAATGCTTGGGCTCATAGAGAGCGTCGCAAACATCTCCCAGTACTAGTAATTACCTCAAATTAACTAAGCCTGGACGGCGGAGCTGCTTTTCCGTAACTGCGTCACTATATATGTTCGGCTTTGTGCGTTAAGCTTAGATGTGGTTCAAGTTGCGTCGCAGACTGTCAAAAAAAATTCTTCACCTTGCAGTAGTCCAACAGTGTAGCGGTGCCATGTCGAAATGCAGACAGAACGCAAGAAAACGCCGGAAGCCCGACAAACGGGCTACATTCAAAAGAGACGGGTCACCGAGCAGACGAGCCGCACATGCGCAGACGGTCTCGCTCGCTTCGGTGGCATGTCTTGCGAATGACGCATGCATATGGCACGTTTGGCGTACCGCTAGCGTGTTGCTAGGTGGCGCAAGAAAAATAAGTTGCGAAGTATAAGTTCATTTATACGCAAAACTCTTCAGTTTTGGCGGAAAAGAATGCAACAATAAAACGTTGTCTGTAATTTCAAGTCACATGTCCATGTTCAGTCCGATGCCCGCGTCAACTAACGGATGGAGTTGACACTAGGCGTGACGCGTTTCCTGTTGCCAGCTTTTGCCGATTATCCCCTCTTGTTGAATTTCTTTTTCTATTGCTCGACGATGAAGTTTATGTTGTTGTACTTCTAGAGCGGTATCACCGTTGATGAAGTGCACCATCTGATCCGGGTCACCAGTGAGCTGGCCCTCGTAGTCGCCCCTGGCCGGCCGATGCGGTGCTTGCGCCGCAGAAGAAACAGTCACGTACGCCGTCACTGCAAAGTGTCGCGAGGCTCACTGTGCAGACGTTTCGGGCATGTTGATGCCAAGTGTTAACGGTCTTGCGTGGTGGGCCCAGCTGACAGTGACAAGACAGCACCATGGATGTGGTTGAGGCCGAGGACGCAGTCAGGCGTACAGGAGACGCTGTGAATCTGCAAAGTGGACCACCACAATGACCCCTGACGTGGAGGAGCAACATGGACCGCCTAAACCCGCGGCTGGATCTTCAACGACATCGCCAACGGCGGAGAGGGAAGCCGCGAAAAAGGAGTGTCTCTGAAATTGGGGTGGCCGTCATAACTACCACTAGCCAAGACAAGATAGTGCGGGTCATGGCGTCCGACGGACGCCTGGGCTCGCACCCAAGGAACTGACAGCGCCATTTGAAAGTTTACTGGACCCACATTCAAAACCGACCTCGCCCACTCCCAAAGTTTGCATGACCGACTCACAAAGTTTTGATGGCCCACCTCTGAAATTTACTTTGCCCAGTTCAAAAATTATATCGGCCCACGTTCAAAACAGACCTGGCCCATTCCCAAAGTTGTCTTGGCTCACCCTCAAAATTTGCGTGGCCCACCTTCAAAATTGTCTTTGCTCCAGTCTAGCACAAGACCAAGTGAAAAGTACCGCGCGGAAGAGTTATACTGCTTTCGCATTCTTTGTGCGTAAGCAGACTTATGTGCGCCTGAAACTTTTTTTAATAACGAAAGCGTGCAAGGAACAGTTTTCGACTATCTTAAAGACATTGTCGATAGTGTGAGCTTTCTGCCTGTGCATTTTTATTCCGATTATCTTCGTGGCGTTATTAGAAATCATTATGTAAAGATGTTTCCGACATCGTTTTTTCAGTGCCGTTGTACCGTGCTGTATACAATGGAGGAGCAGGACAGGATGTCCTTAAACGGGGGAAAATTATACTTACACCGCCTGGGGTAAACAGCTGTCCTTTAACCTACACGCAGTAACACTTTGATCGCAGACATTCACGAAAGAACGCGGCTGCCTTGTACCATGCCAATGCTGATCACACTGCTTGACTTGCATGCTAGTTGAAACTGTACATCATGTTATTTTTTGCATTGCTCAGGAAAGGTATGCTACTGGGATGTTCAACAACGAAGAATTAAGTAGTTTCGGTTGAGTCCGCATAGAATCAGGTATCTGGCGGTAATGGATGAGGACGGGTTCCATTTGGCCTAATAATGCTCAATGGATTTCACTGTTTATGGCGGTTTCAGATGGCTGGGTTTCCTTGCCCGTATTTATTTTCGAGAGAGTATGTCTCGCTTCATTGATATACAGAAAATAGAAGGCTAAGACTGTGTGCCCGATTGGCTGTCGAGGATAGAACCTCTGACAGCATTGAAGGAATTCTAGTGAGGCAACGCCAGTCTCTATAGGACTGACGGTTTTGATGTTTTTCAAAACGTTTTGTAGTTGTATTTTGTAAATTTGTTCTAGATTGTGTCACTGTATGATGTCGAACACCGGCAATCAATGCAATGGACTCGAACTCTCTTGGGGTCTACACGCACAGATTCGAATCCTATCGACTGTGTTATGTAGCACTTCTTTGTTTATTTCACTGCCACCTGAATGCGCAGTACAGTGGTGCAGAAAAGCCGGGAGAGGTACGCGCAGCCATGGCCGAGAGGATAAGGGGATGGACTCGAAATTCACTTTGGTCTCCCGGTACATGCTCGAATCTTGTCGACTGCTTTATTTAGCGGTTGTTTCTTCATTTTACTCCCACATGGACACGTAGTAAAGTGGTTCCCGAAAGCCGGGAAAGGTACGGGCAGACGTGGCCGAGGGCGAACTTACATTTGAGTGTCCTTTCCGGGAGGTCGAGTTGCCTTGTGTTTGTGTTGGTGCGCTTCGACGTGCTTATCGCCATACCGTTATGAGCACTCGTCCTTGGGTAACTGTCATGAGGGCCATTCTACCGTGTAGCCATGGCGGTTAATATTGAAGGAGCTCTATATACGAGTATAGTCAGTGTACGGCCAGTGTTTCCATGTGAATCTGGGCGCCTCTTAGTTGGGGATTTTTCTTTTTGCGATTTAGATTGCCATGTTTTTGTGACGATGCCCCGAATATGGAAACAGAGCAGTGGTGTTCTTTTCGGTGTTTTGAGGCGTACCAAACTCTCAGAAGGTGGTAATACTGCTGGATGATTTTAACTGCGTTTGCACGGCTTATGATCGTGCAAACTGTTCACGCGTTCGCGATAAGAGTGCCGAATTGATAAATGCGGTGTTGCACGATTAAGACCCGCAAGATACCAGTTGTGTTTTTCCAGCGGTACTCACCCCAAATTTGGGCACTTACTACTGCATGATTGCCACGCTCGCTTAGACTGTGCGTGTCAGCGGAATTAGTGTCCTTGTGTTGTTAATACGAATTGCAACCTATACCATATAGCGATCAATGCTTCGCAACTGCCACCTTTGGAGAAAGACAGAGCAAACGCACTTTTCATTGGGACTTCTGAAAATTGAACACTCGTTTGTTGGATAACGATGGTTTTGTCTATGCTGTTATGACGGAATTAGAAAACCTTGTTTCAGACAGGCCAGTGAGCTTCGCCGTTCAATGGCAATAATTTAAGGAGAAAGTAAAACCAATGGCCATTGAAACAAGCCGCGTCATTCGGCCCAACCGGAAACATCCAGAACCAAAGCTTCACCAGCAACTGCAGTTTTGGCCAGCATGGAAAGTGTCGACGCTGTTGTGTATGTTAACGAAATACGCGAAGTGAAAACTGAACTGCAAAGGTCAGCTCGTGATAAATGCAAATCGGCAGTTGTGAGATTAATGTCTGAGAAGGCGGGGAAGGGAAAATGCCAGCGAAACGAGCTCTCTCAGACGAGAAAAGGTATGCATGTCGGAGGGAAATCGGCCGCCTGGCAGGAGGCAATGACATTACGTCCGACAATAGTGACGTTAAGCAAGGGATCGTTGATCCCTTTAAAAGTCAATCTTAGGTCACCCACGCGACCTTAAATATGGCTATCAAAAATAATTTCTCTTATTTATGTCAAAGTTCGATGAAGAATTTAGGACATGGCTTGAACAGTCAATTGCCCCGACTTTGGTAGACTGCGCAGTGCCCTAGTTGGTCATCGGTAATGCATCTGGGCCTAATTGGTTTAGGGGCCACTTTATATAAAACTATAAAGTCAGCGTTGGCTCACGTTCTTCATCTAGTTATCGGCGAAGCGTATGACCAAAAAGACTGCCCTTCTCCTTCACAATCTTGCATATTGTGGTAATTCCTAAGAGTGATGTCGAAAGAAAAAAAGACGTTTGTTCCCAGGGACATATTGCCAGACAACTATTGCCAACGTTGACTATAACCTACTCACGTCAGTTTTAGGGAAATCATTGGTAGGTCAGCACCAGACCTGTGGCATTAAAGACCGCAATATCACAATAAATGTACACGTGGCTCGAAGTATGCTTGAGTGTTGCGACGCGATTGGCAGTAATGCGAAACGATTTAGCAAAAGCGTTCGACCTCGTCTCGCACAAAGCTTTGCTCTGCATACTTGAACGTGCGAACATTGGCAGTTTCATAACTGAAGGCGTCACGATAGTGTACAAAGACTGCTCAACGCGATTCATTGTCAATGGGCACCCAACGATAGCTTTCGTGTGCTCTCATCGAAGCCGCAAAGATGCCCGCCTTCGCCCCTTCTGGGTGCGGCAGATGTCAAGCCACTCTATGTGGTCAATAAATATAGTGAACGCATACCAAGCTAATGACTACAGGCAGCTAACGTAACACTTTTGGCGCATGCATCGTGATTTTCTACACACAAAGCGAGCGTTACAGATGCAACAGCCATCGTTGAAAAGTTTATCGATTCAACCGGAGCTCATGTAAACTGGACTAAAAGTCACTTATTCTGGCATGGCAGTTGGAAAGAGACGCCGGAGACGTTTTATCGATTGAATTGGCTGACGATACCAACAGAGTACTTGGGGTGTTTCACGGAAGCTACCATGAGTCTTAACCGCACGTAGTGGTTCGATCAGGTTTCGGGAGCTAGGGAAAAGTCTGACGGATGGAGAGGAAACAGTTGTCTATGTATTGAAGAGCCACTGTCTCCCACCTTCTTTTTAACATCGAAAATATGGTATGTAGTGAATGTGTTGTGTGCTGCGCGGCTAAGCGTACAAAATATTCATTGCATTCTCGCTATTTTTAGTTGGGTCTATCTGAGAGAGGATGAGTCGAACGAGTTTGTTTCTCCCGGTCAAGTAAGGTGGGCTCGATCTGGTTATTTCTACTACAAGTAGTGTCATGCATTGGGTTTTTACGTGATCAAAGTAACCTGTTCCTCCGAACAATGATACGAGTACGACTGTGTAGACTTCTTCCAGGATTTGTCATTTCGTCGGTTCAGAATACGCAGGGATCCATGACTGGGTACCTGCGTGAAGTGGTGCGGTCATATAGGCTGCTGAATATACGTTTTTCACAGCAATATCTGTCCACCGTTACAACGAAAAAAGCTCAAGAGAGGACTTGCGGACGGGATGCTTCCTGTACTACTGTACCGTCCTCCACACTGTGGAGGCGCAGGACAGAGTGTTCTATAAGAGTGAAGAAAACTGCAGTGGGCCGTCAGCTAAACCTTTCTTGTTCGAACTGCAAACCAAAACACTTCCCGTTAGGAACTGGCTTCATGGCAAGGGTATTTTCATCCCCTGGAACACCGACTACTTTTAACGTAAACAACTGGAAACAGAACATGTACTCCTAGTTTGCTGGGACCCTATCTTTCACTGGGACGTACTAAAGGGACATTGAAGAAACAGTTATCATTAGACCCATATGGAATATAGGCTTCTTGCTGGTGGGTATTTTCGAGGATGTACCGTACGACCTCATTATGGTCTTGGGCCTGCAGGCTAAGTGGAAAACTCGAATGCAATTTGAGCATGCAGACGTCGTTCTTCGACCGGTTCCTCAGCACTTCATTGAGAGTGTTGGATGTGTGAGAGACGCGTAAACGCAGCGCCCGGTCCACCACAATGGATGTCTGTCCTGGATGAATTGATGTTGCTGAAAATAGTTTAGTACCGTGTTGGTCCAAGTATGGCTGGCCCGTTTTATCCTTTGTAGGCCCTTGTTTTGGACTTCGAAGTTGGGGACGAGAAAACCAGACGTCGCAGAGTGGTTAAAGCGATGGAATCGAAATCTATTAAGCCCTCCACGTACAAGTTCGAATCCTGTCTACTGCCTGATGTAGCGCTGCTTTCTTTATTTTACTCCCGCTTGAATGCGTAGTAGAGCGGTGCAGAAAAGCCGGGAGAAGCCTGTGCAGCCGTGGCCGATTGTTTAAAGTGATGGACTCAAAATTTTCTCGGTGGTTCCGGGATGACCGACAATTTGCCTGCGGTGTCAGCGAACAGGTTATATTGGCCGAGACTGCTGCGTTCCGCGGTGCAAGCTTTGTAGGCGTTTTAGACATGGTGATAGCCAGTGCGCTAAGACTTATGTGACCGTACAAGCCACAAGGGACTGGAGGGCCCCATTGAGTACATCACTGACGAGGTAGACGCCGTGGAGGCTGCGAGAGTCAAGGCCAGCAACCTATGTCAGTAGCAGTTGAAAGTTCCGACAGAATGAATGTAAAAAATGTTCAAAGTGACAGTTGTGATGAGCCATGTGCACAACATGGAACCGCCACCACAAGGTGCGCCGTAAGTGATGTCATTGATACCACTCCGGCCTCACCGAGTAACGGTCAAGAAAAAAGTGGTCGTCCCAAGCAGCTCATTTGCGAAGCGGCCCACGGGCAAGTTTCCGAAGGCGACGGAGGATGCTTCGAGAAGGTACAGGAATCGCCCAAAAAAGAAACTCCATACCGCCGTCCATGTTGCAAGCCAGAACCTAACGTTCTGCGTGATCCCAATCCAACTGCATCCAAGGCGCCCCATGCACAGTAACGAAGGCGCCGCCCAGCAATGCTTCTTCTACGAGGTGAGGGACGGGATATGTTCGTTTCGAAAGTTCGGCCGCTTTTTGCGTATGAAAAGGTTTTTGCGCCTTCTGCCAAAAACTATACGTAAGGGACTTATTAAGCTAGAGGCCGGGTTCTCTTTCACGAAAAAAATTTTACATCAGATTCTGACATAGCGCTAGGCATTGGTACGCGTAATATCCGAGGCCTGGGGGCCAGAAGGCGGAGGTATCTCGTCAGCCGGTTACTTCACGAAAGTGGTTTGGAAATTTTTTCTCCACAGGAAACAAGAACTGAAAGTGAAAAACGAACAGGCCGAATGGTTGACCCATTTAGAACGCAGTTCAGTGCGTGTGTTTCCGACGCTGTCGGCAATTCCGGTGGTTGTGCTTTGTTTTTGGCCACGCTCTTGAAATTGCTGTGCAATATACATTTGCTTGTGATAAAAGTCCATAGATCGTGTATGAGTTTTTGCTCTGGGAAATACTGAATGGCAGGCAATTTTCATATACGTCCCAAATAATGAAACAGGTCGCCGTGACTTCTTCGAATCAGTAGATGTCTATTTCAAATATGAGCGCTATATCACCTTGCTGGGAGGCTTCATTTGTGTTTGTTTTACTGAATACCGCAATGGCAACGCGCTGATTCGTGATTGCAGTGAGCATTTCTTGCTCGCAGCTATGAGAGAGCGAATCAGAGGATGTTGGTGTTATGTTTCGCAGTGCAAAGGAAATGTATTTAGAACCGGGCAGTACCGCGAAATTAGATCGAACATATGTATCAGCGAGACTGGATCCGTTCTGCAGAAACTAAGAGGTGAGGCGCGTACCTTTCATCGACCATAGTCTACTTATGTTCTCGCTCGGCAAACAAAAATAAAACCGACCTTTGAATTGGGGATGAAGAGAATTCAACGCCATGCTTCTGGACAATGTTACCTTTGCCGTGTTTGTAAAGGAATATATATGAGAGATGCTTGCTTGTGAATTCGGAGGGTTTATGGCGATGTGGGAAGAGTTTAAACATCACTTTAAAATAACAACTATAAGAAGAGCATGTAGGCTGCGCTTCAATGAAAAATAAGACACAATTAAATACAAAGTAAGTCTAACATATTGTTGTCGATAGAACGCACACAGCCAGGTGAAATGTCAACAGATATAAGGATTGTAAAAAAATCAGCTTCAAATCATTGATATCAAGAAATAATAGGGTTCATGAATACCACGGCGTTGAGACCATTTGTGGCTGGGGGAAACGACCTCAAGAGGGGCATTCGGCGATGAGGAAAGATACATGTAACTGTATGCAATAAAGTAAATTGAATATGGCAGCGTGCGTAGTAGTGATATTATTTAATATGCAGTGCGCCTTCGCTGAACTCTACCCAGAGTTGTGAAGCTGTAAAAGATGTAAAAGCTGGCTTTTACATGTAATGCTTGCCTTTAATGCGGAGACTGGATGATGACGTAAGGACAGTTCTTGAGGAAACGATTACGTTGAGTGAAACCGAAACAGCAATTGACGAACTAGAACCTGGAAAATCACCTGGGCCTGATGGGCTTGGCGCGGCTTTCTTTAAGGCATTTAAGCATGAAGTAGCGGCCGTTTTACAACGTGTTCTATCCGAGGCTTAAGATATAAAATACATGCCGCCTTCTTTCCGAAAAATCCATACCGTGCTGCTTCCCAAAAGCGACGAACCTGTAGAGCTGTTCTCGGTAAGGTCGTATGGTCCCATAAGCTTGCCGGATGTAGATTACGAAGTAATAATGAACGTGGTCGGAAGAAGGTTGCCGACAGTGATGACATCAATACTAGGCCCGCAACAAACTTCTGGCATAAGAGGCCGGTCGATACTTAATAATATACGTGTAGAAAGAAGCCATTCTTGAGTGTTGCGATGCTTGGGAAGACAGAGTTCGAATGAAGGCATTCGATCGTGTTGTGTAGTGTGCTCTTTATACTAGAATACGTGAATCCTGGCTCCATCATATCAGAAGGATTAAATTATCTACGCAGGGTATAGCAGCAAATTACTAGCAAATAAACAACTCTCTGGTGACAATCCAATTTTTAGAATCATAAAATAAAGATTTCCGGCTTCGTCGCTTCTTTTCGCATTATACTTAGAGCCTTTTTTCTTAAAAGTTACAAACAGTGAGAAAATTCGGGGTTGCCGTTTAATAGCAAGAAAAGTCAAAATTATCTCGTGTGCAGATGGTTTTGCCGTCTTCTGCGGGGACAAAGAAAGTGTTAGTGGAACTGCTAAAGAGCCTCTAATCTATTGCAAATGTTTTGAAGTGCCGTTAATTTATATACGCGCGTTAGATTTTCAGGCGGAGGCTGGTATGGGAATCGCATTGCCTTTGATGATGATGATGATGTGTGGAGTTTTGTGGCGCAAGGGCCAGGTTTGGCCAAAGAGCGCCATGACAAGTGGTAGTGTTAACGATGTGTTATGGAGGATGTGACTAGGCTGTAAAGTGGCCTAAAAATAGTCGCTGTAAAGTGCGTAAAATCTACGTGCTATAAAATTATGGCGATGACTAATGACGAATGCTATGAACATTAAAATCCATCGTAAAAGAATGATGCATTGTTTAAAATATGCGAGGTGTTAAATTGCTTACAGCACTACTGCCTCGCCAGAGCCCTTGAACCACAAGGGCCTAGAGGCATGTGCTATTCAAAATAATTATCGCAGCGGCATCCTCTGGAGAGAGGAACCGCTACGAACGTGTGGGGCTAATAACATGCAACACAACATCTTTCAAAAAACCTAGGACGGCGTTGGTGCCAAAGAGTAGTTCTGGACCAAGTAACATAACACGATGAAGGGGGATGTGCTGCCGGTATGCTAAGAGAAAATGCTTTTTTCTTTCGGATTCGGCTTCCCGACACTCCAGTAGGACGTGGAGGACGGTCAGCCTCTCCCCGCATCTACCACAGTTTGGAGGCTCGTTTCCCGTGAGTAAAAAGTTATGTGTGCCAAAAGTGTGTCCTATTCTTAGACGGCAGAATAGGACATCTGTCCTGCGGGATTTTGTTGCAGGATGCCAGAAACCTAATTGTGGCTTTATTACATGCAGTTTATTATTTATTTCTTCGTCCCACATGCGTTGCCAGTGGTTTCGTAGTTTCCTTCTTAAGAAAGGCTTCAGGTCTGTGACAGGGACCGAAGCAGTAGGATTAACTGCATGCAATGAAATTGATGTGGCCATCTGGTCGGCTAGAACGTTTCCCTCGATGCCCCTATGTCCAGGCACCCAGCATATGATCACATGTTGGTTAGTTATATATGCTTTGCACAGTGCAGAGTAGAATTCATTAAATACTGGATTTTTGTGATTACTGAAAGACATCAAGGCCTTCACAACACTGAGGGAGTCCGTATATATAATTGATTTCTGGAGTTGTGATTTATTTATATGCTTTACGGCCGACAGCAGTGCGTAATAATAATAATAATATTTGGGGTTTTACGTGCCAAAACCACTTTCTGATTATGAGGCACGCCGTAGTGGAGGACTCCGGAAATTTCGACCACCTGGGGTTCTTTAACGTGCACCTAAATCTAAGCACACGGGTGTTTTTCGCATTTCGCCCCCATCGAAATGCGGCCGCCGTGGCCGGTATTCAATCCGGCGACCTCGTGCTCAGCAGCCCAACACCATAGCTACTGAGCAACCACGGCGGGTGACAGCAGTGCGTAGGCCTCAGCCGTAAAGATACTAGTTTCCGGATGCGGTACGTCGGATTCCGAGAAGGATGGACCGACGGCTGCATAGGACACCCCGTTGTGTAACTTTGATGCGTCTGTGTAGAACTCCGTGCAGGAGTATTTGTGCTGGAGTTCCCGGAAATGAATCTTGATTTCAATCTCTGGAGCGTGCTTTGTGACTTCCACGAAAGATATATCACATTGTATGAGCTGCCACTCCCAAGGAGGTAGCAGCTTGGCTGGATGCATTAGGCGAAGCTCGAGGATTGGAACGCGCATTTCTTCACTAAGCTCCCTCACACGCAGCGAGAAAGGCTGTCTTACGGAGGGGCGATTGCGAAAGAGTGTAGCATGTCATTAATGGTATTAAAACGGATGTTGAGGATTTGAGTGGACTTTCAGAAAATATGTTTGGCTGATGTATGTTCTCTGCAGATGAAGTGACCACTCATTTGATTCTACATATAAACTTTGTATGGGACTCGTTCTCAAAGCGCCAGTGGCCAGTCGGATTCCTAGATGGTGGACTGGGTCTAGCATCTTTATTGCGCTCGGGGCGGCAGAGTGATAAATCACGGCGCCATAGTCTAGTCGCGATCTAATGAGGCTTTTATAGAGATTCATTAAGCACTTCCTGTCACTACCCCACGTAGTCTGGGATAGAAGTTTGATTGTGGTCATTGTTTTTAGACACTTTTCTTTAAGATGTTTAATTTGGGGGACGAAAGTGAGTCTGTAGTCAAGTATGATACCTAGAAATTTGTGTTCTTTGTTTACAGGTATCTGTTGCCCCACATTTCTAAGCAGGGATCCCAAACAAGGCCTCTCTTCCTTGTAAACAAAACACAGGAACTCTTATGAGGATTGATTTTGAATCCATTTCTCTCTGCCCACCCTGATACCTTGTTCAAACTATGCTGTACCTGTCTCTCGCACACTGCGAGGTTACAGGATTTGAAACCTATTTGAATGTCTTCCACATTGACGGAATACAAAATGGACGGTGGTAAGGAAGCACGACGTGTTGTCATCTTAACAATAAAGCGTGTGCTACTGAGCACGCCACCCTGGGGTACTCCGGTTTCTTGTGCAAAAGGACGTGACAGCACATTGCCTACTTTCACCCGGAAGGTACGATTGGACAAATAGCTTTTTATTACGTTTAGCATACTACCATGAATGCCCATTTCTGACAAATCTCTCAAGATTCCGTAGCGCCAGGTCGTATCGTACGCCTTCTCCATATCGAGGAATATCGATAAGAAAAACTGTTTGTATACAAACGCTTCACGAATATGTCCTTCAATACGTACAAGATAGTCGGTTGTGCAGCGCCCTTCTCGGAAGCCACACTGAAAGGGATCAAGCATTTTGTTTTGTTCAAGGAAATGGATGAGTCACCGATTTATCATTTTTTTCAAATACCTTACACATGCAGCTTGTGAGCGCTATCGGGCGGTAACTTGCCACTGAAGAAGGGTCTTTCCCTCGTTTCAAAACAGGGACAAGAATGGCTTCTTTCCATGCCGTTGGAAGGTACCCTGCGTCCCAGATAGTGTTGAAAAGTGTAAGTAGTGTTACTTGCGTGTCATTGTGTAAGTTTTTGAGCATTTCATACATTATTCTATCGGATCCCGGTGCAGAGCTCTTGCATGCGCTCAAGGCAGCTTTCAACTCGGCAGCACTAAAAGGGCAATTGTACGGTTCATTCTGTCGGCATTTATTGATGAGTGGCTTGTATTCTTCTATTTGTGCATATTTTAGGAAGGATTGCGAATAATGATTTGAGCTTGATACACTCTCAAAGTGCTCCCCAAGTGAGTCGGCCTGATCTTTCAGTGTATCGCCCTGTGTATTTACTAGAGGGAGTGAATACGTTAGCCGCCCTTTAATCCTATTAACCCTGTTCCAGGCTTTGGCCTCATCTCTAAACGAGTTAATACTCGATAAAAACTTGCGCCAGCTTTCTCTTCTGGCTTGCCGGCGGGTTCTCCTACCTTGGGATTTTATTTTTTTAAAGTTGACAAGATTCTCAGCGGTGGGAGAAGCTCGCAGCAACCCCCACGCCTTGTTCTGATTCTTACGGGCGGTCCGACATTCGCTGTTCCACCACGGTACACGTGGTTTGCATGCCAAACCGCTTACGTCGGATATGCATTTTGATGCGGCATCTAATATGAATGCTGTAAGATAGTCCACAGCAGCATCAATTTCTAGAGAAGACAGGTCAGCCCATGAGATGCTAGAGAGAGTTCGAAATTTTTCCAGTCGGCTGTGTCTATCTTCCACCTAGGAGCTTGTGGGGGATATTCGTTTTCTTTAGATGTTCTTATCAGTATGGGGAAGTGGTCGCTCCCGTAAGGATTGTTCATAACTTCCCATTCGAGTTCAGGCAGTATACACGGGGAAACTAGGCTGAGGTCAATTGATGAAAATGTTCTGTTGGTGAGAGAATAATATGTGGGTGCCTTCTTATTCATCAGGCATGCACAGAAGAGAAGAGGAACTGTTCAACGAGACGACCTCGCGCATCTATACGAGAGTCGCCCAACAGGCTGTTGTGCGCATTGAAATCCCCAAGTACAACGTAAGGTTCTGGCAATTCATCTACGAAGGACAGAAATTCATGTTTGCTTAGTTTGTAGTGTGGGGGTATATAAATCGAGCAAATAGTGATGACTTTGTTGAGCAAAACAATTCGAACCGCCACTGCTTCAAGGGCCGTTCGTAGCTGTAAATGTTGACATGCTATGCTCTTTTGGATTACAATCGCAACACCTCCCGATGATGCGATTGCATCACCGCGATCTTTACGAAAAGTAACATGCTGTCGGAGAAAGTTTGTGTGTTGTGATTTTAGGTGTGTTTCCTGTAGACACAGCACTTTTGGATTGTGTTTGTGTATAATCTCTTGCACATCATCAAGGTTCTTAAGAAGACCTCTGACAATCCATTGAATGATTTGTGTATCCATGTTGAAAGTAAATAGGTGCTGTGTGTACGGAAACGGAAGTGCTTAGATTACAGAGCTCTTTCGAGGCCCTGTAATCCGGATTTTGCCCTTTCTGGAGCGCTCGAGCGAGCCTCGCCGCTCCTTAGGCGCTTGGCGCGCCGTGGGGATAGGTGTTGTGTCCATTGCCTCTTGTGAGGCGCCGGACACGTGCTCTTCCGAGCGAGAAGTTACCAGGGAGAGTCCCGCCTTGGAAGGCAAGACCCCTGCCCCCACCAGCCCGGAGGTTGATGGGGCTCCCTAGGGGATTTGGCTGCGCCGGCTGTTGCCAGCGCTGGAAGGGGCCGGGGAGGTTGGGGCAGTCTCGGCTGCACCCACCTTCGGGGTCGATGGCCCTCTCTGCTGTGTTGACGGAGCAGCGCTAGCTGCAACCGCCGCGGGGGCAGATGGCGTAACTGCCGACTCACCGTCTGTGGGTCGGACAGCCGCCGGAGGCCGTTGTGGCGCTGCCCCCCTATGCGCCACATCGGCAAAGCTGCTCTTAGACAGGTATGACACACGCCTCCGTGCCTCTTTGAAAGTGATATTTTCTTTTACTTTTATGGTCACAATTTCTTTTTCTTTTTTCCAGGACGGGCAGGACCGCGAGTATGCGGCATGCTCGCCATCACAGTTGACACAATGTGGAGTGTTCTGGCATGTTTCGGAAGAATGTTCTTTGTCACTGCACTTGGCACAAGTCAACCGGCCTCGGCAGTTCTGTGAACTGTGACCGAACCTTTGGCACTTAAAGCATCTAAGGGGATTGGGCACGTATGGCCTAACACGAAGTTTGATATAACCGGCCTCGAGCGACTCGGGAAGGACACTTGAGCCGAAGGTGAGTATCAGGTGTTTCGTTTTGATCTCTTTTCCATCTCGCCTCATCTTAATTCGCTTAACATTGATAACATTCTGGTCACTGAAGCCCTCCAAGAGTTCAGCCTCAGTGAGCTCCATCAAGTCATCGTCAGAGACAACACCACGGGTGGTGTTCATCGTGCGGTGCGGGGTTATAATTCTTTGAGTTTCCCCAAATGAAACTAGTGTTGACAATTTTTCATATTGTTTTTGATCGCGGAGCTCCAAGAGGAGATCACCGCTTGCCATCCTCGACGCCTTATATCCAGGACCAAAGACTTCAGTCAATGACTTCGAAACAAGGAAGGGTGAGATAGTTCTTACTGGTTTATCTGGTTTTTCAGAGTGCATCACGTGAAAACGAGGGAAAGATTCTTTTTGCCGTCCAAAAAACTGGAATACTTCATCGGTTCGCCCTCTTTTCTGAGGGCGATCAGGAAGTGGAGGGAAGGGTGTTGCCATAAAGGAATTGAATTTTCGGCAATAACGTCAGCCACCCACCATGGAGTCCTACAAGGGGACGCTACAGAGACTGTAAGAACAGGTCCTGTAAATGCCAGCTGTACGTCTTCACTATAACCAAATATGAAATAACCTAGGTTGGCTAATCACACAAGGTTAACCCTTGCTGCCTGGAAAATTTGGAAGTAAGCGGAAGAAAGGAGAAGACAGGAAAGATGAAAAGTGAAAGAAAGATGAAGGCGGGAGGGAGAGAGAGACAGGAAAAGGCAACTACCGATTTCCCCCGGGTGGGTCAGTCCGGGGGTGCCGTCTATGTGAAGCAGAGGCCAAAGAGGCGTGTTGCCTCCCCCGGGGGGCCTTAAAGGTCCAAACACCCGGCATCGGCTCAACCTCCAGGATCCCCTTTTCCCCAGACACGGCTAAGCCACACACGGCTACACGCGGGAGGGGCCAACCCTCGTGTGCTCGGGTACGTGGTGTCGCAACACACCAAACGCCTGCTGACGCAGACGCCCCTGCGGGGCATTGCCTTTGAAAACTTACAGTGAACAGTCTCGCCTGCAAAATATCTAGGGGCACCACTTAACTGGTATGACTAGCCTTCAGAATACCGAAAGAGCGCCAGAAAACTACCAATCGTGGTGGGAAAAAAATATCCATATTTACTAGTTCAACGATTTGCAATGTGTTCCTTGTTGCGCGATAATCGTATGCGTTGCAGGTGCTCGCAATGTCCCGAACTAATGTTCAAAAATTGGGACTTGGCTTAGCTCATCCTTTCCAGAGGCAGATAATCTGAAGGCTTTTTTTCTTGTGGGACCATCACGACCCCTTCTCGCATGTTGTGCTTCAAGCGAGAATGCACAATGCTATTCCTGAATTCAATATGTCATCGTGTGGTGTTACAGGAGGTGGGTTGTGTGGTTATCTACGTGAAATTGTAAGTGCTCTGAAAATTATTAAACTAGATTTCTCCTTAGATGAACTCACTATTGTAATAAATAAACGATCTTATAAAGATCGTGATGTGATGCTTCCCGTGCCTTTATATCGACATATGTTTTCACTTGGCCTGCGTAAGGACGTTTTAAAGAGAGGAGGAGGAATGCTAGCTCAGTCGTCTGTAGAAACTTTGGCTGTAGGAAATAGGTTTATCTGTTACCTCGTAAGATGACTGCCGTTCATGCCGCATACCGGAAACCGTAATGCATGTTCTCCTGGAATGTTACAATTCAATACTTCACTGAGACCTTTTCCTGAGAACGCTGAAAAAATGATTTCCTCCTCACACCGTATGAAGTCCATTTTCTTGCCATAAACGATGAAAGGGGAGTGCCTTGTGACATGTTTATGGTATAAAGCCTGCATAGTATTTGGAACACAAGAATGACAATCAGACATGCAGAACCCATTGTAAGATGCGAAATGTGAAGAAATCTCAAGATCATGGGCAAACTAAACTGCACTTTGAGCAAGAGCACTTCAGTGTACTCAGTATCATTAGGGTGGCGCTCTGCTAGCTCGATAGAAAAGTGTTGTTTCAAATTGGTGACGATGGCGATCAAGAGTCAGAATGCAAAGCATATATTTGTTAACGTAGAAATGCCTGCTCAAAAACAGTTTGTTACCGTGAGAAACAGCATTTACACTCAACTAAGTGCATGTGAATTAATTCATTACAATCTCAATGACAATATTAATCAGCACGAGCGAAGAAAAGGCAAGACTTTACCAGTACTTCCCCAAACGATGCGTTCCGCCAAACAACTGTTCAGCCCCTACCCGGCGTGGCCGTGAACAGCCTGAGACCAAGTGGACCTGTTCTTGCTGTTCTTTCTTCTTTTGCAGTGTGGCAAATGTTTTTACCTTGTAACATTAGCAATTTAAACGAATGTTAATGAAAATTACTCCCTACTGTGGTTTCAATATTGCTTATTTTTTACTCATTGTTAACGAGGCATCACACTTCTCCGACAAGTGCGCTCTGCAGTAAGTGTCACTATGTGTTCCCGTGTGGCAGCCCACGAATGACGCTAGCGACGAACTGCACTCCCTAAAATTGCACTTAAATTCTCCCGTGTGACGTCGGTATAAGACAGTGCGAATGATCTCACCATTTCTTGAATTTCGCTTCAATCTACAGTATGACCAGCTGTCGAAATTTGTAGAATTTGGGCACGTTCCTGTTTTAGCAGGCCCACGCAAGTCAATGAACAAAGAGCACGGTGTCATCTCGGACGATGACCTCCTCGAACTCGGTGAAAGCGAACTGCTTGAAGAATGGAGAGAAAAGAACGCAGTCAAGACGCAAAGTGTAACAATAAGGAGAGATGACAAAGAAGTGCCTACCAAACACATAATCATCTTCCGCAACCAGCTACCTACCTGAAGCAATCGAAACTGGTAACTGCAAGTTTCGTGTCAGACCCCACACACACCGCAACCCCCCCGGCACCCCCACCCCCCCACGGAGGGGCGTCCGCGTCAGCAGGCGCTTCGTGTGTTGCGGCACGACGGTGCGCACGAGCGTTGAACCCTCCTGCACCAAGCGTGCACTACTTTGCCTTGTCTGGGGAAAAGAGGATCCTGGGGGTTAGGACAATGCCGGGTGTATGGACTTTTATGGCCCCTCGGCAGGGAAAACACACCTCATTCGCCTCCGCTTCACGTAGACGGTACATCCAGACTGACCCTCCCTGGGGAAATCGTTAGTTACCTTTCCTGTGCTCCTCTCCAATCTTCGTTTTTCTTCCTCACTTTGAATCTACTTGTCTTCGCCTCCCTTCTGCATTGCTTTCGATTTTCTAGCCAGCGAGGGTTAAGCCTGGGTAAGCAGCCAAACCAGGTAATTTCATACTTAAGTGTAGTGCTAACGTACATCTGCTGTATGCGGAACCTGTTCGACAGGTCCTGCAGCGTCCCCTTGTAGAACTCCATGGTGGGTGGGTGGCATTACTGCCAAAAAATACACACTCACTCATGGTACGTTCCTTTCCCCTACTACCTGACCGCTCCCTGAAGCGGAGAGACACCGATGAAATATTACTTCCGAATGTAACCAAATTAAAAATTTCGCAAGTAACATGGGATACATATCCTACATGAAATGAAGGCAGTACATACAATATCACCATTTGTGGTCGCAAGATCTCTTACAGAAACAATTGGGTGAGGTTACAAAGTAACGAAGGTGGAATGTGGCGACGTTATTTTGGACGTGCGTGACAATCTTCAGTATAGAAAGCTGTCCAAACACACGTCGTTTGGGGACATTGCTCTGTCAGTGGGCGCACACAGATCAAAGAACCCTGTGCTCAGCGTTATCGCTGATGGAGACCTGCTTGAACTTAGTGAAAGTGAGCTGTTCGATGGGTGTCAAGACCAGAACATGGTAAAAATGCTAAGGATCAAGGTAACCCGCAACAATACGGAAATACCAACCAAACACGTTTTAATTACATTTGGTGCAAGTAGCCTGCCTGACTGAATTGAAACCGCGTATTGTGAGCTCTGTGTGCGAGCGTACATTCTGAATACGCGCCGATGCTTCGAGTGTCAGTGTTTTGGGCATGGGTCGCAAAGCTGCCAAGAGCACTCTACTTGCGAAAAATGTGCATATAAAAACCATTCCTAAAAAATCTGCACTTCCGGAATTGACTGTGCCAATTGAACGCCTATTCGCGATCATGCCCATCGTGGAAAAAAGAAAGACAGAATATAACTGAAGGTGAAACTATACATCTCCTTTCCAAAAGTGCCCAAGTGTTTTTCTGCCTTTAATCAGCCAAATCCGTCGTAGCTTAATGTAACGCCACATGGGGCAGCGCCCCATTATTCGGCGGCCGCACTTGTCGCACGAAGTGGGACAGCGGTCACCATCAAAGCGAAGAAGGGCTTTGCCCTTCTTGGCTCTGCCCCAGCCATGAAGGGCCGGTAGACCTCTGGGCCTGCCGGTCCTAGGGCCACAGCCCGCACAGAGAAGCCCGAAATTCCTTTAATGGGCCCGCCGAGTGGGCTTCATTCACCGCCTCTGATTTTTGCGATGAATGCAACCAATCCTCCTTGAGTGTCGCAGACGCCCAAGGAAAGTACAGTTCTGTGGAGCATGCAGGCAAAACAGTAAAATCTAGTATCACGGGGAATGGAAAGGCCGCGTGAGCTATGTTGATCTGCCTCTAGTCCCACACATCACAAAACGCTTCCAATGTGGCTACACCAATACTTCATTGGAACTTCAGGGGGTCAACTCCACAATTTCGATGTCATAAAGGAACCCCTACGCAAGTTTAATCCATGGGTGCTGTCTGTGCAAGAGACACACCTGAATTGTAGACACCAACTTTCTGCGGCAATATCGGGCGGTGTTGCCATAATAGTTTATAACAATACCGCCCGCCAACATGTACAACTGCAATTGGCCCTTGAGAGATTTGCAGAACGAGCAGTGCTTTTTGGCAAGCTGTTGACATTTATGCCTTTATACATCCCTCCCAGCTATGAATTTTGCAGAACAGAATTTCAAAGCTTCAATTTTGGGACCCTTACATTGTCGTTGGCCACCAAAACGCAAATAGTACCTTGTGGGACGACTCTCGATGTGATGCGAAAAGGTGCCTGGTGGAACAGTTCCTCTTATATACAGGTGCACGCTTGCTAAGAAATAAGCGCCTTTTTATAGGGTCGTACAGAAAACATTTTCATCCTTAGATTTATGCATTCCGTGAACTACAGTCATGCGGTACTTTGAATCGAAGCTGGTTAAGAACCCATACGGGAGTGGCCATGATCCAATAATTTTAAATTAAACAAAATGGGACGAATGCTCTCCATGTGTGCCCCAGTGGAAAGTCGACTGAGCGCATTCGCAGCGCTTCAGAGAGCTGAAATATTTGACCTGAGATCAGATAATCGACGGCAAATATCTCAGCAACAATCGGTTTGTCGACGTCATTGTTCTATGCACCACCACTGCAGACTAGTTACTATAAATGAATGAGGACCTTAAAAGAGACATTGTAAGAGTGGCTTTAAAGATTATCATGCGTAACAAAAAGATATTTCTGAATAGCCGGGCAAGGGAACAAGAGTTCAGGATCGCCACTCAGCCTCTAGAGCCTGTGAAGGAGTAGGTTTAGCTAGGTCAGTTAATGACAGGGAACCCTGATCACCCGAGGGAAATTCATAGAATAATAAAGATGGTTGGATAGAATCGGCAGGCATTGTCAGCTCCTGACCGGAAGCTTATCATCATCACTTGAAAAAGAAGGCCTACAATCAGTGCATTTTACCGGTGCTGACATATGCATCAGAGACTGGGAAACTGAGAAGGAAGCTTGAGAACAAGTTAAGGAACGCGCGAAGGGGCCACGGAACGAATAATGCGAGGCTTAACGTTTAATGGCAGTAAGAGGGTGGTTTGGATCTGACAGCAAACGAGTATAGCCGATATTCTAGATGACATTAGGAGAAAGAAATGGGATTGCCCACGTCGTGTAATGCGCAGGGTATATAAACATTAGATTTACACAATGGGTACCAAGAGAACGGAAGCGCAGTAGAGGACACCAAAAGACTTGGGGGCCGATGAAATTAGGAAATTCGTGGGTGCTAGATGGAATCGCTTGGCGCAAGACAGGGGTAACTGGGGATCGGCGGGAGAGCTCTTCATCCTGCAGTGGGCATAAAATAGGATGATCATGATAATGGCATCCGTATGCTTAACATCGACTAACGACATTGTAGATTTGTCATATATAAGAGACATATGGCCTAAAAAGACAAGAAAAGGACAATGTATGCGAATCCGTCCGAACGGCGCGACCCGAGCTGTGATCGGGAGAGAAGCGGCGCTGGGCTGGCATTATCGACGGGGCTCTGGGCCAAGAAGGTTGTAGCGTAAGCATCGCAATGGCGACGGGCGCTACGGAGGTTCGGTCAAGGCCATGACGCTAGCGATCCACTGTGTGGGCGTCGACATGGGCAATGTTCGAGCAAGGCTCCTTGGACCTGCTACAGCCTCTTATGGCGGTGCCGCGAACCCCAGGAAAGATCCCCCCCGAGAGGCGGACCAGCACGTACGATAGTCCGGTGGATAGCGGGGGAACCCGACGTTAGGCCGGAGTGCCAGGTCACGAACGGAGTTTGGGACACCGGCATCAAAAGATGGACATTTGGACTGGCCCACATCAAGCCAGCGACGTCTGCAACGTCGGCGATGAGGAAGATCCGACAGGCATCGTATTCGGAGGATACAGGCGACGACAGAAGGCTGTAAGGACGCTCCATCCTGTTAGTGCGCAGCCATAGGCTAGGGTAGCCGGTCTTTCGTGTATAAAGCACTGACTTATGTGGCCAGCAATAGGGACATGTTAGTCACTGTTAAGTAGGTGGCTTAGATGCTGGCGTCTCTTCATGGTGTTTTAGTCTCACGAGTTTTGTTTCGGGCTTTTGAGTTTGGGTAAATAAAAATATGTTTGCTGTGCCGCCCCGCGTCTCCCGACTCCCTCTCTTCCCACATACGCATGCCCTCGAGATAAGTTACGCGCGACCAAAGTTGGCAGAAACATTTAATAGAATTTATTGTCGATGTAGCATCGATATGTACTACGCCACAAATGTATCGCCTTCTAAATGACGTGTGCCTTGGCGTTACGACGAATGCAGCGAAGCGAGAAAAAAACGAAACAAAATAAGGTTTGTAACTACCTCCGTGACCCTCCAACTACAGAAAATTTCATCAGCTTCAATGAAATAAAGTAGCAAGGTAGAAGAGAAAAAGCGAAAGGGCAGGTGTGAAAAAGAAAGCTGGCAAGAAAACATCTCCGTCATTAACTTGATAAGTTGGAATCTTGGGCGTGTTGGTGATTCAATATCTACATTTGTGCACAGCACAAAAGAAGACAGAAGAAAGAACATAACACAGGCGCTGACTTGAACTTATCTTTATTTGCGACATCGTCAGAACTGCATACACGAGCAAAAGCTATGAAAAACAACTTTTGCATTATGTCACAAGTGAACCCTTATTGCATCACAGGCAGATACTTGATTTCGTTTTAGGTGAGAGCAATAGACGGCATGATCATGCAAAGGCCACCCCGCAGCTGTATCTTTTCAGCCTCTATGATTTCACGTGTAATCTGTTCTCGCTGTTTGGAGATTACAACGCAGTTTTCAAAACCGGGGTCACAATGGCAGTCTCCGCAGTGAATACCAAGAAAACCTTTTACGCCGGCGTAAACATTGTAAAAATGCTTTTTCAATGGCTCATTTTAACAACTGCCTGTTTGGCGGAAAGAAATACGTTGGCCGAACAGACAGATGTTTAAATGAACAAATGAAACAGCATTTTTTCAATGTTTACGTCACCGTAAAAGGTCATCTTGGCATTCATTGCGGAGACTGCCATTGTGATCCTGAATTTGAAAACTGCGTCGTAATTTCCAAACACCAAGAATGGATTACACGTGAAATCGTACAGTCTGACAAGATACAGCGGCTGGGTGACCTTTGCACCAGTATGCAGTCTATTGCCCTCACCAAAACGAAATCAAGTATCTGGCTGTGATGTAAGAGGGTTCATGTGTGACCAAATGCAAAATTTGTATTTCATTCGTTTTGCTCATGCATACAGTTTTGGCGATTTCGCAAACAAAGATTAGTTGAAGTCAGCGCTTCTATTCTGTTCTTCAGTTCTCGTCTTTTGCGCTGTACACACACGCTGATCCGGGAAGCCTTGTACCGAGGAAAGAAATTCCTGGAACCCATTAAACAAAATAGAAGGCCGTGAAACTCGCCCTCTACCATTAGTAAATAAAGAAGGTGACATTTCTAAGGACTTGGCTGGTTGTCTAGGAGCACATTTCCAGTGCATCACATTACAAAGGTACATTTCCAAGGTACTAGAGACAAGCAGAGCTACAGCGTCTCGGTCGGAAAGGCTCAGCTAATGAAGCATAGAATCGCTCATTTCACATGGCGGAGTTTCAGCCTTCCCTTGATTGTGTTAGCAAGTCCATGCTACTATGTAACCACTCATTCTATGAGATGATCAACAACTTACACCCTGAAACGCACGGAACAGTACTATCACACTTTAAGATCAATTTCTCTGCCCTGTGCATTCCGTCCGACTGAAAAGAAGCAACAGTAATTCTTATTCTCTAAGAGGGCAAGAAACCTATTCGGACATTAGTTAGACACCGATAGGTCCGACAAGTCGTCTATGCAAACTTTTTTCGAAGATGATTAACGGACGCCCCATCCATTTTCTTGAAACCAACAGAATACTCGATCCCATACGGTGCATCTTCAAGGTAGGCAGATCCGTAACATCACGTTGCCGCATCAATACAAATATCCGCGATTCTTTTTTTGCTTATACACTTTTTCTTCTCAGGGTTTTTAGATATGTAAAATGCATATGACACAACTTAGCATTTTGGAATTCTCCGTGATCAAGAAAACGGAAGTCCGAGGCTACTTAGTATACGTGATTCTGGCCTACCTCTCTTTTCGCACGTTGCGTGTCAGAGTTCGTAATGCCCTGTCTCGATAATTTAAGCCGGAGGCTGGTGTATGAAAAGGTGGTGTGCTGAGTTATACGTTATATTGTGTCAAAACAAATGCGCTCCAAACTATCATGCAACGACGAATGTTTCATTCTGTATATTTTGATGCCATCTAAATGGGTTACAAATCACGTAATCCTAATATCTTCAAGCAACGAAGAACGGCTTGGCTTAAATAGGTTGCCTTAGTGAGAGGATGAGTACGATTTCGAACTAAACCTCCAAAAAATACGTGCCTACTCTTCTCCAACCAGACCCCGTTATATGCCTTCATGGAGAACGACAATCAGTCTGCTGCGAAGAAAAATTCTTAGGTATAATGTTAGACAATAAACTAACATTTATCTTCCATCTTAAGTATCTTAAAACGAAGTGTCTGAAGACTACGAACATATTGAAGCTTTTGTCATCAACATCCTGGGGTAGCTACAGGAGATATCTCCTAAGCTTGTATTAACGCCTAATGTGATCATGCCTTGATTATGGAGCCATAGTCTAACTATGCTACGCCTAGTGCTCTGAAAATATTAGATGTCATCCCAAATTTTGGTGTCCGCCTTGCTACAGGCACCTGCAGGACAAGTCCAGTACAAACCCAGTACATTGAATGTGACGAATGGCCTCTGCAATGGCCTCTACAATTCAGGAAATTCAAAATGACTTAAACCAAAAGTGGGGCATGCTAAGCTTCGGCACTTGCAGCATACAATGGCAAATTTTATTCGCTTCGCACCTTAAAAATTGTGGGCCTTTCTAAGAAAAAAACAACGCAATTAGCCATAATCTACACGAGGGGATTATCATCAATGAAAATCACAATAGTGCGCAATATTTTTATGAATACTCCCACAGTGTCCTTTCTAACTCTGATACTACTACACTTCATAAATGCGCGCCATGCAATTCTGCACCTGATAATGTGTCATTACCAGGTATTGTTTCAATGCTACACAACCTTAAAACTAAATCCTCCCCAGGTCGAGATGACATACCCAACGTTTTTTTGAGGAAGTATGCCGAAAAATGAGCACCTTTTATAGTTATTATATTTCAAGTGTCCTTGTCTTCAGCTACCCTGCCTAGAGATTGGCTCTTGGCACGTGTTGTACCTGTACTGAAGGAAGGTGACGCCACACTAGTAAAAAGTTATCGTCCTTTATCACTGACTCCATCATGCTGCAAACTACTTGAATATATCAGAGCTAAGGATATTAATAAGCTCGTAGGAGATAACAACATACTTTGTTCTTGCCAACATGGTTTTCGCAAGGGTTATTCGACTGTGAGACAATGAACAACAGTTATCCAGAATTTTGCTAGCGCTCTTGATAGGACCGGTCAAATTGATGTAATGTTTCTAGATTTTAGAAAGGCGTTCGATCTCGTATCACACAGAAAACTCATTAATAAGCTAGAATCAATATAACCTTCCAACCTATTTAGTGAATTGGGTGGCTGCTTATCTGGCTAACTCAACGCAGTTTGTTTCAATTAATGATCACTCATCGAACGAACTTCTAGTATCACGCGAAGTGCCCCAGAGCGGCGTACTGGGCTTCTTTACTATTTGTGATATACATTATTGACATTACAAATGATAAAGATCTCCGGTTCAAATTAGATTATTTGCGGACGATCGTGTACTGTACAATGAAATTAACTGCCGGGCAGATCAATTGGTGCTGAACTCTAATCTCCAAAGCATTATTTCGTGGTGTCGTCAATGGAGCATGAAATTAAATACTTGTAAAGCAGTATTCATGTCAATACCTAAAAAGAAAATTAAAACTATCGTTTGTTTACAAATTAGGTTCCGCACTGCTTGCGGAAGTCAGCAAGTATAGATACTTGGGAATCACAATAGTCAACAACCTCAGCTGGAGTACTCACATCTCTAACATATGTTACTCTTCATTCAGGAAACTTTGCTTTCTCAGACATAAGCTAAAACATGCACCTATTAAAACTAAGTTACCGGCTTATACATATCTAATTCGACCTAAACTCGATTACGCGAGCATTGCCTCGTATCCCTATACAAAAACTAACATCGATGCTCTTGAAATGATACAGTGTAAAGCTGTCAGGTTAATTTATTCTAAATATCGTACAAGTGACTCTCCCTCTAGTCTAATGACGCAGCATAACATTCATACTCTAAAGTTACGAAGAAAAAAAAAGAATAAAATTTTTATTTTCGCTCAGTAATAATCTCTTCTCTCTAAACGCAGATTCTTATTTAAAACCAATAACATCACGTCGAACACGCCATCCTCACGCTGAATCTTTAAGACCTTATAACACCCGAACTAATTTTTTCAAACATTCTTTCTTTGCACGCACCAGAACAGATTGGAACAACCTACCTTTTTCACAGTCATCATGCTAAATATTTAGACCATATAAGTATCTAACATCACTGGCATTAATGTATTGCGCATTTATGCCTACACTTATCTGTTTTCTTGTGTTCGGTTATCCAGTGTCTCGTTGGATTCAGTGACGGCATCGTAAAATGTTATTTTTTCTGTTTTTGGTGCATGTATCAGCCTGTGTGACATGCTTTTGACAATTTCGTTGTGTTTCAAATGCGTAAAAAACTTTATATCATTGTGTTGTTACGCTTCATTGCCCTACACTTGATGTTATTTGCTAATATTTGTACGGTTCGTGCCTTTTTCTTTTCATTTTTCTGCTTTCACAATTATTACTCCTCTTTCTTGCTAGGTATATGACCGTCTTACACGTCATTATTTGTACGGGTTGCTTGGATATATTTTATGTATTTTTGACCCTCCTGCTTGGGCCCACTTTCGAGCACGCAGTATTCTGTAACTAAATAGAAATAAATAAAGGGCAAATTTCAGCTTCTCCTACACCTTGAATATGAAATCAGGAGTAGATCATACGTGCCATTCAACCAACCGCGATTTGTCCACGGCTAGGCCTTTCCGTAACCGCCCAGCCACTACGCCACGTCTGTCCCTTCGGATAGAAGCATTGTCGAAAGAAACATACGCCCCTATTTTAAGGAATATGCTGATGGCTCCTACTCGGCTTCAGCTACCTTGGGAGTGGCAGATGATCAAACGTGAGATCTTTTAAGTAGAAATATCAAAAAGACCACCTGAGGCACATTACATTCACATTTCCTTCAACTTCAGGAGAAGTATTCTTGCACTGAATTTTATACAGATGCATCGAAGTATCCTGCTAGTGTTCTTTACGCAGCTCTGGGACCATCGTTCTCAATATACGGTACATTGACCCCGAAGAGCTTCTGAGTCAGCAGCTTTGGTGTGTTGCGGCACCAGGTACCCGAGCACACGACGGTTGGATCCTCCGCGTCTAACCGTGTGCGGCTTAGCTGTGTCCTGGGGAAACGGGATCCTGGGAGTTGAGCAGATGCCGGGTGTTTGGACCTTTACGGCCCCCCGGCGGAATCAACGCACCTCTTTGGCCTCGGCTTTACGTAGACGGCACCGCCGGACTGTACCACCCGGGGAAAATTGGTAGTTGACTTTTTCCGTCCTCCTCTCCAATCTGCTTCTTTCTCTCTCCCTTTCGATTTTCCCTGTCTTCTTCTCTCTTCTATCTGCTTCCGACTTTCCAGGCGGCGGCGGTTAAACTTGTGTAGGTGGCCAACCTTTGGCGCTCCAGATTGGGTTATGGTAGCACCGTACAACTGGGGAGGGCTTGTCTTACTCGTACGATTTGCTCCGTCCCCATGTTGCGCTCGGTGGTGAGCGGTTGACGCTGCTGCCGAACTCATGATTTCTATATTATAGCTTGCAGTAAACCGCTTTCCCTTAATAGCCCTCTAAAAAGATGGCGCACCGATTCAACCTTCCAATTTCTTTTTGACAAACAATGAAGAACACTTCCCTAAGTACCATGTAATCCACAGTGCAGGCAACACGAGCGTGCGCATTCTTCCCCTTCTCGATGACGAAATGCTTTGCATAGAACCTGGCTAAAAAGCACCAAAAATGACGAATGGAGACCTGCTCCTTGAACTGAAGGACAAAACTCAATATGAGGAAATCAATGACTAGAAATGTATTGGCGATGTAGCAGTCACTGCCGGCACAAAAAACTATGAACATGAGCCGTACCGTAATGTCGAAAGGCGACTTCTTGGACCTTGGTGATGAAGGGCTGTTTGAAGCTTTTCACGATCAAAATGTTATGAAGGTAGGACGAATCCTAAGCCACAGGAATAATTCACAGCTTCGAGCAAAGCACATTGTATCACCCTTTGGTACTAGTGTACTCCCTAGCACACTGGCTGCAGGCTACATCAAAGCAGGCGTGAGGCCATACACCCGAAATCCTCGACGGTACGGTAATTGCCAGAGATATGGGCATGGATGTCAGACATGCCGAGGAAGGCCGAATTGCGCAAAATGCAGCTCGAACAATCATGCGTCAGAGACTTGCGACTCATCTCTACACTCTGTGAACTGCGATGGAAGCCGTCCAGCCTACTCCACGACGTGTCCTAAATCGAGCAAAGAAACACAAATAATTCCACTAAAGGTCAAAGAAAATATGACATTTCACAAAGCAAGAAAACGCCTTTCGTACTTAGATCACACCAGCTTTTGCGAGATGGTGCGACGGGTGGCAGCGTCACAAATGCCTCGGGAATCTACCGCAATCACTGATAGTGGTCCGGCAATCACTCTGCCTGATCCCCTTGTGGCAGCAGCAGATCCTGCTCCAGCATCTTCGAAGGTGGGCCTGCAGACCTCGGTTCCGCAGGCTCCAAAACTAAACCGAATTCCACGGATTGGGACGCCACTTTCAGCGCCTATTTCACGATCCTCCAACGGCTCAGAGAAGGTTATGGAGGCCGATCATAGAATCCCGGCGTCATCATCGCCGAAAGATCAGACTCTCAGGAGCGCGCTAGGAGCGATAAAATTTCTGTACCTGCTCTGAGGAAGGGACCAGTAACCTAAACGGTTACCGTCCTTGTATACATATTTATCTATCCTCATCACATGTCCTTGAACAGAGACAACAAAATCTTCCTCTATATTGCCACACAAATTATTCAGTGGAATGCCAGGGGCCTATTTCACAATCTTGTTAACGTCAAAGACCTATTAAAGAAATATGACCCACGACTGTTCAGTATTTAGGAAACACACATAAAGTCCACACACAAGGTATTCTTAAGACAGTACATAGTTTTCCGTAAAGATCGAAATAATCCTAACTCTTCTTCAGCCGGTGTCTCAATTAAAGTCCAAAAGTCAGTCGCATGCCAGCATGCATAGCTCCAGAGTTCATTTTAGGCAGTGGCTGTCGGGGCTGTAATGTTCAATCAACTTATAACTGTTTTCTCCAGATCACGGGTATAAAACTATTTACACGATATATTTACACGATGCATATACACATAGCAGCCGAGATCCCGAGAGGTTGTTGCCACTTCGTCGTCTTCACCGTCGACAACTCCGTCCTCTTTTCTCACCGTAGCACGAACCTCGGCAGAAACAGCACCGTCCCGGTGCTTCAGACGGGGTCGTCAGTAATGACATAGAAGGCTTAAGCCGAGAGATGTGTACGACGTCAGGTGATGTGGAACCGGGTGGCATGAAGGAGGTCTCGGGAATTGTCTCGTAAGAGACATTGGTCACTTGACGTAGAACAGGGTAAGGGCCTTTGTAGCACGGAAGGAGTTTCACTTGACGTCAAGGGGACCAGGTTGCACGAGAGAGCCTGGTGAAAAGTATATGTCAGGATAAAGGTGATTGGTAAGCTTGCCATTGAGATTCCTGCGATGCCAACGGACGAGTACGGGCAAGCTGGCGCGCATGGTCAGTGTGGGCGATGGCGTTGCAAGTATACTCGGTCCTCGACTCTTGTATCGAGGGCAGTGAAGTGTGAAATGGTAATCCAGGGTCACGACCGAAGAGTAAGTAAAAGAAGTAATACCCAGCAATATCGTGGCGTGATGATGCACGTAAAATAAGGAGTGCCACATCTAAGTCCTTGTATTCGGGTGAAACGTATTTCGATAGCATGTCAATAATGTTCCCCCGATTAGGTCCCGATACAGTCTCGATACACTCTTTGACTATGGGACCCCCTTCGGTATATCATTCTTTTATATAACCTGTTCTATAACGAATATATCAATTTTATTTCAATTTCCAAAGTCGCTCAGTAATGCCGTTGGCGCCAGAAAACTACCAATCGTTGTGGGACAAAATATCCATATTTACTAGTTCAACGATTTGCAATGCGTTCCTTGTTGCGCGATAATCGTATGCGTTGCAGGTGCTCGCAATGTCACGAACTAATTTTCGAAAATTGGGGCTTAGCTTAGCTCATCCTTTTCTGAGGCAAATTCTCTCAAGGGCTTTTTTTTCTTGTGGAACCATCACGACCCCTTTTCGCATGTTGTGCTTCAAGCGAGACTGCACAATGCTATTCCTGAATTTAATGTGTCATCGTGTGGTGTTACGGGAAGTGGTTTGCGTGGTTTTCTACGTGAAATTGTAAGTGCTTTGAAAATTAACAAACTAGGTTTCCCCTTAGATGGTCTCACTATTGTAATAAATTAATGATCTTATAAAGGTCTTGATGTCATGCTTCCCGCCCCTTTATATCGAGATATGTTTTCACTTGGCATGCGTAAGGACGTTTTAAAGATAGGAAGAGGAATGCTAGTTCAGTCGTCTGTAGAAACTTTGGCTGCAGGAAATGGCTTATCTGTTACCTCGTAAGTTGACTGCCTTTCATGCTGCATGCCGGAAACAGTAATGCATGTATTCCTGAAATGCTACGCTTCAATATTTCAATGAGACCTTCTCCTGAGAACGCTGAAAAAAGGATTTGCTCTTCACATCATATGAAGTTCATTTTCTTGCCATAAACGATGAAAGGGGAGTGCCTTGTGACATGTTCATGGTATAAAGCCTGCATAGTATTTGGAAAACAAAAATGACAGCTAGACATGCAGAACCCATTGTAAGATGCGAAATGTGAAGAAATCTCAAGATTGTGGGAATCCCCTGGTCCCTTGACCGTCGCACTTGCGGCGAATGCCGCATCGCGCATACGCGCGCCAAACACGTTAGGGAGACGGGAAATCCTGCCTTCGAGGGCGGCACACGGCAATCGCAAGCGCTATCAGCGCCACCGGGTCTGTCGTTTAGATCTCCCTGACATTGCCCGTAGAGTTATGTGGTGGACACGCCTTAAAATGAAAAATCCTCTACAGTAACTCTAATCGCCCGGCTCTTTGGAAACCAGAAAGTGGCGAGTGCGGAAGTCTCTGCCACCGCTCCTGTTTTCCCGCGCGTGTTTAGTTAATGCCGTTTTCGCCGTGGTGATCGCCGCGGCCGCCCGCATCCCCGGCTGCTAAGCCGGAAGGCCTTCTTTAGCTAGCGTATTATTCTCTTCAAGGGAACCCTCAGTGACGTTTACTATAGCTAGCTGGTCTACTCGAAGTGTTAGGTGCAAACGTAATAAATGTTTTTCGAGCGCACACTTGGTTGTGGTCTATTGTTTCCTCGTGCTTGTACCGGACGGCGCTTGATGGGCAGACGTGCGCCAACCGCGGGGCTCGGTGTGCCGAGGCATAGCGTCGTGGGCATTTGGCCCCCGTATCCAGAGAAGATCAACGGCCAACATGGTATCTTACACTTCATTACCTAGTGTCATTAAGGCATTTTTAGTTGCGCGAAGTCAACAAGCTACTGGTTGGTGTTATTAGCATTTTTATGTTAGTTTCTCATTTAAATGCTGTTGCATTGGAAATAAAGAAAAAGCAAAACAAGAGCGTTACGTAGCGCTCCTTTATTTATTACGGCGAAGGCCTTAGACGGATCATGTGTCGAAAAATCCGTTGTCCGACGCTATGAACCAACATGGCGATATGGACGAACCCGTAATTTCTTAAAGTTAGGTGCTAACTGGCATTGTGAAGGTCAAGGGTCGAACCAATTACGTCTGGTGTTTATAAAGGCGAATTTGCTTAAGGTAGAGGTTATTAAGGCACTCGAACGCACGAGCTTTGGTAGGAGAAAACCAGTAATAGAAAGGAAATCGTATTCGAATGAAAATGTCAAGTACGTGGAAAAAAGGTTCATCGCCTTTAGCCTTTGCTAAAGTGACTGTCAATTGTTTTTTTCTTTCACTTGAATGCGTAGTACAGTGGCGTAGAATATCCGCTTGGGGCACGTGAAGTCGTTGCCGGATGATTAAGGTGATATGATAGACGGTAAATCCATGGGGGCATCCCCGCACAGGCTCCATCCAATCCTGTCGACAGTGTTATGTCGCCTTTCTTTATTTATTTTATTCTCGCGAGAATGCATAGTACAGGTGTGCAGAAAAGTCGGAAGAGGTACATGCAGTCGTGAGCGGGCCATTTGTTTTCCGGTAGTGGCGATTTCGTACATTTAATCATGTTCTCCATGGGCCGCGCATGGGTGTGAGCCTGAGCAGTCGGTTGGTGTGCTGCGACTCCATGAACCCGAGTGCATGCTGTCGGACCCTCCCGCGCTTAACGATGCGCGGCTTAGCCTTGTCCGCGAAAAATGGGGTACTCGGGGTTGAGCCAACGAGGGGTATTTGGACCTATATTGCCTCTCCGCAGAGGCAACACACCTTCTCGGTCTCCGCTTCACGTAGCCGGCACCCCGGAGTGACCCATGCACCGGAAATCGGTAGTTGCCCTTTCCTGTCCTTCTCTCTTTTCTTTGTCTTTCTCTCTCCATTTCCATCTCTCCTGTTTTCACTTCGTCTTACCTCCGAATTTCTGGACGGCAAGGGCTAACGTAGTGAAGTTATCCAATTTTTGTATATTAGGTTATAGCGGCGATGCATGCACGGCGTTAGCAGGTATTCTGCCAACCTTGTAGTATCCCATTGTGGGCCTGCCGAACGGGCTTCATTCACCGCCTCTGATGTGGCGATGAATGCAACGAATCCTCCTCGAGTGTCGCAGACGCCCAAGGAAAGTGCAGTTCTGTGGAGCGTGCCGGCCAAACAGAAAAATCCAGTATCATGGGGAAGGGAAAGACCGCGTGAGCGATGTTGATCGGCCTGTATTCACACACATCCCAAACGCTTCGAATAAGGCTACAGAAATAATTCATTTGAACGTCAGGGGTCTACTCCACAATTTGGATGACATAATAGAACTTCTACACAAGCTTAACACAAGGGTGCTGTCTGTGCAAGAGACACACCTCAATTGTACAACTTTCTGGGGCAATATATGTCATTCACCACAAATTCCGTGACGACGCTATCATCTCACTGGGCGGTGTTGCCATAATAGTTTATAACAATGCCGCCCGCCAACATTTAAAGCTGCAAACTACCCTTGAGACATTTGCAGAACGAGCAGTGCTTTTTGGCAAGCTGTTTACATGTATGTCTTTATACATCCCTCCGAGCTATGAATTTTGCAGAACAGAATTTTAAAGCTTCATTGCATAATTTTCGGACCCTTACATTGTCGTTGGCCACCCAAATGCACATAGTACCTTGTGGGGCGACTCACGATGTGATGCGAAAGGGTGCCTGGTAGAACACTACCTCTTATCTACAGGTGCACGTTTGCTAAGAAATAAGAGCCTTTTTTACAGGGTCGCAAACAAAAGAACCTCATCCAAAGATTTAAGCATTGCATCAAGTACAGTCATGCCGTACTTTGAATGGAAGCTGGTTAAGAAGAACATACGGTAGTGATCCACTATCCAATAATTTTAAATTAAACAAAACGGGACGAATGCTCTCCACGTGTGCCACAGGGGAAAGTCGACTCAGCGCACTGGCAGTGCTTCAAAGAGCTGAAATATTTGACCTGAGATCAGTTGATCGACGGCGAATATCTCAGCAACATTCGGTTTGCCGATGTCATTGTTCTACGCACCACCACTGCAGATGAGGTACAACAAATGATTGAGGACGTTAAAACAGAGAGTCTAAGAGTGGCTTTGAAAATGATTATGCATAAGGCAAAGATAATTCTTCATAGACGGGCAAGGGTACAATAGTTCAAAATCGCCACTCAGCCTCTAGAGTCTGTGAAGGAGTACGTTTACCTAGGTTAATTAATCACAGGGAACCCTGACCGCGAGAAGGAAATTCATAGAATAATAAAAATGGGTTGGATAACATACGGCAGACATTGTCAGCTCCTGACTGAAAGCTTATCATCATCATTGAAAAAGAAGGCGTAGAATCAGTGCATTTTACCGGTGCTTACATATGGGTCAGAGACTTGGGGACTAACAAGGAAGCTTGAGAACAAGTTAAGGAACACGCGAAGGGCCATGGAAAGAATAATGCTAGGCATAACGTTTATTGGCAGTAAGAGAGCGGTTTGGATCAGAGAGTAAACGAGTATTGCCGATATTCTAGATGACATTAGGAGAAAAAAATGAAACTGGCGACGTCATGTAATGCGCCGGTTTTATAACCGTTGGACCATTAGCGTTACAGAATGGGTACCAAGAGAAAGGAAGCGCAGTCGAGGACACCAGAAGACTGGGGGGGGGGGGGGGAGGAGACGATTATAATAAAAAAATCGCGGGCGCTAGTTGGAATCGTTTGGCACAGGACAGGGATAACTGGAGATCGCAGGGAGAGGCCTTCATCCAGCAGTGGTCATAAAATAGGATGATGATGATCATGATCATGACATCCGTATGTTTAGCATTGACTAACAAAGTTGCACATTTGTCATATATAGCAGGCATGTGGCGCAAAAAGAAAGGAAGAGGACTGTATGCGGATCCGTCCGAATGACACGAGCCCTTGAGGCACGTGACCCGAGCTGTGATCGGGAAAAAAGTGGCGCTGAGCTGGCAATATTGACCTGGCTCTTGGCCAAGAAGGTTGGAGCGTAAGCATCGCATTGGCGACGGGAGCCACGGATGTTCGGTGAAGCCCACAACGCTGGTGATCTAGGGTGTGGCCGTCGACCTCGGCGACTTTCGAACAAGGCTCCTTGGACCTGCTACAGCCTCTCACGGCGGCGCCGGGCACTCCGGGATGATCCCCCCCTCAGAGGTAGACAAGCACGTACGATAGTCCCCGGGACGTCTCGTCGGCACTCGAAGGCGTGGCGGCGGAATCCGGCGTTATGCATAGCCTGTGATGCCGGAGTGCCAGGTCACGGACGGAGTTTGGGACACAGGCATCAAACGATGGACAGGTGGACTGGCCGACATCAAGGCAGCGATGTCATCTGCGTCGGCGATGAGGAAGATCCGACAGGCATCGGACTCGGAGGATACAGGCGACGACAAAAGGCTCTAATGACGCTCCTTTCAGTTAGTGCGCAGCCTTAGGCTAGGGTTGCCAGACTTTGGCGTAGAAAGCACTAAGGACTTACGTGGCGAACAATAAGGGCATGTTTAGTCACTGTTAAGTAGGTGGCTTAGGGGCTGGCGTCTCTTCATGGTGCTTAAGTCTCATGAGTTTTGTTTTGAGTTTGGGTAAATTAAAATCTGTTTGCTGTGCTGCTCCGCGTCCCCGGACTTCATCTCTCCCAACATCTGCAAGCTCCCGAAATAAGTGACACGCGACAAAGTTGGCGAGAACATTTAACAGAGTTTCTTGTCGATGTAGCGTCGATAAGTGCTACGCCACAAATGTAGCGTCTTCTAAACGACGTGTGCCTTGGTGGAACGATGAATGTAGCGAAGCGAGAAAAAAACAAAATAAGGCTTCGAATGACCTCCGTGACTCTCCAACTACAGAAAATTTCATCATCTTTAAGAAAATAAAGCAGCAAGGTAGAAGGGAAAAAGGGAAACGGAAGGTGCGAAAAGGGAAAGCTGGCAAAAAATCATCTCCGTCATTAACTTGATAAGGTGGAAGCTTGGGCGAGATTGTGATCTAATATCCACATTTGTGCACAGCGCGAAAGACGAACACTGTAGTGTTACGTTTCGCCTCCGACGCACGGTATAGCCGGCGCGGATGCAACGGCCGCCGGGGCTTCGTTCAAAGCGGCGGACATTTGGCTCGTTCAGCCCTGCCGCAACGCTTCCTCCCAAGCGCGTCCAGGCATGTTTCAAAGCCACGTGCCTTCGTGTGTGTGTGTTTGTGTGTGTGTGTGTGTGTGTGTGTGTGTGTGTGTGTGTGTGTGTGTGTGTGTGTGTGTGTGTGTACATGTTGGTGCCCACGCTTGTCAAAGCGTGGCAGCCGGGGAGAGGAGCTCCCCAACTGTGAAGCGAGGAGGTCTAGCCAGAGCCGGCCCAGCGGATGCGTCACTTCTCGTCTCAACGTGTCCGGGTACCGCCGTCACGGGCGCCTCTCGCAAGCCGTTCCTTCTTGCCCTCGACTCCGAGAGTGTAAAACCAGCTGCCCCCGGACGCCAAGAGAGATGCTTCGAATTCTTCCGTCGAGTAACGTGCTCTCCCGTCTCACCACTTCGGTCGACCTGACCGGCCGCTCTTTCGCGATGCTATAATAAACAAGTTGTTCTGTTAGCAGTCGACTCATCCTTTGCCAGGACCTTCGGATGCTTCCAGCTGTGCCCCAGGCCGTCAGGCCAACGCTACCCTTGGGGCTTGCGACCCAGATGCAACAGTAGAAAGAACATAACAAAGGTGGTGACTTCAACTTATCTTTATTTGCGAAATCGCCAGAACTTTGTACACGAGCAAATGTAATGAAAAACAACTTTTGCATTATATCTCACGTGAACCCATATTTCATCACAGCTAGATACTTGATTTCGTTTTTGGTGAGGGCAATACACGGCTTGATCATGCAAAGGCAACTCCGCCGCTGAATCTTGTCAGCCTCTATGATTTCACGTGTAATCTGTTCTCGGTATTTGGAGATTACGACGCAGCTTTCAAATTCTTGGTCACAATGGCAGTCTCCGCAGTGAACGTCAAGATGACATTTTACGACGGCGTAAACATTGTAAAAATGATATTTCAATCGCTAATTCAAACATCTGCCTGTTTGGCGAAAAGAAATACGTAGGCCGAACAGGCAGATGTTCAAATGAGCGATTGAAAGAGCATTTTTTCAAAGTTTACGTCGCCGTAAAAGGTCATCTTGGAATTCAATGCGGAGACTACCATTGTGACCCTGAATTTGAAAACGGCGTCGTAATCTCTAAACACCAAAAAAAGCTTCCACGTGAAATCATACAGGCTGTCAAGATACAGCGGCTGGGTGACTTTTGCACCAGTATGCGGCCTATTGCCTTCACCAAAACCAAATGAAGTATCTGCCTGTGATGCAGCAGGGTTCATGTGTGACCTAAAGCAAAAGTTGTTTCTCATTCTTTTTGCCCGTGTATAATACAGTTTTGGCGATTTCGCAACTAAAGATTAGTTGAAGTTAGCGCTTATGTTGTGTTCGTCAGTTCTCGTCTTTTGCGCTGTACACACACGTCGATCCAGGATTAACCCTTATACAGATGAAAGAAATCCCTGGAACCGGGTAAACAAAATAAAAGACCGTGAAACTCTCCCTCTACCATTAGTAAAAAAAGAAGGTGACATTTCTAAGGCCTAAGCGGATTGTCTAGGAGCACATTTCCAGTACATCACATTACATAGATACATTTCCAAGATTCCAGAAACAAGCAGAGCTACAGCTTCTGGGTCGGAAAGGCGCAGCTAATGAAGCATAGAATCGCTCATTTCGCATGACGGAGTTTCAGGCTTCCCTTAATTGTTGTAACAAGTCCGTTCTATGATGTGACCACACATTCTATGAGATGATCAACAACTTGCACCTTGAAACACACGGAACACTACTGTCATACTTTGAGTTCAATTTCGCTGCTGTCAAAATTCCGTCCGACTGGAAAGAAGCAATGGTAATTGTTATTCTCAAAGAGGGCAAAAACCCTATTCGCCATTAGTTAGAGGCGTATAGGTCTGACAAGTTGTGTATGCAAACTTTTTCGAAAATTATTAACCGACGCCCCATCCATTTTCTTGAAAGCAAGAATACTCGATCCCATGCGGGTCGGTTTCAAGGTAGGTAGATCCATACAATCACGTTGCCCGCATCAAACAAATATCCGTGATGCTATTTTGCATATACAGTTTTTGTGCTCAGCGTTTCTTAGATATATAAAAGGCATACGACACAACTTAGCGTTTTGGAATTCTCCGTGACTTAGAAAATGGGAGCCCGAGGCTACTTATTAAACGTGATTCAAACCTACCTCTGCTGTCGCACGTTGCCTGTTAGAGTTCGTAACGCCCTGTCTCGATAATTTAAGCCGGAGGCTGGTGCACCAAAAGGTGGTGTGCTGAGCTATACTTTATATTGTGTCAAAACAAATGCGCTCCAAACTGTCATACCACGACGAATGTTTTATCCTGTTTATGCGGATGACATGTAAATGGGTTACAAATCACGTCATCTTTGTATCTGCAAGCAGCAAGTACGGCTTGGCTTAAGTAAGTTGTCTAAGTGAGCGGATGACAACGATTTCAAACTGAACCCCCCAGAAAGTACGTGCGTACCCTTGTCCAACCAGATCCCGTCATATGCCTTCATGGAGAACTACTATCAGTCGGCTGCAAACAAAAATTCTGAGGCATAATCTTAGACAATAAACTGACTGTAACGGGGGTGTTCACCTAGCAGCACTAGTTCTAGGTTGCAGCGATAGGCTTAAACAGGTCGGTGCTATATTGAAACGGGAAAGCAAGCACTCCTCGTCATCTTCTTCTCATTCACTAGCACCATGCCCACTGCCCAGTGCCTTCAGTACAATCACTCCCCACCGAAAGAGCAGCCATTCTGACGACCTAGGGACAGGAAAACACAGGGGGGTCATGGCACTGCTTGATCCGGGAGACGTGGACGATTTCCTGGCGGATGAACTGCTTTATCTCCAGTATTAAAGCAGAGATGTCAGCAGCGTGGCGGCCGAAATCCAACGGGGATAGATCCGCAGTCTCCTGCTGAGCAGCACGTGCTGATACACGTTGCTTGCGCAGCTCGTCGTACTGCTGGCAAAGCTGTATGACCTCGGCAGTGGTCCGGGGACTCTTCGCGACGAGCATCTGGAAGGCATGGTCATCGATGCCTTTCATGAAGTGTTTGATCTTTTCAGCTTCGTCCATAGATGAGTTGACGCGCTTGCAAAGCGAGAGCACGTCTTCAATATAACTGGTGAAGGTCTCGTCCTGGCGTTGAGCTCGACCACGCAAGCGCTGCTCAGCGCGAAGCCGGCGAACTGCGGGACGGCCGAAGACCTCAGCCAAAGTCGTCGAGAAAGCCGACCAGGTGGTAAAATCGGCTTCATGATTGCGGAACCATAGGTTGGCCACGTCAGTCAAGTAAAATTTGACATTTGTGAGCTTGGCGCGGTCGTCCCACTAATTATAGGCGCTTACACGGTCACATTCGGCGAGCTAGTCTGCCACGGCGTGGTCGTCTATGCCGCTAAATATAGCCGGATCGCGCTGCCGGATGACGCCATAGCAGACGATGGCCGGGGGCACGGGAGCAGCAGCCTGGGCTGGTCCCGGTTCATCCATTGCAACAGCTGGTGGTAGCGTCCCGCTGCGGAGTTCCAGGATGTTGAAGAGAAACCCAGCAGCTCCACCAAATGCAACGGGGGTGTTCGCCTAGCAGCACTAGTTCTAGGTTGCAGCGATAGGCTTAAGCAGGTCGGTGCTATATAGTTGTTGTTGTTGTTGTGGCCTGTGATGCGTGTGGCTCCTAACCACGATGGGGGATTGGCCAAGAGATGGGTGGATTATTCGAAATTATTATGGAGCATAAATTTCCTAATAGTTATTGAAATAGCATTGAATAGCGCAGAATTGCCTGTTAAATAACATCAGGAAGGTAATATTGAATTGGTAATAATTAACTTAAAAGTAAAAACAAAAATAAAGGAATTTAGCAGGGCATTCGTTTAGATTCCATAAGGAATGTTCGGACAGCGAAGCATGCATCCGTGTGGCTGAATCCCAAAGTGGACGCTCCGAACGAAAGAATTGCAGGTTCTGTCAAGTCCAGGCCAATTCTTCGAAAAGGTATTTCCAACCATCTTTTTCTAAGCGCAGTAAAGCGGCGACAAGATAGAAGAAAGTGGTGTATCGTCTCTTCCTCATTACAAAAAGAACAGAGGGGGGAGGGAACCAAACCCGACCTGTGTAAGTAGAAATTCAGCGAGGGTATGCGGCAGCGTAATTTGGTGAGGCAGACCTCCAGCATCTTTGTGTCACAGGATTCGCTATGCCAGGGAAATGCCAGGTGCTTATACTCTGGAGAAGCAGTCAAATGTGGGTTTGATAAGGCTAATCTTATTGATCGCATCCGAAATCTTGTCGCCGTGATCTGTGCTGTCACTGGTAGAATAGGAAGAACAGGGCCGGATAGTGATGCATTTGCCAGTGAATCAGCAGTTTCATTAAAAAACAAACCTTTATGCCCTGGCACCCAAATCAAATGAACACATCGCACATGGACAGGAACTAGTAAGCGGAATACTTTTAGCATGGGTGACTCATTAGTAGCGGTAAGGCAAGAGCATACTGAAAGGGAGTCAGTCAGAATGGCAGCTCTTGTAATAATTGGATCTAATTTACGTAAAGCTAGGATTACTGCTAACAACTCGGCCAGAAAAATAGGCACAAAATCAGGCAACCTTAAAGAAAAAGACCAGTCGAGCGCAGGACAAAATATTCCAATGCCAGCTTTTTCCTCGCACTGTGAGGCATCTGTTGCAATGATAACGTTTGTTTCTAGGCTGCTCAGGTGGTCTTGCAACATGGCGTTTAAAATGCCGTAAGGGAGGAGTTTAGCGTGGTTTGGGAAAATGTCATCAAACCTGATCTCTGGGTAATTTGAATGCGTATTATCATGAAGCACCTCGCGAATCTGCACATTTAGTGGTTCAAGTAATGTTTGCACAAATATAATCTGTGGTCTATGAAACCTGGGCCAACGAATAGGAAAAAATAATTCTGGATTAGAGAGGAAAATAATTTGTAGGCGGTTTAATGGGGATTCATATAGCCTTAGGAAAGTCTGAACTGTCAGAAGGCGAAATCGGCATATTATGGGTGGGATTCTTGCCTCCAGGTATAATACGGCATTCGAAACGAATTTTGGGAGCCCTAAGCACAGACGTAGCGCCTCTCGTTCCAACAAAACTAGCGGCCGAAGCTTGTATGCTGGAACACCTGAGAATAAAACGCATCCAAATTCTAACACCGGACGAACATACATCTTATACACCATCAAGAGGGATTTTCTTCGCATACCTGTTCTTCGGTTGCTCAACTTGCGCAAAATGCCCATTGAACGAGCTCCTTTTGTCGCAATATATTCAATATGCGGCCGCCAGTTAAGATTTCCGTTGTAAATCACTCCAAGGTATTTTAGTGATTCTACTTGTGGGATATCTTCGAGATGATAGTTAAGCGATATGTATACTGGGTCTGTAACGGGAAAAACAAGGATAGCACACTTATTAGCATTCAGGTTTAAGTGTAAGCTATCCAGCCAGCCTTCCAGTTCCCTTAGATACGACTGCAGTATTTCGTAAAGAGAGTATATGTCGCTAGCCATACCAAAAAAGGCAATGTCATCAGCATAAACGTATGTACTGACAGCTGGGTGAACGGGGATTCTGCTCAGTAAAATATTAAATAATACTGGTGAAAGTACCGATCCCTGAGGCACACCTCTTGTTTGCTTATATTTACTGGAAGAATAGCCGCTTCGAAAACAATAGAACTCCCGGTCTTTTAAAAATTCATGCACCCATGCTACTATATAGCCTGGAAAGCAATGGCTCTGTAACCGTTTCGTTAAAATTGTATGTTCAATGCTGTCATAGGCTTTGCATATATCTAAGGTAACTAGAGCCGCGTATTGTTTTTCCTGTCTGGCGATGTTAATGCGACTTTCAAGGTCTACATGCGCGTGCCATATTGAATAGCCAGATCGAAATCCAATTTGACACGGACTCAACAATCGATTGTCGTCAATAAACTCTAAAATATGTCCGAGAAGCACTCTTTCAATAAGTTTCACTATGTTTGATGTCAACGCAATTGGTCTGATGTTGTCGATAGTATACCCTGCCCCTGGTTTTTTAATTAACGGAATAATTTTGGCGATCTTCCATTCTTGTGGAATCCATGCGTTACTAACAGAGTAGTTTAGCAACTTCAGAAGCTCACGTGGAGCTTCTTGAAAGAAAATCTTTAACATTGCATTTGTTATGCCGTCCGGGCCAGGCGCTGTAGTTGGCAACTGTAACATAACCTTTGCTACTTCCGAATAGGATATCTCCTTGTAGCCTGAGAATGCAGGAGAAAAAGCAGAAGTTTGAAGACGCGTTGCGAATCGACTCTCCAGTCCTTTAGCTAGTAGTTCTAAGGACTCCTGCATTTCCTGTGAGGTATATACGACTGAGTCTACATTAATGCTCATTGGGAGTTTGTTTCTAAAACGAAGGTAATTAAATAAAGCACGTTTGTTTTTGGAATTAGATAGATAATTAAAATGGTTTTTATCGTACTCATCTTTTGCATGTTTAATCGTACGTTTGAAGGTTGCCGAAATAAATTGATAATCTTTCCAATTTTGTGGGCTCTGATTATGTAGAAGTTTTTTCCAAGCAGCTTTCCTTCTTCTATAAACTCGTGTGCATTCGCTATTCCACCAGGGACTAGATGAGGAACGCTTAGCTGTCTGAATTACAAATTCGGACTTTTTTCGGGACGTCTGTAATGCTGAGCAAACATACAAGCCAATTTCTTCGTCATTATTATTATTTAGTGATGCAATGGTGGACCGCAAGCAGTCCTTAAATTTTTTGCAATTAACAAATATTCTGCCTTGTCGTTCAACTGATGTCAAAGGGCATGCAATTTCAAAGTATACCGGGAGATGATCACTGTTTGTACAGAAATCAATCGTTGTCCAAGATGTCACAGTGACACTCGTGCTAGAAAACGTCAAATCTAACACTGAGCGAGATTGTCCGCGGACAAATGTAGGTCCGCTGCTATTAAGGCATGAAAGGTTTTTATCTATGGTCCAGTTCCACAGACGTGTCCCACCAGAATCTGTTTTGTAACCCCAAGACACGTGATGCGAGTTGAAGTCACCAGTAAGAATGACTTCATTTTTGCAGCTGGCAAGCGCACTATCCAATTGATATGTACTGTGTACGCCCGTAGGGAAATAAGCATTTATAATTGAGAATGTACGGTAGCCTGGGATACTAAGGTGCACTGCCAAAATTTCACATTCCGAAGACATTAACTTGAAAGCTATTTTCGCCTTATGGCAGAATTTAGATGACAACAAAATCATTAAGCCACCTCCTTGTGTAAGGCGATCTAATCGAAAAGATCGAAAATCTTTAAAATGAAAATTTTTCTCAGGAGTAAGCCAGGTTTCTTGTAAGATTATGACATCAGGATTAAGATGAGCTGTTAAGCAATATAAGTCCGTTGAAGCAGAAACGGGGAAGCAAGCACTCCTCGTCCTCTTCTCATTCACTAGCACCATGCCCACTGCCCAGTGCCTTCAGTACATAACATATATCTTCGATCTGAAGTATCTTCAAACGAAGTGTCTCACGACTACGAACATTTTGAAGGTTTTGACATGAACATCCTGGGGTAGCTACAGGAGATATCTCATGAGCTTGTATAAGCGCATAATATCACCATGCCTTGATTACGGAGCCATAGTCTATAATTCTGCTGCGCCTAGTGCTTTGAAAATGTTAGATATCATCCAAAATTTTGGTGTCCACCTTGCTACAGGAACCTTCAGGGCAAGTCCTGTACAAAGCCTGTACGTTGAATGTTACGAATGGCCTCTACAATCCAAGAAATCCAGAATAACTTAAAATATAGGTTAGGGCATGCTAAGCGTCGGTACTTCCAGTATACAATGCCAAATTTTATTCGCTTCGCACCTAAAATTATTGGGCCTTTCTAAGGAAATAGAACAAGGCAATTAGCCATATTCTACACGAGGGGATTATCATCAATGAAAATCACAATATTGCGCAATATTTTCACGAACACTTCTACATTGTCTTTTCTAACCCTGATACTACTACACTTCATAACTGCGCGCCATGCAATTCTGCACCTGATAATGTGTCGTTACCAGGTATTGTTTCAATGCTACACAACCTTAAAACTAAATCCTCCCCAGGTCCAGATGACATACCCAACGTTTTTTTGAGGAGGTATGCCGAAAAATGAGCACCTTCTATAGTTATTATATTTCAAGTGTCCTTGTCTTCAGCTACCCTGCCTAGAGATTGGCTCTTGGCACGTGTTGTACCTGCACTGAAGAAAGCTGACGCCTATAGTAGTAACAAGTTATCGTGCTTTATCACTGACTTCATAATATTGCAAACTACTTGAACATATCACAGCTAAAGAAATTAATAAGCTTGTTGGGGATAACAACATACTTTCTTCTTCCCAACCGAGTTTTCGCAAGGGTTATTTTACTGTGACACAATTAACAACAGTTATCCACAATTTTACTAGTGCTCTTGATAGGACCGGTCAAATTGATGTAATATTTCTAGATTTTAGAAAAGCGTTCGGTCTCGCATCACATAGCAAACTTATTAATAAACTAGAATCAATTAACCTTCCAATCTACTGAGTGAATTGGGTGGCTGCTTATCTGGCTAACCGGATGCAGTTTGTTCCACATAACGATCAGTCATCCAAAGAACTTTCAGTATCATGTGGAGTGCCCCAGAGCGGCGTACTAGGCTTATTTACTATTCTTGATATACATTTATGACATTACAAATGAAAAAAATTTCCGGTTCAAATTAGATTATTTGCGCACGATTGTGTATTGTACCATGAAATTAACTGCCGGGAACATCACTTAGTGCTCAACTCTAATCCCCAAAGCATTATTTTGTGGTGTCGTCAATTGAGCGTAGAATTAAATACCAGTAAAACAGTATTCATGTCAATAAGTAAAAAGAAAATTAAAACTATCGTTTGTTTACAAACTAGGTTCTGCACTGCTTGTGGAAGTAAGCAAGTATATATACTTGGGAATCACAATAGTCCACAACCTCAGCTGGAGTACTCACATCTCTAACATATATAAATCTTCATTCAGGAAACTTTGCTTTCTCAGACATAAGCTAAAACATGCACCTCCTAAAGCTAGGTCAACGGCCTATACATATCTAATTCGACCTAAACTCGAATACGCCAGCATTGTCTGGTATCCCTATACAAAAACTAACATTGATGCTCTTGAAATGATACGGCGTAAAGCAGTCAGGTTCATTTATTCTAAGTATCGTACAAGTAACTCTCCCTCCAGTCTAATGACGCAGTTACGAAGAAAAACACAGACCAAAATTTCTGTTTTCGCTCAAGAATAATCTCTTGTCTGTAAACCCAGATCCTTATTTAAAACCACTAAAAGCACGTCGAGCACGGCATCGTCACGCTGAATCTTCAAGACCTTATAACACCCAAACTAATTCTTTCAAACATTCTTTCTTTCCACGCACCAGAATAGATTGGAACAACCTACCTTTCTCGCAGTTATATAATGCTGATTTTTTATACCATATAAGTATTTAGCATCACTGGCATTAATCTACTGCGCATTTATGCCTACGCTTATCAGTTTTCTTCTGTTCGGTTATCCTGTGTCTCGTTGGCTGCAGGGACGGCCTCGTAAAATGTTCTTTTTCCTTTTTTTCGTGTGTGTATCAGCATGTTTGACATGCTTTTGGCAATTTAGTTGTGTTTCAAAGGCGTAAAAAACTTTATATCATTGTGTTGCTACGCTTCATTGCGCTGCACTTCATGTTCCTATTTGCTAATATTTGTACGGTGCGTGCCTTTTCCTTTTCATTTTTCTGCTTTTACGATAGTTACCCCTCTTTCTTGCTAGGTATATGATCGTGTTATATACCAATATTTTTCCGCGTTGCTTGGATATATTTTTACGTATTTTGCTTCCTCCTGGTTGGGCCCTCTTTCAGGCATGCAGTATTCTGTAAATAGATAAAAGTGAAATAAAATAAATCAAAATAAATTAAGGACGTATTTGCGCTTCTCCTACACCTTGAAGGTGAAATCAGGTGTAGATCATCCGTGCCATTCAACCAACCGCGATTTGTGCACGCCTAGGCCGTTTCGTAACCACCCAGCCACTACGCCACCTCTGTCCCTCCGGTTATAAGCATTGTCGGAAGAAACATACGCCCCTTTTCTAAGGAATATCCTGGTGGCTCCAACTCCGCTTCAGCTGCCTTGGCAGTGGCAGACGATCCAATGTGAGATCTTTTATGTCAAAATATCAAAAAGACCACTTTAGGCACATTACATTCACATTTCCTTCAACTTCAGAAGTATTTCTGCACTGAATTTTATACAGATGCATCAAAATATCCTGCTTGTGTTCTTTACGCAGCTCTAGGACCATCGTTCTCAATATACGGTACATTGACCCCGAAGGGGCTTCTGCGTCTGCAGCATTTGGTGTGTTGCGGCACCAAGTACCCGAGCACATGAGGGTTGGATCCTCCGCGTCTAACCGTGCGCGGCTTAGTTGTGTCCGGGGGAAAGGGGATCCTGGGAGTTGAGAGGGTGCCGGGTGTTTGGACCTTTACGGTCCCTCGGTGGAGGCAACACACCTCTTTGGTCTCGGCTTTACGTAGACGGCACCCCCGCACTGACCCACCCGGGGAAAATCGGTAGTTGCCTTTTTCTGTCCCCCTCTCCGATCGGCTTCTTTCTATCTCCCTTTCAATCTTTCCTGTCTTCTCTCTTCTATTTAATTCCAACTTTCCACGCAGCGACCGTACGGGCGAGCTGGTGCGCATGGTCAGCGTGGGCGTTCGCGTAGCGGGCATACGCGGTCCTCGAATCCTGTATCAAGGGGAGTGAGGTGTCCAATGTTAATACAGGGTCCCGACCGAAGCGTGAGTAAAAGGGGTAATAACGAGCAATATTGTGGCGTGATCAATTATAGGCGAACGTGACATAAATAAAGCCACATCGCAGTCCTTGTAGTCAGGTGAAACGTATTTCGATAGCATGTCAATAGTGGTCCGATTAAGTCGCTTAGTAAGACCGTTGGTCTGAGGATGATGGGAGATCGCCAGTGCGTGCTTGCTAGACCATGAGCGTAGCGTATCTGCGAAGACTTGCGAGAGGAAAGTGCGGCCGCAGTCACTGAAGAGCTGTCACGGGCCGCCATGTACTAAAATGACATCCCGGAGTAGGAAATCTTCGACGTCGGTTGTGCAGCCCGTGGGAAGAGCCAGACTGATGGTATAGCGCGTCGCGTCATTAGTAGCGACAGCGATCCACCTGTTGCCGCAGCTGGACTCAGGGATAGGGCCAAGGAGATCCAAACCCACACGAAAGGACGGCTCAGGTGGAATGTCGATCGGCTGTAAGTACCCGGCAGGTAGCGTTGCTGGCATTTTGCGATGTTGACAGGGCTTGCAAGCAGCTACATAGCGCCGCATGGAGCGTGCGAGGCCGGGCCAGTAGAAGTGGCGGCGCACGCTGTCGTAAGTGCGACGAAACCCATGGTGTCCGACAGTTTGGGCGTCATGAAGTTCCTGAAGCACGCTTTAGCGGAGGAGTTGAGGAACGACAAGAAGAAGGGGCGAACCGTCACGATGAAATCTGCGTCGGTACATTATCCCGTCATTGAGGACGAACCACGGTAACGATGGATGAGTAGGAGCAGATTCCATTGGGTCAGTGAGGGTCCTCAAAGTAGCGTAATGGCGTTGCTCGCTGGTCATGCCCAAAAGCTGGGTAACGAAAAGAACACTTGCGGAAGCGTCCACGTCGGCGTTGCGCGCATGTGTACAGGGTAACGGGACAAGCAGTCGGTGTCCTTGTGTAGGCGACCAGACCTATACACCACGGAATAGGAATACTCTTGCAGCCGCAAAGCTCATCGTCGAAGCCTTCCGGTGGGATCTTTTAAGGACGAAAGCCAACAGAGGGCGTGGTGGCCGGTTACAATAGAAAAGGGCCTGCCGTATAAATAGGACGAAATTTCGCCACTGCGCACACAACGGCCAAACATTCGCGCTCGGTAATAGGGTAGTTCCGCTCCGCAGGGTTCAAAAGACAGCAGCGTACGCGATGACACGTTCATGACCATGTTGAAGTTATGCCAAGACGGCACCGATTTCGGGGCCACTAGCATCGGTACGCACCTCTGTAGGGTTTCAAGCAGTGTAGTCTCCTAGAATCGGTAGGGTGGTGAGAATGATGATGATTCGAGAAAAGGCGGTGGCTGAAGAGGATCCTCATGAAAACGGCACACTTTTATTTAGGATATCTGTGAGAGGGCGTGCTATGGTGGCAAAATCTTTAACAAAGCGGCGGAAGTAAGAGCAAAGGCCCACGAAACTTCGGCCATCTCTTGCGGACCGTGGAACAGGGAGCGCTTTTACGGCGCGAACTTTCTCTGGGTCCGGTTGGATGCCAGTCACATTGACATGTCCAAGAACAGTAACCTCACGGTGACTGAATTTACACTTCTTGGAGTTGGGCTGTAGAGCGGCATTGCGAAAAACGTCAAGTGCAGTTGAAAGGCGCTAAATGGGTGTGCTGAATTAGGGGGAGAACAAAACAACATCATTTAGGTAGCAGAGACAAGTCGACCACTTAAATCTTTGGAGTAATGAGTCCATCATACACTAAAATGTAGCCGGAGCGTTCCATAACCCAAAAGGCATAGCTTTGAATAGCTTTGAATTGAAGACCGTCAGGGTTCATAAAGGAGGTTTTTTCACGATCTAGATCATGAACAGCGGTTTGCCAATATCCGGACCGCAGGTCGATGGACGAAAAATACTATGCCCCGTATAGGCAATTGAGGGCATTATCGATACGAGGCAGTGGGTAGATGTTCTTCTTCGTTATGCAGTTGAGGTAGCGGTAATCGACGCAGAATCTCCATGAACCACCCTTCTTTTTGACCAGCACGACCGGGGACGCCCAGGGACATGATGACTCAGTGATGTATTTCGCTATCATCTTGTCTACTTCCGTTTTTATGACGTGGCGCTCTGAAGCTGAAACTCGGTATTGTCGCTGATGGATGGGCGATTATCGCCTGTATGTATATGATGTTTGACAAGTGACGTCTTCCCTAAGGGTCTGTTGTTCAGGTTGAATGTATCCTTGTAGGAAAGCAGTAGACTGCAGAGCTATTGAGTCTCCGTAAAAGTAAGATTCGGGGCGATCACTTTCCTAATGTCGCTGTTCGGCAGTTCGGAAAGGCTCATAGGAAGCGTCGGCGGCAAAGGTCTCAACGCAACTAACTTTGAAAGCAGTGACTGTAGCCACGTGATGTCTTTAGGCAGAATTTGCTCAGCGAGTCCGAAATTCACCACAGGGAGATACGTGCAATTATCTGTGACCTTCACTATTGTATGCGGGACGGCAACGTTGTAGGTGAGAACGATGGAAGTTATGGGAGCGGAGAGGCAATCACCATCGGGAACTGGCGTAGAAGGCGACATTTCGATGTATGTCAAGACCTGTGGTGGAACGTGAACAAAATCAGTCCGTCTTAGGCGAATTTCGTGTGATGTCGGAAGAAAGTCCAGTTGAGGCAGCTGGAGACGCACCGTACTTGAGGAACAATCAATGAACGCTGAATGGATGGAGAGGAAGTCTAGGCCTAGTATAAGGTAAGGGGGGCATTGATCAAGCACAGTACAAAGGGCGATAGTATGGCGGCCGCAAATGCTCACACGTGCAGCACACATTCCGACCACGGTCACCGTGCTACCGTCAGCGATTCGTACGAACCGAGTAATGGTAGGCGTAAGGTTGTGGATAGTGAAGATGACGAAAAGGCAACAGCCTCTACGGATTGTCGGCTGCTGTTTATATACGCATCGTGTAAATACATCGTGTAAACAGTTTTATATCCGTGACATTTTGGTGGACGTACGGGGTACGCTTCTTCACCGCCGACAACCTTGTCCTCTATTTCTAGCGTAATAATATCGCCTTTCGAATTCGAAAAGCTGACACAGCCGAATTCGAAAAGCTGATAGACCAACTTCCTGAACCCTATATAGTAAGTGGAGATATTAATGCTCACAGCAAATTCTGGGGCGACTCAATATTGTTGCGTTTCGCCTGCGACACGTGGTTTTGCCGGCGCGACTGCGGCGGGGCGGCAGACATTTTGGCCCGATCGTCGTCGCCGCAACACTCATCGCCAGGTGTTTCCAGGCGCGACTGCGGCGGGGCGGCAGACATTTTGGCCCGATCGTCGTCGCCGCAACACTCATCGCCAGGTGTTTCCAGGCGCGACTGCGGCGATGCGACCGCCTAGGGATCATCCTCGCATTCCAGTCATTGTGCCCGAAACAGGCGATGCCAAAGCAGGGATCTCATTCCAGTCATTGTGCCCGAAACAGGCGATGCCAAAGCAGGGATCTCGTTCCAGTCATTGTGCCCGAAACAGGCGATGCCAAAGCAGGGACCATCCTCTCATTACAGTCATTGTGTCCGACCGGCAGCGCCACGACAGGGTGCTACGAGATCGTGCTCGACATGGTGCTACGGCATCGCTACGACAGTGTGCGTCACCATTAGCCCATTGTACATTCACGTGCTCGTCTTTTGAGGGGTTCCTTCTTGCCCTCAACTGCGAGAGTATAAAAACAGCTGCCCCCGGACGCCAAAAGGAGGGCTCCGATTTCTTCTGTTGAGTGAAGTGCTCTCCCGTCTCTCTACTTCGGTCAAACCTGACCACCAACTCTTTGCGATGTTAAAATAAACAAGTTGTTTCGTTGTTACCAGTCGACTCATGCTTTGCCGGGACCTTCGGATGCTGCCAGTTGTACCCCAGGCCGCCAGGCCAACGCTACCCTTGGGGCTTGCGACCCAGGTACAACCACGGGCGTCAGCGCCGAGTTCCCAACAGATCGTACCAGCAGTCCGATCCAAACATCTGGTGGCAGCGGTGGGATCGCCTCCGACTTCAGACAACTGTCTGCCAGCGGTGAGATCGCCTACGACTTCAAACATCTGTCTGCCAGCGGCGAGATCGCGACAACGGAGGCCAGCAGCGAAGAGATGCAGTTGACGGTATGCTGAGCAGCTCAACGACGATCCGGGAGCAGTGCAACGAGCCCTGTGTGACGACTGGTTGCCTGCAGCGGAACGACTGCGCGGAATTCCTGCCTGCGAGGTTTGGTGAGTGCGGGACTTTCTTCTTCTGAGCTTTGCCAGGCTTTTGTTAGTGTTAGAAACAGAGCTGGTAATTGTGGTTGTCGTTGCTGCCGGGTTAGTTGCGGCAAGACAATAGTAAGCAGTAGAGAAAGCAGCATTCAGAGCAGCCATGGATTTGAAGTCGTTGCGCAAACCGAAATTGTTGGAGCTTGCAAGAGAGTTGGGTCTGGATGTCTCAGACAAACTAAGAAAACCGGAACTGATAAAGGCTATTCTTGAGTTAGAGGCTGAGGATGACGAGCTGTCGGAATGCCTTGAGACCATTGAAGAGAGAGAGACTGCAAAAAGACAGGAGCGCGAACTTAAAGAGCAGAAAGAAAAAGAAGAGCGTGAACGTAAAGAACAGAAAGAGCGAGAGCAACAAGAGTGTGACCGTCAACACGCTTTGGAAATGAAGCGTCTTGAGGTAGAGATGGAACGCGCTCGTAATGGAAGTCAGGCACACGGTGCAGGAGAACGCGTATTGTTCAAAATGACTGACCTGATGCGGCCGTTTAAGCTTGGAGAGGACATTGGTTTGTTCCTGGTTAACTTTGAGCGAACGTGCGAGAAGCAGGGGTTCTCTCGGGAAACGTGGCCACAGCGCTTGCTCACTTTGTTACCCGGCGAGGCGGCCGACGTAGTCGCTCGCTTGGATAGAGAGGAGGCAGAGGATTTCGACAAAGTAAAATCGAGTCTGCTAAAAAAGTACCGGCTGTCTGCGGAAGCGTTCCGTCGGAAGTTTCGGGAAAATGAGAAAGGCAGAAGTGAGTCATATACAGATTTTGCGTATAGGCTTATGTCGAACATGCAGGAGTGGCTCAAAGAAGAGAAAGCGTTTGGTGACCACGATAAAGTTCTGCAGTGTTTCGGGCTAGAACAGTTTTATAGTCGGTTACCTGAGAACGTGCGATACTGGGTCTTGGATAGGCCAGACGTGAGTACGGTGGCTAGAGCCGCTGAGCTAGCCGAGGAGTTTGTGACGCGTCGAGCTCGCGGAGCTAAGGACGGTCAAAAGGGTGAATTTGGCTCGAAGTTTGAGAGGCCGAAGTTCACACCCATGAGAGCAAAGGGGGACACGCGTAGTGCGGATGCGAGCGAAAGCAGTCCGACCAAACGTAAAGAGACGGCGGCAGCCAAACGCAGAAAGCGGTTCGAGATGAGGCGAGCGCGCTTGTGTTATACGTGCCAGAAGCCGGGTCACTTTTCGGCGCAGTGTCCGGAAACAACGCCAAAAGTTGTGTTTTTTTCAATAGGCAGCACTGACGAGAACATGAAGCTTCTCGAGCCTTACATGCGAGACCTCCTCGTGAACGGGAAAGAGTGCCGAGTGCTTCGCGATTCCGCAGCTACGATGGATGTAGTTCACCCGTCTTACGTAGAACCCCATATGTTCACGGGCGAGTGCGCATGGATCAAGCAAGCCGTGGAAGCTCATAGCGTGTGTCTGCCGGTAGCAAAAGTGCTTATTGAAGGACCTTTCGGAGCGCTTGAGACAGAGGCGGCAGTGTCATCTATGCTGCCACCCCAGTACCCGTACCTATTTTCAAACAGGTCCGATCACCTCCTGCGCGAGAAGGGGCTTTTGTTTGGTGAAGCTAGTGTTCAGGCCTTAACCAGATCGAAGGTTCGGGAGCTCGCTGCAAAGGCGGTAGTTGCGGGGCCGACGTTATCAAACAACGAAAAAGGGTCAGAGGCGCAGCAAGCTGATATTCAGAGCACGCCCGAACTGAATAAAATTGAGTCTGTAGCGTTGAAGGCGCCAGATACTGGAGAGGAAAATCCCGATTCGGGAAAGTTAGAAGAGCTATCTACTGATTTGCTCATCGCGCCTACGTCAGACGGACTTGATAGGTTGCTAAAAGTCAGCCGGTCGGCTTTGATAGCCGAGCAAAAAAAGGATGGCAGCCTGGAAAACGTGCGCTGCAATGTCAAAGAAGGTATCGCCAGGAAAACTGCGCGTTTTGTGGAAAGAGGTGGAGTCCTGTACCGGAAGTATCTAGACCGAAGAGGAGTGGAGTTCGATCAGCTGGTCGTGCCTCAATGCTATCGTCAGGATCTGTTGCGCTTGTCACACGGGGGTTCGTGGTCCGGACACCTAGGAGTTAAGAAAACTAAGGACCGTCTCTTGCAAGAGTACTATTGGCCAGGGTGTTTTCGGGACGCAGACCATTTCGTGAGGACATGTGACACTTGTCAGCGGGTGGGCAAACCAGGGGACAAATCGAGGGCGCCGTTGAAATTGGTACCTATCATTACGGAGCCTTTTAGACGGCTCGTTATTGATACTGTGGGACCTCTGCCGGTAACAGCCACGGGGTACAGACACATTTTGACTGTGATCTGCCCAGCGACAAAGTTCCCTGAAGCAGTGCCGCTTAAAGAACTCAGCTCAGTTGAGATAGTCAATGCACTACTGTCCATATTTGCGCGAGTTGGTTTTCCTGCGGAAATTCAATCAGATCAGGGCACAGTGTTTACTAGCGCTTTGACGACAACTTTTCTCGAAAGGTGTGGGGTAAAGCTGCTACACAGCTCAGTGTACCACCCACAGTCGAATTCCGTTGAGAAGCTCCACTCCGTCATGAAGCGCGTGTTGAGAGCCTTGTGTTTTGAACATCAAACTGACTGGGAGCTGTGTCTGCCTGGGGTGATGTTTGCTTTAAGGACCGCGCCGCATGCGGCTACGGGGTTTTCGCCAGCTGAACTGGTGTACGGTCGCTCGCTTCGATCTCCGCTTCGCATGCTTCGAGAATCATGGGAAGGTAGGGGCGACGACCCAGTCGTGGTGGAGTACGTACTTAAGCTCCTCGAACGCTTAAGAAGGGCACAGGAGTTGTCAGGTGAAGCAATGACAAAGGCCCAGCAGAGGGCCAAGGTTTATTATGATCGGACAGCCAGGGCCCGTCGTTTTGAGGTTGGCGATGAGGTCATGATATTGCGCACATCGCTAAACAACAAACTAGACGTGCAGTGGGAGGGCCCAGCACGAATTGTTCAGAAACTGTCGGACGTTAACTACGTGGTAAGTCTGCCAGGAAAGCGGAAAGCACAGCAAGTTTACCACTGTAATCTGCTCAAACCTTATAGACAAAGGGAAGCAGTGGTGTGCATGATGGTAAACGTTCCTGAAGAGCTTCCGGTCGAGCTTCCAGGACTAGGCTCAGTGACGAACAGGGAAGACACCGGTCAAGTCATTAGTGACCTTATCAGTAAAGCGCCGCTGTCGCCCGAGCAGAAAACCGAACTACACCAGCTATTACAAGAGTTTCAAGGTCTGTTCTCTGAGAGGCCTGGTAGGACTTCTGTACTTACTCATGATATAGAACTTACCTCCACAGAGCCAGTACGATCCAAGGCGTATCGGGTGTCACCCCGCCAGAGCGATATTATGGAGGCTGAGGTAAAGAAAATGCTACAGCTCGGTGTTATTGAGGCAGGTGAGAGTGATTATACCTCCCCTTTGATTTTAGTTGAGGTACCGGGCAAGGAACCTCGTCCTTGCGTCGACTACCGCAGGCTTAATTCCATCACTAAGGATCAAATTTATCCGATCCCTAACATCGAGGAGCGCCTTGAGAAAGTTAGTAGCGCTCAGTTTATTTCCACCCTAGATCTTGTCAGGGGTTATTGGCAGGTTCCACTTACAGAAGAGGCTAGTAGGTATGCGGCGTTCATTTCACCAATGGGAACATTCCGTCCTAAAGTGTTGAGTTTTGGTTTGAAGAACGCGCCATACTGTTTTTCAAGCCTCATGGATAAAGTGTTGCGGGGACAGCAAGAATTCGCTTTACCGTATCTAGACGACGTAGCGATATTCTCCGCATCCTGGTCTGAGCATATGACACACTTGCGGGCAGTGCTAACCCGCCTGCGCGAAGCAGGCTTGACAGTCAAGGCTCCTAAGTGCCAGTTAGCACAGGCCGAGGTTGTCTACCTCGGTCACGTGATTGGTCAGGGTCGTCGCCGCCCCTCTGAAATAAAAGTGGCCGCTGTGCGAGACTTTCCGCAACCGCGCACCAAGACCGATATTCGGTCGTTCTTGGGTGTCGCCGGCTACTATCAGAGGTACATCCCTAGGTACTCTGATATCGCGGCTCCCCTGACGGATGCTCTAAGAAAAACAGAGCCTCAAACAGTCGTCTGGGACGAGACAAAGGAAAGAGCTTTTAGCGCCCTAAAGAGTGCCCTAACAAACCAGCCTGTGCTACGATCGCCAGACTATACAAAAGGGTTCGTTGTTCAGTGCGATGCTAGTGAGCGAGGCATGGGCGTTGTACTGTGCCAACGGGAAAATGGAGAAGTAGAACACCCCGTCCTGTATGCTAGTCGTAAGCTGACCAGTCGTGAGCAGGCGTATAGCGCCACCGAGAAAGAGTGTGCATGTCTCGTGTGGGCCGTTCAGAAATTGTCATGCTATCTAGCCGGCTCGAGGTTTATCATTGAGACGGATCACTGCCCTCTCCAATGGCTGCAGACCATCTCTCCCAAAAATGGCCGCCTCCTGCGCTGGAGCCTCGCTTTACAACAATATTCCTTTGAGGTGCGTTACAAAAAGGGGAGTCTCAACGGTAACGCCGATGGCTTAAGTCGAAGCCCCTAACGTAGGAATCAGCCTCAAAATTGTTTGTTACTGATGTTTTCTTCCTGAGGCAGGATTTTTTTTTTAACATATTGCTTTTGTTTAGTGTTTCAAAGTGATGATATGCTTTCTAGTGCAATTTTTCAATTTGTGGACGCGTTCTGAGTGATGCTAGACTACTGTAAGGAACTAGGCAGTGGTATAAAAAGGGGAAAGAGCCTGGCAGGGCTTAGTGAGGGTTGTGCCGTGCTTGCTGACTGAGCGGTTGAGTTTCAGCGTAGTTCTAACGCTTGCCGGGAACGAGAACAAAAATGTGAACTCTCCCGAAGTCACTTTGCAGTGTCCCGTGCGAACCTGAACAAGAGAACGAGGCCTTCTCTGTGCGCTGCGCTCAAGAAACGTCGAGGGACGCCCGACTTCGGTTATGAGCATCATCGAGCGACATCCCTCCGGACAGCGGATGCAGTCCCCTGTCCATCGGGATCTCCTTCCCCCGGCGGGGCGGTCTGTTGCGTTTCGCCTGCGACACGTGGTTTTGCCGGCGCGACTGCGGCGGGGCGGCAGACATTTTGGCCCGATCGTCGTCGCCGCAACACTCATCGCCAGGTGTTTCCAGGCGCGACTGCGGCGGGGCGGCAGACATTTTGGCCCGATCGTCGTCGCCGCAACACTCATCGCCAGGTGTTTCCAGGCGCGACTGCGGCGATGCGACCGCCTAGGGATCATCCTCGCATTCCAGTCATTGTGCCCGAAACAGGCGATGCCAAAGCAGGGATCTCATTCCAGTCATTGTGCCCGAAACAGGCGATGCCAAAGCAGGGATCTCGTTCCAGTCATTGTGCCCGAAACAGGCGATGCCAAAGCAGGGACCATCCTCTCATTACAGTCATTGTGTCCGACCGGCAGCGCCACGACAGGGTGCTACGAGATCGTGCTCGACATGGTGCTACGGCATCGCTACGACAGTGTGCGTCACCATTAGCCCATTGTACATTCACGTGCTCGTCTTTTGAGGGGTTCCTTCTTGCCCTCAACTGCGAGAGTATAAAAACAGCTGCCCCCGGACGCCAAAAGGAGGGCTCCGATTTCTTCTGTTGAGTGAAGTGCTCTCCCGTCTCTCTACTTCGGTCAAACCTGACCACCAACTCTTTGCGATGTTAAAATAAACAAGTTGTTTCGTTGTTACCAGTCGACTCATGCTTTGCCGGGACCTTCGGATGCTGCCAGTTGTACCCCAGGCCGCCAGGCCAACGCTACCCTTGGGGCTTGCGACCCAGGTACAACCACGGGCGTCAGCGCCGAGTTCCCAACAGATCGTACCAGCAGTCCGATCCAAACAATATGTAATGCGAGCGAACGGGCAACAGAATAGTTGCTTCTTTCATCTGGAGCCTGTCTATTTAACAGGAGCCAACTTTTTACAGTTCTACACACAACACGTATTCATGTATAGATTTAGCCATAATGTCAGCCTCACTTCTTCGATACCTGGATTGGAGGGTTATTACTAATCCATATGGGACCGATCGCTTCCCCATAATCCTAGAAGCAACAAAGTGGCACGATTTACCAGCTTACCCACAAAAAATGGAGACTTTATAGTGTAGACTGGTCAAAATTTTAAAAGCTGCGTAAACTGTGCCTAGAAGATGTGGACCACCTAGGTGTAGAGGAACTGACCAGCTACATCACTGAACATATCCTCTGTTCTGCTCAAAACTGCATACCTGAGTCCTGCATAGACAAATTGAAGCCAAAACCATGGTGCAACAAAGACTCACAAAATACAAAGACACGCTAGAACAAAGCATGTAGCAGCTTCTCACGCTACCCAACAACAAAACATCTATTAAATTTTAAGCGGTGCAAAGCGAATGACACTCGTATCCGCCAAATATCCAAAGGAGAAAGCCGGATACGTTACGTATCCACAATAATTTCGTGCGAGAGCGTGAGCAAAGTATATAATAGTGTCACGTGGTAGTGACGTTAAAGAACACAGTAGCTGTACTGTGAAAGACAAACGAACTTCTATTGGGCGAACCTGTGCCCACAAAAACAGGCTACACTTAAAGAACCGCGACAGCGGCGAACACAGTCGGCGATCGTCGAAAATCTGATCAGCAGGTCAAACGCATCGGCTTTTTATAAATCGGTCGTAGAATGTTCCAGAGTATTTGCTGGCCCCCGTGTGCCTTCCACAAAGTTGTACACCATTCCCATCAGGCATACCTGCAATCAGATTACACAAGGTTCGGTGACAACAGACAGCGCATAGAAGCATCGATAGCATTCTAGAAACTTCCGATACATGTAGAAGCGTCCCGCGCTGAGCGATACTGAACGCCTTTAAATGTCAACTATCAATTTCTACGTGCTTCCTATGCGACTGAAATATCCTGCTCAGAATGCTGAGCGAGTAAGGGTAAGCTCGCGTGAATTTTTTGCCTTTACTATGTGAGATCGGCTCCAGACGTTCTTTATTATATTTAGCGCTCTGGTTGTTTTATTCCAATTGAAAAAATACGGATAACATGAAAGCAGATATATTCATGCCTGAGGGCTAATAGCTCATTCCGAAAGCAATATATTTGTCCTCACCTAACCAGCTTTTCTTTTTTTGTCACCTACCGTAGCATGCGGCATATATTTGAACGTGGTAATGGCTTTCTCAAAAAACAAAGACAGTTTAGTAGGTATTTTTCTTTAAGATAACAGCTTATCTAAAGCCCACATAGCATTGGGTTAGTGGTTAGATTGCCGTATTTGCGTTATTAGAAGGGTGTTTTTCAAATATTTTTTTTCGCCTGCCCAGAGCGTTTACCTGGCCCACTGCCCTTTCGCTTCGCGTAAGTGCGGCGGGCTGGTTAGGGTCACTGCATTTCGCGCCATAATGTTTCGCCTGATATAGAACGCTGATAGCAAATTCGATCCAAATGGTCAGCGATGCTTCAGGAGGAAAGAGGTCCAGAACCAATTCTCACCGGTATCAGCAAGGGGGCTTAGAGATTCTGAAGTGATATAGCGTGACTGAAGCGAATGAAGCGTGACTATGTGAGGTGGAAACAATAATTGAGAAAGAAAAGCCGTGTTATAGTTATAACACGACAGTTCGATTTGATTGAACCAAAATAAAACTCGTAAGCAACGTTAATGCGTTATGCGAAGAAAAAAAAAGACCACTCCATCTTACTTTATCATTCACTATGTATACGTCTTGTCCGCGATCGCTATAAAATTGCCATGAGCCGTTCACGCCGCTATCAATAGCAACACAATGCAGGTTTCCAAGTGTGCAGAGAGGCAATGTCGCAAAGTTCAGCTGCTGCTGTACGCCCCCTTCATACGTTGAGTTGCTCTGCTCATCAACCTTTGTCTGGAATCTGGCGGCGTGGAGTTTTTGAGCTGTGTTTCATCGTTGTTTTCTACGTGTTTAGTCAAAAGTAGTGTGTTACGACTACCATATAAGCTTACATTAGCTGCCTTCATTCGGCTGCGTTTACCACGTAAAGCGTTATGTGGCCTGCAAGAAAAGTATGTTGGGTGCATGGGCCCAATTTCGACACCAATACGGCTGACGGATTACTCCATCGCTTTTCGCGCTAAAGGCTTGAAACGGGCAAAGAGAAAAATTCGAGGCACTTGAAAATACAGCCTTGTTGGCAAACCAAGGAAACGCATTTCACAGCTTCGACATCGAAAAGTACGTCACTTGTGTCTTTTATGGATATGGTGTCCCAATGTCTTTGTTCCGCCGGAAGCGCTCCCTCGTCATACTCATGGCGCTGAGCCCCGTGAACTGCCGACTAACTACGATGTTTTGAACATATGGGCTTCTTCCATACTTCGCTGCCAACATTGCCGCTTCGATGTAGTCACAGTGTTACAGTCACAGGCACTTGGCCGGAAGCGCAGGAGACAGGATGTCCTGTTGAAATAACTGGAGGAAACAGCCATCTTAGCGGAAGGGTAGACAGATATTGACGCGTGATGAAATCATGTGGGACGTAACTCCCACAGTAGAAAACCACTACTGCTGGAACTGCGAGGAGAGCAGGTGGGTGTCTTATTCGGCTATTGGCTTGCAGCTTGTTATGACCATTGCTTGTAACTTGTGCATTGCCGGGGTTAGAGGAAGGAAACCTGACCAGAGTGGGGGCAGATGGATGTCGGCGTGAACGCCAAAACGGCTAGGGTCACTGAACAGCGCGGGAGGGTCAGGCTCTCACTAAATAGCAATGATGCAACTACAGCTCTGAATTACGGAAACATAAATAGCCAAAGAAGAGACTAGAAATCAGAACAGTGCAAGGCCCGCCGCAAGAGCATTGACAAAGGCCGGAACGAGGAGAGGTGGGTAAAGTATGCGAGCCTTCTTAAAGACGTGTTGGTGCCCATGCCTACTCACGAACCGCTCGCTCCAACATGGCTTGGTGATGTTGAGGCGACACTTGATTCTTACGAAGTGCCGTACGAGTGTAGGGTAGGGTTGGTGTTGCCTCTGGCTTTCTCGTTCATCTGGGTACAGAGCAAAGCAAACATTACAAGGTTGTCAAACGAACCGTGCTTAAATGACTTCGATTATCTTCCGCAGTGTATTGCCGAATGTTTATTCAATCAAAAAACCGTAGCAGTAAGACACGGTCACAATTTGCAGTAGGCCTTGAAAATTACCCGAGTTAATACCTTAATGTGGACAACGTTTGCAGCGTTTAGCAAATTAAGGAGTACGAAGGTAACAGACAGGCTTCGCGACCCTCTTGTTTCGGAAGGCCGTTAGCGATCCAGAACGAGGCACGGAGTGCTTCCGCTAGATATTGCCGAACCGGCGGAGAGCTTCGAAGAAATCAAGAGGGGAATGACCAACTCAGGCGAGGTAGCGGAAGGTGAAAAGACGAAAGCGTTTCCTGATGCATGCAAGATTTGACTAGGGGCAACCAAGACAACCAACAAAATGAGCAGGCAGTGCTGCTCTGCCTATAATTCTGCAGAACATTTCGCTCGTGACTGCTCAAGTGCGCTGGCGGGCACAGCAGATCTGGTGCGGATGGTTAACTCGGACACTGAGAGTGCGCTCAGTGCGGAGATGTTGTATCACGCGGTGAGAGCCCCATGCTCTATGCTGTCTAGGCTATAAACTTCACGTGCGGCAGGTCAGAGCTTAAAGGTAGCATTGGATTCTGGATCAGAGATTAGTGTCATCCGAATCTGCAGTTCCGGGATATGAAGCTACGGGAACTAACATAAAACTGACGGGGGAATTCGGTCAGCAGGCAGTGGCCGATTTAGTCTGTGTTCCGCTCAGAGTGCTACGGAAACCCGGATATGTTGAGTGTGAAGGAAGGGAGCTAGAGATATTGTGCGCTGTCAATGATAAACTTCTAAATGATATGTAGCCACTCATAAAGCCAAAGGCCTGCATGTACTTAATAAATGAAACTGCCTTTGTACATTAATGCCCGTCGATGTACTGCCCAAAGGCTAAAGAGCAGTATTGAACAATACAGGTTACAGCGCAAATTCAGGCAGTGTGCGTCGATAATGAAACACGCCAAACGAATAAACCGGAATGGGACGAAAATGTCCGCGAACGAGAGCGTTTGAGGATAAGCCAGGTGGATGACCCCGCCCTAAAAGCAGCGCGTGTACAGGCACGGGCAGACACCCATGGACCCATGGACACCCACCCATAAATGATGGGCTACTGTGCCATAACTATAATGTGGTCAGTGGCAAGAGGCCGCACACATATCTAATCGAGCTAAATGATGACAGCCGACGAAGCATTCGTACGAATCAGTTGCGTGGGTACGTAACTAGGGCAAAGCTCTAAGAGAGTCGCATATGAAACTGACGAAGCGCTCTAGGATGTGCAATCCTTGCCGAGTAGCACGCAGGAAAGCAAAAACCTATACGATGGAGATGATCGGTTAACAGACACACACAGATGTATTTCGCGAACGCGGAGAGTGTGCATCGTGCCGTAAAACAACGGCATTTACTACAGTTCGAGTCTTCTCGCATCAGCGACATATATACGAACCGGCTTCTTTACTAGCGATTACCTAGTGAGAAATTTACTTCTCCCCACCTTGAATTACATCTCCCCTCCTTGCGAATTACCGCATAACTAATACGTCAAACCTCGGTAGGTGTCACGGATGAGGATGCCGTTCTCGGCGAATGATGACGTCAGCATTCGTTCTTTCTATATATCTTATCTACATACGGCAGTGGGAAGTAACAAAGGGCATCCCCTTTTGGGTATCGTCTCATGTCCTTTTTGTTTGTGTTATCACTTCCTCCTACTTTCGTAACATATATTTTCTTGATGCGGTAGCATTACTGGTGTCAAAGTAGACATATATAGAAATATATATATATATATATATATGTATGTATATCATAAGAACTCATATCATAAAAAGCCAACAAGCATCGCACGCGAAATGCGAAGGTTGTGGGTTCGGTTGCCCCTGCGGCAAGTTGTTTTTTTATCCACTTTAATTTCCATTAATTTATCGTTTTATTTCATTTATTTCATTTATTTCTTTATTTCATTTATTAAGCAAAAGTAATTTCCCCTATGTTGTCCTTGGTGTCAGTGTTTGTTGGCTTCTTATGATATGACTAATAAAAATTGGGCCCCTCGGTTAACCCCCTTTCTTCTCGTTCATTACATAAGAAGGGTCTCGAATCCGGCTACATTGATACCTTCAGGTAGCATATGTGGGTTTATTGACCAGTTGCCTTCACCCAAAAAGATCACGTTCTCGTGACGCCTGCGGCAAGAAGGACGTTCTACGTCCGCCGCGAAGGTCTGTCAGTGGTGGCGCTGGCTAACACTCCCAGGGTTCTACTAGGACACATAAATACTCAAGAAAGTGGATGGGGAAACAGCGCCGCGGTAGCTCAATTGGTAGAGCATTGCACGCGAAATGCCAAGGTTGTGGGTTCGGTTCCCACCTGCGGCAGGTTCTTTCTTCATCCACTTTAATTTCCATTAATTTATCGTTTCTTTATTTCATTTATTAAGCACAAGTAATTTCCCCTATGTTCGCCTTGGTGTCAGTTTTTGTTGGCTTATGATATGACTAATAAAAATCGGGCCCCTCGGTTAACCCCCTTTCTTCTCGTTCATTATATATATATATAATGTGATATAGATTTAGCCAGGTTATGGATTCTGTCTTAAAGATGTGTACATGCAGCGTTTTTTTATGTGCGATGCGCATTGTAAATCTCTCGGGACACCATCTTTTTGGCTTAAAAATAAAACACAGTTCAACATGCACTCTATACAAAACGAAAATCAGCAATAAGCTTTTAGCTTGCACGCTGCAAGTGCAGTCATACCTCACTCGCTACTGCGCATCAATGTCATTACCTTTCTTGCCGCGAGAATGATTTTGCTGGTCCCAATCCCTGAAGCAACGTTATCATTTGAGTGGGTGTGATCCAGAAAAAAAGAAACATTTCTGCGTTCAATTCTGTCTTAATAAGAAACTGTAATTCTCCGCCACAAACCTGCCAGACCACTCTTCATTTTATATCCGCGAATATTTTCTCTTTTTATTCAAGAAATTATTCTATAACGCATAATTTCTTTAGTTTGTTGCTCAGTGTATAAATGAGTGATCCTGTGCCTGTGGATCGTAATGTATATCAAGTATATAAGCAGGAATTACATGCAGGCGTTTGAGGGAGAGCTATAGAGAAACAGCTAGTTTATTTACAGGAAAGACAGAGAGTGCCTACGTAAACTGGTGTGCTCTAAGGTGCCGTTCTGCACTGTGGAAGCTCAAGAATGATTCAAAGTCTAAAGACGGATGACAATGATGAGAAGAGAATGGATGAATGCCTACGTGTATTAGACGGCAGCTCTACTACAGCTACTCGCCTTGTTTCGTGTCGTACAGAAACTTCGACAGCGCATTTGTGGTCGGAATGGCATTTGCAGTGTCAGACCATGTACCAAGAATTATCCCCCCTCGACAGAGGTGGTTTGACAACCGGCGGCAATGAGTCTGTCACAACATGTACAGTTCCGGCATAGACTGTGGGGCAATAATAATGAGCATCGTGTGTTGGCATCATCGCAAGATTCGATATAACTCTAGTATAGAAATATTGAAAGACGTCAACCGATCGAAGCATATAGAAATATATGAAGGCAGCGACCTTCCACTACGGAAGCAAATACCCAATATTATCAAATTCTACTATTTTAAATAGTTTCTTATTTCTTGTAGTGAGCCAGCACATAATAAAACAGAATACTTTTCATGTGGCCATTTCTAACTTCTGAAAATTCTCGGCGCCTCAGCCCCCTCACAGGAGGCTGAGGGGCTGATTCCGTCTTTTTCAATCGCCTGAGCTAAAGTTACTCTCCCCGTCTTTGTTTTCATACCTCCTGGGATGGTATTTAAAAACGTTTGCTATCGAAGCTGACTCAAAGGTGTCATTGAGGCCTATATACCAGACAGTCTAAGATTTTTTTTTGACGACGGTGAATGGCCATCTTTGATTTGAGCATGTTTAACAGCCCTTTTCTCACAAGCACCAAGTCTGCAATGTCTGTTCGTAGTATCGCTGTGTATTTTTTTATTTTATCGAAGTTCCTTGCCTTTTCATAATACTTGACTGATTGCTTTATTTGCTACATCTCCGTGCAGCGTAACAGGAGACGGAAGAAAATGCCGTTCAAATGAAGGCTTGAGGGATCCTGCGCGCCTTTGTCAACACTGACAGCAGCTGAAGGCAACACAATATTACATCACTGTTCTGTGAATGACAAATTGTTTTAAATAAGGGAAACAGTCATAAAGGAAAACTTACAACATAGCCTATACATGGCTTATACAAGATACAAAGCCGCTGCAATCTCCTACACTCAGATAATAGACTACCTATATTAAACAAGAGCCCCCAGTTCTGCTACACTTAAAGGAGACACATCTATTCCATTAATTTAGAATTCATGGAAGAGAACATCGAAGCATTTGAAAGTCATAACTAGTATGAATGTAAGGAACGTTCTAAATTTATGCATTTCTTGTTTCATAGGCCTTTTCCTTCAAGCAAAATTCGCCGCCTCCATGAGCAGAAAGTTTGAGCATTTGCCGATAGAACAGTGCCCTCGTTGTAGTCTGTTATGATAGAGGTCGTTAACTTTGATTATCCTATTTTTTTTAAATAGTGGGTCACTAGATACTAGAAGTGTGGCGTTGTCTATCAGCCTCAGTATTTTTTTCTGTATTCCCAATTATTTTGTTTAGCATGCATCTGTAGTTTTTCCCCAAACCAAGAACCAGTAGTTAAGATCAGAACTAACGAGCGATTTGTCTATCAATATGACACCGATTTGGGGATAAGGTGCCGGATGAGGCTTCAAATTCCAGTGATCTGGCTTAATTTTATTTAAGTAATATTCAAATGGTGATCCAATTCCGAAGAACAGAAAAGAGGCACCGGAGTTCTTTGACTGAAATAATTATTTCTATATTTGAGCCTCTAAATCCAATGTTTTCTCGAGGAAGAATTGTTCACCCTTGGAATCAAGAACTACGGCTTTCATTTTAGTTGCTTTTATTTTAAGCTTACTGTTACTTGTCACTGGCCAGACGGGGTCACTAACAAAAGCCTTCGCAATCTCGATGACGAGTCCGTGTCCCATCTGACTGACTACATCAACGATTGCTGGCGCAGTGGTGCCCTTCCAGCTGCCCGGAAGACTGACAACGTTATCCTAATCCCAAAGCCTGGCAAGCCATCTAGCCTCAGTAACTTAAGGCCCATCTCCCTCACTTCATGCGTAGGCAAGGTGATGGAACACGCCTTCTTAGCACGCATAAACAGTCACCTCGAGCACAACTCTCTCTATCCCCACACCATCATTGGATTTCGCCCTCACCTTTCTACTCAAGACGCTATGTTGCAGCTCAAACATCAAGTGCTAAACGATCGTTCCCGTAACATGAAAGCCATCCTCGGACTCGACCTCACTCAAGCCTTTGATAACATTTCCCATGCAGCTATCCTTGACCAGGTCTCCAACCTCCACCTGGGAGAGCGAGCCTACAATTAGATCCGTGTCTTTCTCTCCAATCGCACGGCTACCCTCTCGGCCGGGGATTTACGATGAGACCAGCTTGCCCTTGGCAGCAAAGGCACCCCGCAAGGTTCAGTTATCTCTCCCATGCTCTTTAACTTAGTCATGATTGGCCTTGCCAAGCAACTACAGCAAGTCGACAATATCAACCATACCATCTACGCCGATGACATCACCATCTGGTCGTACCGAGGCAGTGATGGTCAAGTGGAATCAGCCCTCCAAACGGCGACTGACACGGTTGAAGCCTATCTCCAAGGGACCGGACTGTGCTGTTCACCGGCTAAATCGGAGCTTCTGCTATACAAGCCCATTCGCGGGGTTGCCCTCCCAAACACCAATCTGATCACCGACCCTGTGACGCCATCACCCTACACCTTCAAGATGGCAGTCCTATCCCACACGTTAATAGTATCCGGGTTCTCGGTCTCACCATCTCTACCAACGGCACCAACGCCTTGGCTCTCAACAAGATCCGTGCCCAATCTCAAAACACCCTACGACTTCTTAAACGTATATCTAACTGACGAGGGGGACTCAAAGAAGAAAGCCTTCTCCGACTCGTCCAATCCTTTGTCATATGCTGCATTACCTACGTTGCTGCGTACCTCAACTGGTACCGGGCTGAGCAAAACAAGCTCGACACCCTCATACGAGGGGTCTACAAGCAAGCACTTGGTCTCCCGCATTGCACCAGCACTGAACTCTTCAACCAACTGGGAGTTCACAACAACCTTTCTGAACTCATTGAAGCCCAACAACGCTCTCAGCTTGAACGGCTCACCCTTACTGAAACGGGGCGCTTTAGTCTGTACACGCTTGGCTTCACCTGCCATCAGCAACAGGGCCCCAAACAACCGATGCCGACCGACATCCGTAGCTGGATCTACATAGACCCTATCCCTAGAAGCATGCACCCTGAATATAACTGGGCCCGGTGCCAAGCTCGGGCCGGAGCTATCATAAAAGCCCTTGCCCACGTACCTGGCGTCACATTTGTTGATGCAGCCCAATACTCCCATGGCACACGATTTGTGGCCATCGCCACACCACGCCTGCAGCGTCACTACCCCCACTGCCGAGACGGCTGAAGAAGTGGCCATCGCGCTGGCCACCTTAGATCTCACCTGTCACACCATAGTGTGTGACTCTCGCTCAGCCGTGACTAACTTCAGCAAAGGCCGTATTTCGCCCCAAGCTCTTCGCATCCTCTGCCAGGCACCACGCTCTAAAGACAGCATAATCTCCCTAACATGGATCCCCGCCCATGCGGGCCCTGTCGACCCACACCTCTCCAATCTCAACGAGGTCACCCACTCCATTGCGAGAGGCCTAGTCAACCGCGCTGGAGTCACTGGAGATGAGTTGGACACCAGGGACAATCTGACAACTTATAACGATCTCGTTAAGGCCTTTTACCTCAGTCGCCGAACCTTCCCCCCGCCTCACCCAAAGTTCAGCCGGGCGCAGGCTACCACCCTGCGTCTACTACAAACAAACACGTACCCTTCACCCGCCCGCCTCCACCTTATATTTCCAGACGTCTACACTACCTCCAACTGCCGGTGCTGTTGAATTCACCCGGCTACGCTTCCGCATATGCTATGGGAGCGCGCAGCACAGTACACACAGACTAACACCACGACTCTCTCGTCGAGGTTGCATGAGGCTCTGCGGAGCTCCGCCCTCGACGACTAAACCTGGGCGACCCAGCACGCCCGCGAGGCAGCGGCGAGGCAAGCCCTCGACGTCCCTTCGTGGGAGGCTTAGGCCCGGCCATCATAAAGTGCTGGTTCTACAATAAATGTTCATTCCTCCTCCTCCTGTTACTTGTCCAGTTGTCGAACTTCCCTGAGACGTCAGTAGCTTTACTATGACGATTAACATCTGATTCGGAGGTGACAAATACACTCAAGTCATCTGTATATATAATAGACGTCTGGGAAAATAAAGACTACATCATTATTATATAATGTAAAGGACCAAGAATGCTTCTGTGTGGTTCGCCAGAAGTTACTTTCTTCTTATGTGATACTGAGTAATTTATACACACAAATTAACATCCATACGCCAAAGAGCTTTTAAGTAACTTGAGTGGTTATTCGCGAATGTTACAATGGTTTATTTGTCAAACAATAAGACGTGGTAAATGTAGTTAAATACTTGTGTGAAATCCGCAAGAATTCCAATCACTTTGGTTTTCTGTTCGAACTGCTGCGGCATATATTTTTTTTTATCTACTAGGCAGCGTTCTGCAGAAGTGTTTTTGTAAATCATAATGCAATTTTGTCATGATGTATTTGTTGCAAAAACAGTATAAGCGACTAAAAATATTTTCTTTGGAAACCTTTCGAAAATGAGGGGAGAATAAATATTGGTCAATAATTTGCTACGTGATGTTTTTTCGCGTTTGATAGAAAAGTTTTACGTGTGCCGAACTTATTTCATCAACGACGTACTTTACTGGCAATATTTGCCCGCCATCGATGGCGCAGTTCCGACTGTTTTTTACGCCGATGAATACTCTGCGGACTTCTTTTTTAGTAGTGGGTGCTAAAAATGTGTTTCTAGGTTGTATATTTAGGCCTGGAAAGGTGGTAGCCACACTGGTTGCTGCATTTTTGTCGGTAGCGCACTCTTCCCTTCCTTTAGACTCTCGCTGTCATCCTCGGAGGTTTTAGTTAGATTTTAAAGCTGAGTGCCCTGGAGCTTGTCTGGCCAGCCAAGCCCACAGACCCTGCTGGCTCAGATATCGGCCAGTGTGCTTGTCAAGAGTGAAGGCCAAGATGATGGTGAAATTCTGGTTCATGAAGTGGCGCCTGATGATGTGATTCCTGGTGAAGTGGTACCTGATGAGGCCCTTGAAGTGGCTGCAGAGGTGATGCAAGGCGCATCAAGTGAGCTGAAAGCAACCGATGCTGTCGAGAACATCTTGGTGCCCGACGAGGACATGGAGGAAGTTGAGTTTCATGGCACGGTGGTGCAAGCGGTCGAAGAAGTGCAGCAGGACATCACTGCGGCAGAGGTGATGGCTCCTGCAGGAGTGACTGTGGACGACACCACCGTCCTTTGTAAGGTGGAGCCCTGTGAGAAGAGCAGCGAAATCTGGGTGCTTGGTGACATCATAACAGTGGATGAGCAGGCACACTGCATCCTGGCCGAGCACGTTGCCGGTCAGGATGCAGTGTGCATCCTGGCCGGCAAGAACTATTCCAATGCGTTCTTATTTCAATTTCCTGGCGTCAAATCTGCCTAACCACCGATTCAAGCGTTGGGTGGTAACCCACAGCGCGGCTTGAAAATCCCAATGAAACGCGCTTCTCGATTATAGGATGTTACTTTTTAGGTTTCTAAGCGAATAACACTGCCACCATAGAGCAGTTTTTCTTATCTAATTGGGTTACAAGAGGCCAGGAACACACTCAAGTGCATAGAGTTCGATGGGGCGCAGCCGGCGCAGTGAAAGAAGATAACCGGATGAAGATTGTCGTGCCGGCGTCTGCGATTGGCCTGTTTCTGCTTGCGTAGCTTGAGGTGGCTGGTCGGTCGAAAATAACGGCAGCCTGCAATGGAAGGTTAAGAACGCCGCTAAAACGGATCCTCAGCAAAGAATAGTTGCCAGGGCGATGCCGTACACCTGCTGAAAGGGCTCGATGACGTTACATTGCCACTCAAAATGTTTTCTTTGACTCAATTAAATCTCAGCTCCCCGGCAGCTTCACGAAGACAGTGCCAGAACGATCAGTGGGCAGCCATCGTCTATTCCTTTCGGAACGGGGCAGTCTCCAAATATTCAGAAAAAACTTGAGTTTTTTCGGCGTATTAATTCATCTTTAACGCGTACACGTCCATTTGGTGCGATGACAGGCAAAGTGGGTGCAGACCGAAAACGTTTGATCTATACCAATTGGTCAAACGACGCCTTTTCGCTAGTGGCGAAAAAGGCACGGAATAAGAAATTATCATTGTTCCTCCATTCTACCTAATCGTGCATAATCAGTGTGCGGATATCATATCAGATGTGGAGTCCTTACGGTTTTCGTGACGCCGCGTGACAGACAGGCTTAGTGGAGGTGGCCCGCCCGTCCAGGACTGATTGGACCATTGGAATAGAATTTTTTTTGTATAGCTTTAAGTTATAGCGCCCCAAAGTTGGGCATGCAGCCCATGATCTGTCATTAAAGTCTCTATAAACTAAGTATGCATTCAAAAGATTGGCCACAGTCTGTCCAATGACCAAGGTTCCATAATAGAGTACCTCCTTAATTTGTTCTGTTCAGGGATTGCGCCCCATAAAAAAGTTTATTTTATTCCAAAAAACACCTGCTCGTTTTGGGAACAATGTTAATGCACCAATATGAAACAGCTTGTTTGATGTCTTCGTTTCTTTGCTTAAGGCATTACAGAATTTTAGTTCAATTGGGTCAATTTAGGTCCATTTAGGTCAAATAAATTAGGTCTGCCTCGTGGTACATGCACATGAATTTTCGAAATAATCTGTCTTTTTCGTCAATTTTTCGTAGAAGTTCGCTTGTAATTGAAGGGTTCCGACAAGCTTGACGTTTATTGTGTTATTTATATGGAAAATGCTTTATGTATACACAAACGAATGTATCCAGCACTGTGTCATAGGCTGCATTCGCATCAGCTGCGTGAAAAATGTCCCAATCTCTGAAAAAGCTGTCAATGAAAAGCTGCCATGAAAAAGCTGCCAATCTCTGAACAGAAGGCATCTAAAGCAGCTGGTGAACCGTGCTGATGACAATAAGAAATGTCATTCCTTATTAGCTTAGCTTCACCTGTATTTGCTTAACATATCGCTCGCCATGTGATCACTGATATGGTAGGTAAGGACTGCAGAGGTCACACACGAGAGATACCACTTTGTTAAATATGTCTGTGGAGGTCTATGGTATTGAATCCTACAGCGTAATTTTGGTAGACTTATTTATGATATCATTTAAAATATATTTACAAACCTCGCATGAAATAAGTTGTAATGTCACACTGTGTTGTGCTGTCGCGCACCATGTCAAGAGTGAAATCACCTCCCTGTATAAAAGTGTATTCAATGTTCATTCACAAATGTAAAGACGTAATTTAAAATGCAAAAATACCACACAAAATACCGTCGGTTGGACGGTAACACACAGCACCTAAGACATCTTGAAACTGAATACATATCACCTGAGCTGTAATTAAAGTAAAATTTTCGCATAATACAGCTGGTAAAGAATAATCAAGTGACACAGTGACACGACCACCTCTTCCACGACTTGGCCTAAATCGGGAACACATTTCATATGAGGCAGTTTAAATTCATTTGAAATATCATATTGCAGGTTTCTGTTAGCATAACCACATCAAAATAACATTACTTTTGGTTAAACATGCACTCGAGTTCGTTTACTTTGTTTGCCATTCGTTGTACATATTAATGAGAGCACCTAAATATCATCCTTGCATACGTTCAAACGGCTTCACTAAATCCCGAAGGGCGATACATCTGAGTTCGCCCATTTGATATAGCAGTTAAAAGAGTAACGAACATCACAAAACAAGCTCATCAATTGCTCTGACAAGCCATCCTCACAACTGATGACCTCCGCGCGTTCTGCACTCTTCCTACGCACAAAGACTTGTCCATTTTAATGCACTACAATGTCATAGCCAACTCTCTTTGGCAAAATTTAGGCTGCTACTGAAAGGCTGGTAACGCTTGGTCATATTCTCGTTTTTGTAAAGATGTTCTTCTTTCTGTCTCAAGGCCTTCCTTGTTTCAAGACACATATCTCTGAGGTGCTCGTGCAGAAAGCGAAGGATCAGTCCGTGCTCTCTACCTGCCCTTTATGCCGTTCCGTAGATGCCGGAAATATCAGCCTGAGCAAGTTGCATGAAATTCAAGTTTTTCGCCATGTCATTTTCCTTGCTAAAATGATTTTTCCCATCCAGTCTCAGGAATTCCATACCATTCAACATTCAGACGTATTCTGTGCAACTCGAGGTCATCAAAGTCATTCTTAAGCTGGCGGAGACCCTTAGCTGGATCCTAATCGTTCTGAAGTTTGTCATTCTTCCATATAAAGTTTTTGATTTCCCTATGTTGTCGGACGTTGTTTACTTCGCTCTCTTCGTTTCTTCATTCTATTGTCAATTGACACGTTGCTTAAACTCCTAAACACCTGGAGGCGTCTCGGCTCGTAAGTAGGTTAGGTTGCTAGTAGCAGCAAAGAGCAGTGTACATTCCAGAGCTGTTGTATAGGACGGCTATGATGGGCTACCGCCACTTCAAGGCTGCACTTCCATCCGCCTGGGAAGCTTGTATAGATATTTATGCACTCTGCGAAGTCTCAAATTGATTGCCCAGTTTGTCCATTAGCTGAGTGCTAATATTGTGCTGTGAACCAGAGCGTACCTCGACGTCGCTCGTCCCATTTCTTAAGTTATTGGCTCCGAAATACAGTGCCATTGTCAGACGTTCACGTTGTCAAACAGCTTCAGGCTTAAATGAGATCACAACGTTGGCGTCTTCTTTCCCCTGTTTTGGTACCGCCATCCCGGTACATTCATCTACACACAGCAGGAATGCTTGCGTTTTCTTCACGCTTCAGATTTTTTTCAGAGTTCAGAGAAGTCCACGTGAATAACTTGAAATGGCACACTCGGGCCATTCAGTAATATTATCTGATATCTTGGTTGTCTAAACTTTATTCACTTGGCATCTGTGACTTGGCTGCATGTATCTTTTCGTGTCTTCTTTCATGCTGGGCCAAGTAAACATTTTCGTCAGTTTCATGTAGGTCCACCAAAAACCATCGAAGTTAAGGTTCAGAAAACTACGAAACATTGCGAAAGGTACTGCAATTCTACCTGTTTGTGTCCCTTGGAAAGTCAAGTTCCTTCCCAATTTTTGGCGACACCTATTTTGTCGTGTGGCACATCAGCAAATATGACCCACAATCGAGGCATAGTGTCCGCACCTTCCACAGAATTTTCTGGATGGTGAATCATTTCAAAGTCGAACTGCTCAAGCTTGCTTACACACTGTGCGGCTTTCCTTTTGACTCTGCCATTTGTAAAACATGGGTGTACGTGATCTGTGTACAACTACAGTCTGGTACCTTCCAAGTAGGAACGGAAGTACCGCATTGCCTTTTAAACGGCTATATCTTTCTTCTCTGTCGTCGTGTAGTTTACCTCCGCTTTGTTAAATGTGCAGCTATTTTAGCCACATTATTGGAGATTATTCGGCTCGCTTGCATCTTCCTGGAGTAGTATCGCTTCCGTTCCGTAGTGCAGGGTATCGGCATGAAGCTGAAATGGTAGAGGAAAGTCCGGAAGTCGGAGCACTGGGTCTAACGAGATCACTCGTACCAGCTCTTCAAGCGTCACTTCGCAGTCACCCGGCCAAGAGAATTGTACGTCTTTTAGTGTTAGTCTAGTCAAACACAGAGTTTTGAGAGCATATTCTTGGATAAATGCTCTAAAACGTCCTGCCAACCCCTGAATATGCGAAGTGAGCGCACATCAAGAGGTTCACGAGTTTTGCAATGCGTGCAACCAATTCTTCATTTGTGTTCTTTTTAGTGCCATCCATTACTCTGCCCAAGGAAGTTACGTTGTTCTTGAAAACTTACCCTTCTTAAAATTGACATTTAGGCTGACTTCTGCAAAAGCAGAGAGGACAAGTGTCCGCTGTTGTCCATGAAGACGGTCGCTTCTAGAATACACAATAACATCGTCTATGTATATATTGAAAAAGCGGCCTATGAATGGATCCAGCACCACATTCATCATTTTATGAAACTAGCTTGGCGAGTTCTTCCATCTAAAGGCTAGGCGGTTCTATTCGTGGCTGTGAAACGCAGTAATTAAAGCCATAGACTGCTTTGTATCCTTTTCATGTGGTACTTGCCAAAAGCCATTAGGAAGGTACATCCTAGAAAAACAAGTACACCCATCTGTGCTGTCAATAATTCTACGTATTCCAGGCATATGGAATGAAATGAGCTGTGTGTGGTTATTAATTGTTCGGTAGTCCGTGCAGAGTCAGAGGCTTTTATCTTCCTTTAGTGCTACCGTTATTGGCGATGCATATAGGGATACTGACGGATAACCCCTGCGTCCTATATCTTCGCAAGCTCTTCTTTCAGCCTACTTTGCTTTCAATGGGGAGGTTGACAAATTTCCTCCATTTTGCGCTTGTGTCATAAAGTTTGAGGGGAACCTTAGTATACCTATTACCTGAAGGATAGCCCCGCAACCGTATAATTTCGCATATCTTATAGAATGTCATCTTCTTTCTTCACAATGTGAAGTGCTTTCTCCTTTCCCACAGGTTGCGGCTCATGCAACCTGTGCATCTCTGCTATAGATGCTTACGGGTTCAGGCTGGCGGGCTTCTTCAGCATGCTGAGTAAAGTCCCGAGCATCCACCTCGGTGCAATCGCACTCAAGCGGCAGCATTATATTTATAGCCGTGACTTCAAGTCTGTGAAGAAGACGGATCGGTATCATTCGTACTCTCTCATGGGTTTTCGCGCTTGATTAAAGCAGACGCGAGAGTCTAAACGATAGCGGCCTTGCTGGGAAATTAGCTTTCATTGAATTAATACGGCTCGAATAGCTGTCGGTAGCTCGTCAGATGGAACTGGCCGACGCGTGAGAGTTCCTTCAGATGCAGTGGAATATTTACTTTCACGGAATATCGCTCTAAAAGTTGATCTCACGATGCAGAGGCTTCATCCAGAATGAGATTCGGAAACTTACGTGTACTGACGTGTTCGGGAATGCCAATGACGACTTGGTCCTCAACTTGATTTTTTGAGTAGCAAAAAGTTGCTGCGGCATTTCTCAAAGAAACTCACCCACATATTAGTTCGAGTCGCCCGCTGCACTAAATCAGTAACAAGGCCGGACATAATAAACAGAGACATTAGTCTTAAAGTCGACATATCTAACCTATTATTTATTCTCATATACTCCCCAGCCCCCTTAGTGCGGATTCTACCTCGTCTTCTTCATCAAGTGCCTTAGAAAGCTTCATTGCTTGTCACGTCTAGACCTGTGGTCATTTTAGCGGCTGGCAGAACAAAAATTGTCTGCCGCGGTTACGTCTCTGCCACTACAGGAGCACTAGTAAAACAAAAAAAATAGCACGTAACTACACGCGGATAGACTGTTATGATCTCTGAACCAAAAAATGGGAATGTGCAGCGCCGCGCAATCTTGTATTGGTATTGAAATGTTCAGCAGCTATATACATTGGCCTGCCTAAATTAAGACACATTCTGTAGGCTTACTCAATGCGAATCGTTCTTTTTGAATGACCGAAACTTATTGATGTCGCTCAGGTATTGGCGCATCAGGCGCTAGAAGCGCAGTTCTGCAAAATAACTCTTTCGAGTGGTAATCGCTTACATTTTACTTTATTTCGCGTCTCTCGAATATGCACAGGTAATTTTTATATAGTTATATTCGAAGTTTAATCGGGCCAGCACAAAGCAAGCGAGGTCGGAGCTTAACGAGGACACTGGCTTTATTATATTTGCAATTCTCATGTATTCTTTATGCTCTGATGCATTTATATTTTTTCGGTAGTTCAGTTTCACATTTCTGGGTCTAAGTATCTGCAGTTCGTTGCGCTATATTTGTTATGAGCGTCAGCAATTGGTGTGTATGTAATCATGTATAAAAGCTCAAGATGAGGGGCATTTCAACCCTTGAATTAAGCTAAATCCTCGGACTGTCGGTCAAAACTTAGTGTCATATTGTCGCAACAAGATTAAACAAAAGACAAGATCACGTTGTCACAAAGTCAACATGGAGCTGACGCGCCAACTCCGTATTCCTTGAAAGAACGGTAAGCGCTGCCGATGTCCCTGGCTTTCCTGACCAAGACACCCTGGCTTTGAAATGTCGCATTACCCTCCCTTCCGAGATAACATGGTCTCAAAGCTCCACAGTCGCAGCGTCAGGAGGTGCAAACTTTCAAACGCCTGCGATGCAATTGAGCCAGTTCGACAATTTATGTTTCATCCAGGCCCCATGCACACCCTCTTAGGCATACCGTGGTTATTATCGGGAAGCACCCGGGAGGTGACAACAGCGAGACAACGGAGAACATTATGCAGCCGAAGTAGCGTCTCGACAATGTTTTCTAGAGGCAGAGACGACGAGTAGGAGTCCACACCGAGACGCTTTCTACGGGCTCGTACGTGACTGCTCGTTGGCGACGCTTACAGCGCCTCTAGTCCTAATCCTGCTTGAGGTGGATTCCTACGGGTTCGAGCTGCCGCGATTCTTCAGCACGCTCTATGAAGACCTGAACATCCATCGCGAAGCCATCGCACTCAAGCGGCAGCATTGAATCTAGCATAGTCTCGACTTCACGATCGTGATGAAAGCGTAACGGTAGCATTCATGTTTTCTTTTCTTGAGCCGTGCACAATGCAAAAGTAACATACGGCATGACCTCATCGCCGTTCTGATGCTCCCCATCAACGTTCTTTTGTCGTTTGTTTTGATTGTGTTCTCTTCTACCTTCTCCATTGCGTATAACCCAACGTAGCGTAGCCAACGGGTCTGGTAACGAAGCCCACCAATCTTTACTTGCATATACATGAACACCATTTGCCTATTATCGCTACGGCGAAACAGCGTTCCTTTACAAACACCTATGAGAGCTTCGCCTAAACCGTTTCTCATAGCGTGTGACATGCGCAGAATGTTTGAATTATTATTCACTCGCGCGATGAACGCCTCACGCCTCAACGCATTGGCGCCGTCGCCGCAACTTTTCTTTCGTTGTTTTCTCGGATATCGGCACGAAAACACAACTCCCTACACTCACTTCTAAAATATATATTTTTGTAAACCTTTTTGGTAAATACTCACGAAGCGATTACTCAGCCGTGCTCGTCACCAAGCCAAAGGCTCGCCGAACTTCTACTGAGCTCCCCTCCCTTATGACTCATACTAAGGCTCATCAATATTCTCCTCAGCCGGGCCTTCTCGGACTCGCAAGTTTATCTGAGTGTGTACACTCATGAGGCAGTTTGCCAACCTCTTGTGACTTCACCTCCGTCTACAAAAACGGTGATGCCGGCGGGAATAGCTTTTTGGGGAGCCGTAAACATCGCGTTGTCCGGTTGCAGTAATTATGCTCCCGACGTTGTAACACTTGGTTGGGCGGCAAGCTTTTCCCGTAATATCAATGCTGTCAGTTTCCATTGACGCGTGCTAGCCGATATGCGCCGAACTGCTTCGGCGCAACTGCGTTGGTGCGGAGGAGAGCTTGGCGGAGGTAGCGTGGAGCCACTTTGAAGATTTGTTGTGGCCAATAGCTGGGACACCATGGAAACGTCTCTATCGCAGTGGTTCTCGCAAACAGCGCGAAAAAAAAATCAGATGCATCGCAGTGGTATCCAGTGTCATGAAACGGGCAATTGCCGTTTTCGATGGAAGCCCAGTAGCCGGCACACGAGGATGCGGCACAAGTCTGCCTTACGAAGTGGGAGTATACTGGTGGGTGCCCCTTGGTAACAAGAAGTAATGGCCGATTGGTGAGTATTACGACGAGGTTTGCGAAGGCATGTTAAGCGAAGAGCTCATCGACTGTGGCTTGGGCAGCGGGGTCACTAGAGGCGAGGCAAACGACGGCGGGTTGCGCGTCACCCACCTTTGACGACGCACAGCTGACGTGAAGTTTACAGAGTACTGGTTATGTATTGAACATTAGAAATAAGCAGCTTTTCTTACTTCTTGCCGCAGACTTTCAGCGACAGAAGGAACCGCAAGCTATTGCAGAGCAAGGACAAAGAGCGAAGCCGCGACATCTTCACACGCATCACTCTGGCTAGTGTCCAGAATCCGGAAATCTTGATTGATCACCTGGGTTGGACTGGCAGCTGCCACATCGGTAAAACGGGAAGCTCCTTGACTGGGCTAGATACAAAGAGGTTGCTTCAAAGTTTAGGCCTCGTCGGCGGCAACTGCACTTTTGGAGAGGTATAGGTGCGGTTTTAGACTGAAAGTGCCCCTCCACAGTGGAGTCCAGAGCTTCGAGCGGTGGGTTCCAGCCCCTCCACCAGAGTCTCAAAGTGATAAAACTGGATACAAAATCAGGGTGCGATAAGGACAAACTTTGTATTCTCAGAGCAGATGCGCCAAAATCGCTTTCGGATGAAAAGCGGAGGCTGCCCAGGTTCCTTGCTTTGTTTGCTTTTACAGCCTAGCTTTATAGTAGCAAAATTTATGGTTAATTCTATGATTACCACATCGAACATTTTACGAAAACCATTCAAGCAAATATCCAGTTACCGCCGCACCTTCCGTATCTTTGACATGTTCGAATGCATTTTATGAAACACAGTGTGTTGATGTCTATCACGTTGAAAAAGGTCTTTTGTTAATCTATTAAGTAACCATTTTGCAAATTTTATTAAACGCTACAACCAGACAGTTTGTAATCTAACCTAGGGGAAATTGTGGATTGCTTTCGTCGTTGCCTCATGGTGTCAAACGGCTCTATCTCTGAGTTTAGGATGTCTCCCATGACCAAATAATGTAATTCTTAAGGCTGCAATAGTCTCTATGAACGTGCCACAAATATTTGTAAGCATTTGTATATTTTCATACGTAGCTTATATTTCAGTTTTGTAAATTACGTAGGAAAGTTTCGCGTTGACCAAATTGGAGCAAGAATTGTCTAAGGAATGGGTAACTCCCACAGGAATTTCAGTTTCTTTATCAAAACTACATGAATTGATTCCGTTATTCTATATTTTTTAGGCATGTAAGGTTTACGAAATGGGCTGCCGAGTCTTCCTAAGCGCGATGTCGTTATGTGCCTGCTAAGAGGGCCCCCTTTTTGTGATCCAAGCGAGCGCATCGTGCACGTTATTATTATTTTAAACGCGACTAGCTGTATGGACTCTGGGTCGCAGGGAACCTGGCGACCAAGTCTTCCGATTCGTTCGAGATCGAAAGTTGCCGCGTATGTGTAGGTAGGTGTATATGACAGAGCAGCTTATCCACTCCCGACGACTCGCCCTTTCGACGCAGGACAAGATGGAAATGACTCGTGTCTCGTGGCCTTTCGAGTGAGAGAAGCAACCATATCAACCATTATTTTGACCCCTGCTCGTTTTAAGTGCTGTCCGAGGTCATCGTCGGAACGCCTGTATAGTTTGACTAGCCGAGTTCACGGCCGCCTACGTGCGTCAGATTCCGGTACTACAAGGCCAGTACCGCTTAGAAATCCTTCTATATTGAGTTATCCATCGCGGCCAGCAAAACACACCTATGGCACATTAATCAAACAAGTTTTTTGTCATGCAGGATCCTCTGGGCTGTACTTTTCGGTGATAAGGTAGCCTCGCCGCATCAGGGATTATCTAACTGTGCAATGTCGAATGCTCGGTTGCCATAGTCGGAATTGCGAATCCTTCTATAGTTTGTTTTAAGGCTGACAATATTGAACTTGAGTTTCACCTGCTCCAGTGCACTACATCTGCAGGCTGGAGTGACGCCTGACACCGGCAAAAGTGCCGAGAGCGAGTGGGGCTATACTAATCTAGGTACAACCAAAATTAGGAAGGGCCACTAAGCTTGAACAAAGACAGTCCCTCACCAGACCAAGAATCGGCCTCCCTGGTGCAGTATTCGACCACCACCTCTCCAATGATTCCTGCAATTAACGCATGACACTGAGTCCCCAGAGCTGCAGAGCACCTGACCAAGGCGGTGGTCAGACCTGTAACGCAGCAGGGGATGCTAAACATCTCTGGGTCCGGGCAGGCTACCAATGCATACAGACCCTGTCAACATTTAACAACCGAACTCTGTAGAGTGAGGCTAGCTTAGGAGTACTCTTTGAGGAACTGTAAGACATTGTGTGGGATATCATCGGCCTTAGGGAGATTAGAAGCACTGGTGAATTGTTGAATAACGGCCATGTCCTATAGAGGCCTCCCACATAAGAAGCAATACGGGGTAGGATTCCGAATCCATAAGGACATAGCGGGCCACATTGGCAAGTTCTACAGAATTAATGAGAGGGTAGCAGCAGTCGTAATCAAACCTAATAAGATATATATAATAAAGATAGTACAAGGCTACGCTCCAATATGCAGCCACGATGACGGTGAAGTACATCAGTTTTATGAACTTGTTGAACTAGCGATGAGAAAAGTGGAAACTCAGTATACTGTAGTAATGGTCGACTTCAACGCAAAAGTAGGAAAAAAGCTGGCTGGTGAACAAGCAATTGGCAACTACGACGTCCATTCTAGCAACGTTAGAGCCGAGAGGGCTGGTAGAATTCGCAGAAAGGAACAACCTTAGAGTAATGAACACATTTTCAGGAAGCGTAGCAACAGAAAGTGGACCTGGAAGAGCTCTAATGGTGGAACAAAAAAGGAAATTGATTTCATACTTCTGCCGATCCCAGTATAGTGCAGGATGTAGAAGTGATACGTAGGGTAAAGTACAGTGATCATAAGTTAGTGAGGGCTAGGATTCACCTCAATTTGAATAGAGAAAGAGTAAAACTAGTAAAAAAAACAGGTCAACGTAGAGCCAGTAAAGGTAAAAGCAGACAAATTCCGGCTGGTACTTGCAAATAAATATGCAGCCTTGGAACAGAGAGATCATCACATAGAGGTAGTGAATGAAACCCTATGTAGGCTGGCTTCAGAGGCAGCATTTGAAGTTGGAGGCAAGTCACCAAGGCAACCAGTAGTCAAGCTCTCGCAAGTAACAAAGGACCTAATGAAGAAACGACAAAGAATGAAAGTGTTCAACTCAAGAGATAAAAAATTTCGCGGAACTGACCAAACTAATCAACGAGGCGAAAATAAGTGACATTGGAAACTATAACGAGAGAAAAACTGACGAAGACGTAAAAAATGGACGCAACCTGAAATCGGTGACAAATATACTTGGCATAGGACAAACGAAGATGTATGCACTGAAAGATAAGCAGGGTAATATTATCAGCAATCTCGAAGATATAGTAAAAGAAGCGGAAGAATTCTATACTGACCTGTACAATACCCAGAGGAGCCAGGATAACTCCATTACTACTAGTAACAAACAGGATACAGAAAATCCTCCTATAACTAGCGATGAGGTCTCAAGGGTCTTGCAAGACATGAAATGAGGAAGACTGTCAGGAGAAGTTGGAAAAAGTCGTTTTAATCATAGATGGAGCGTACATATCGCTTGGAAAACAGGCCGCTCTTTATACAAAGTGTCTGTCGACTTCAAGGGTCTCGGAAAAGTGTAGAAATCGAAGCATTATGCTAATCAACAAAAAAAGAGAGGTTAAACAATTGAACATTATATACTCCTTAGCTTACTCCCAGTATTATATAAAATATTCAGCCAAATAATATGGAATAAAATAAGCGCAACACTGGACTTTAGGCAATCAAGGGAACAGGCTGGCTTCAGGAAGGGATACTCCACAATAGGTCACATCCATGTCACTAATCAGGTAATCCAGAAATCCGCAGAGTACAATAAGCCTCTCTATATGGCTTTCATAGATTACGAAAACGCATTTTATTCAGTATAGATATCAGTAGTCATAGAGGCATTACGTAATCAAGGAGTACAGACCGCTAACGCAAATACCTTGGAAAATATCTACTGATATTCCACCGCTACCTTAATTCTACACAAAACCTTGGAAGATACAAATAAAGAAAGGGGCAGACAGGGAGACATAATTTCTTTGATGCTATTCACTGGGTGTTTGGAAGAAGTACTCAAGGTATTAAACTGGGAAGGTTTAGGAGTAAGGATCGACGGCGAATATCTCAGCAACCTTCGCTTTGCCGATGACATTGTTCTCTTCAGCAATACTGCAGGCGAGTTACAACAAATGATTGAGGACCATAACAGAGAGAGTGTAAGACTTGGGTATAAGATTAATATGCAGAAGACAAAGGTAGTGATGAATAGCCGAGTAAGAAAACAAGAGTTAGGATCGCCAGTCAGCCTCTAAAGTCTGTGAAAGAGTACTTTTACCTAGGTCAAGTAATCACAGGGAACCCTGATCATAAGAAGAAAATTCATAGAAGAATAACAATGGGAAGAATAAATGGGTAAAAATGGAACAAGTTCAGGACCGCACAAAGAGCAAATGAACGAAGAATGCTACGCATAACGTTGAGAGAAAGAAGGAGAGGGGTTTCAATCATAGAGCAAACAGGTATAGCCGATATTCTAATTTATATTAAGAGGAAAAAATGGAGCTTGGCAGGTCATGTAATGCGCAGGTTAGATAACCATTGGTCCATTAAGGCTACATAATTTGTTCAAAGATCGGGGAAATATAGACGAGGATGGTAAAACACTAGGTGTTGGAGCGATGAAATTAGAAATTCACGGGCAGAAGTTGGAATCGGTTGGCGCACAGACAGGGGTAATTGGAGATCGCAGCGAGAGTCCTTCGTCCTGCAGTGCACATAAAACAGGCTGATGATCATGATCATATATTGGCTCAATGTAACGGTAGAGAAATACAATTTCGATATATTTTCTTTACTACAATGAGCACGCGAAATTTCAACGCATTACAATCACTCTTTTACTTTCTCATTCAGATTTTACACGAAAATTGTTAGCAGTTCACATGTATTGTCGTATCTATGGATTTTCGCTCACATCTTTCTCCGATGTTCGCCTTGCGTTGTTCTTATATTGTTTTGAGTAGAAAACGCTTGCAGAAATACCCTGCTGATTTAACCCTTTAAGGACGAGACATATAAATTTCGAGAAAAAGTGCTCATTTCCTATCCATATGTGAAGAGCGCATAAAAAATAACCATAGTCAACAAAAAGAAAAAGAAATTGTGTATATCTTTTCGGCAATACGGGGGAAACCAGAGGCAGGTAACTAGAAGTGCGGCTCACCCCAGCCATCTGAGGCTTCGGTTCCAATTTGTTTAAACAGCTCTCATCAAATGTGAAGCATAGGTGCACATTTTACCAGTTTTATATTGCACATGTGACACCAGTGCAGTTAGATATCTTGCATCGGCCTGTACCCTCTGACCTTGCTTTCAAAAGACAAGTGAGTAGTGTGTGAAACTTTTCCCTCGTCCAGTGTTGCTGCTCTAAACCAACAAATAATGCTTGCTGCCTGACATTCAGCGTGAGCCGAAAACATTTAGCCAGAAACTTCGTACTAAGTACTGAAACTCGGCAAGTAAAAGTTACAGTGACGTTTCACTTCGTAAACACAGGTGGCGCGCAGGCTTATTGGTGCTATAGCGCACAGTACGCCACCAGCCCTCGGCGCCTTGACGCGTACACGGTCTGCATCGCAGACCGTGTACGCATACGGTCTGCGATGCAGACCGTATGCGTCTTGCATACGTCTATGTCTATATGTCTATGTCTATGTCTATATGTCTATGTCTATGTCTATAGACGTATGTTGCATACGTCTATGTCTATACGTATATGTCTTGCATACGGTCTGCGATGCAGACCGTATGCAGGACAGTGCTCGCGCGGCCGCGCCATATGCAGCAACTGCCTGAGTAGAACGCACCGTTGTAAACGTTCGCTTAAAATTTAAATTACTTAGTATGGTGTGAGCACGCAAAGGCAAACATGAACGTTTCACACTCGCTGACAAAACGCTGGCGTGAGAAATCGCGGCAGCAGCAGTGATAGAAGTGGCCTTCCTGCTGTCTGTCGCTAGAACGCAAACTGAGCGGTCCAAGCATAACGCACGCAAAGCTACGAGCGGTCGGGCAACCTAGAATGTGCCCCTAAAGGAGATCGCTTTCAAGATAACGCCCGCGCAACCATGCACGGCCTAAATACAACTCCTCCATCCGCTTCCGCGGTGCCCTGCGCGCGACGGAATACGGCGCGCTTCCTCCCCTTGCACACGTGAGATTGAGCCGCCATCGTCGGCTCATCATCGCATGCTTTCACTCTCACACACAGCGTACGTTCCACGAGGAGGATGTCCCCGCGCGACGAACCCAGTAGGGATGCATCGCAAAGAAAATCAGCAGCGACTGCCAGGGGAGGTCAACGCAGCGCGCATCCACCCACCTTCCTCCACGACGCTTCGCCATGTTTCTCTAACCCCACTTCGCTCAACGTTGCCTACACATTTGTCTAGGTGGCGCCACTCTGTCGTGCGAGTGCGCTCATTCGTACTTTCCCCGGCGTGGGCTCTTCCTCACGTCCAGGCGCTTTCCTTGTTCGCTTCCTTCGCGGCCCCACATATATACCACCGATTTGAAGAGAAGGCCAGTTACGTTCGCGCGTGAGAAATTTTTTTCCCGGTATGTTGCCAGTGGTATGTTGCCTGTTCAGTAAAGGTTTACTAGCACGCTGTCTAAAGGAAGTGATTTTAAGTTATCTTCCGGTTTGCCACCACACTGCACAAATATTTAGTCACTTTGAAAAGCATCGCAGCCCTCATGACCCAAAACTCACGTAATGTAGCTCTTTCTGAATTTGTGCTGCGTTTTGTCACTAAGCAGGTCACAGCAACACGTTATGGCTTTTCTTTTTCGCTGTTTGCAAAACATTAATCCATTCCCCATGTACTCTACGGTGAAGTAACATATTCCTTTGTCTTGTTAATTTAGCCTGCCGGATATTTGTTGCCTATTTTGATTCGGTTTGTTTTGGCACTACGAGTTTTTGTACTGTGTCCTTGTATTGAGCCCGGGCCCGAATCCTCAAAGGGCTATGTCAGGAAACATAAAGAAAGAAGAACAACCAAGCAAATGATTGCGATATATATTATTAGGTATCATTACTATCAGATCGAACTCTATGAATGAATTTCGATGCATAGTCTCTATTATTTACACATATCAAGTTCGCAGAAAAGACTTTAACATCGGTTTCCAAAGACCTTCCCTTGATTTCACAGCACATGTACTTGTATTTCCCTTTCTCTTTTTTCACAGAACCGTGCCATACTATGGGACAACTGCTGGACGTGGAGCCTTTAACCGAGGAACAAAAAATATTACGTCAGCATAAGTACGTCGGATGACATTTTGAAAACATATCCACATACCAAGCGAGAATAATGCCTTCGGTAGAATTTTCAGAAATGGTCTATAGTTTAACTGAGTACGTGAAAGTGAAGGACAAAAACCCTGAGAACTTCGAAGCTTATCAAACCATAAATTTCTTAGGTTTCTCGTCCCAAAAGATCACTGTAAGACACACCGTAGCGTTAGGATAGAGAATTACGGCAGCCACATAGGTTCTTTTGAGGTGCTTTTTATAGACGTTTTTTTTAACACGTTTGGTTCCACCATCTTCCCAACCCTAAATCTGTGGCGTTCTGTATATCCAGCCTGCATTTCTAGTCTTGCTCTCGTTTTCATCTGAACAATGTTGTGTTCATATACAAGGGCACCTATTTCATCTGCACATGTTAGCCGGTATTCTCGTGACGTTATTGATACTAAAATAAGTGTTTCCCTTCACGCAATTAGGTATTATTCTCAGTGGTAGGAAATGGCGCATATTTATTGGACATTCTTGTAGATGTAGCACGCTCTGCCTATTTCAAGAAAAAATGGTGGTCAAGCGTTCTGAAATATCTTGCACTTCAATTGGATACGTGGAACTCTAATTGAAACCATGCTTTATTAAAGTGGTGTCAAATGCGTGTCCATAAACAAATTAAAACTCTGCTTTTTTGCATTGTATGCAGAATTGCGGTGTAATGAATTGTATTTTTGCTATGCACCGAGAAGATCACAACTTTCATGTAGTTTAAATTTTATGCTTGTGCAGTACTCCTTTTGGAGTGGAGGGCGAAAATTAATAATCAAATAAGGATGCACATGTGTGCGACATCCACGTAGGGTCGTCACAAGTACGGTACTTCAAGCACTTTACGGAGGCTATGTATGTATGTATGTATGTATGTATGTATGTATGTATGTATGTATGTATGTATGTATGTATGTATGTATGTATGTATGTATGTATGTATGTATGTATGTATGTATGTATGTATGTATGTATGTATGTATGTATGTATGTATGTATGTATGTATGTATGTATGTACGTAAGAGTTCTTCCGCCAATCTGGGTGTCAGTGGGTAGCAGCTGGTGAAACGGGTTGCGCATTGAGTTGCTGTTCTGAGGGAACAGGCTTCGAAAAAAACAGTCCGGCCAACTTGGGTCCCTGATGTAGTAATGGGTGCCACTCTTCCGCAGATACCTTTCACGCTGACACGGGTGTTATGATTGGGGGTTCAATCTCATAGCTCGTGATCCGTTGTGAAGATTGAAGTCGGGCATGAATTAGAAGGTAGCTGGCCCATGCCGTCGTCCAACTGATCCACGCTGAGGACGTTGATGAAGTGAAGGACTGCTTCTCCTCGAGAACGAAGAATATGGGTTTATTTACAGTATTTATATCAGTCTAACATGACTGCTTGAGAGAGAGTGCCCTGAGCAGCCGCACAACAGCGGTTTTTAAACACTCGGTCCTCCCCCGATACCCAGGTGACGGAAATGGCCGTCCAAGCACCGTAGGCGAGTTCACCAGGCGCCGTAGGGGAGACCAAGCACCCTAGGGGAGACGACGAGGCACCGTAGGCGAGTTGACCAGGCCCATTGTTTGGCGTCCAGGTCGGCGCGTGTGAAAGGGTCTCAGTAGACGTTTCCGCGGGCTCAGTAACAATAGTTGGCCCGCCGAGCCCGTTTAGTCACACTGGCGACTTCGTCAAACTCGGCTCCAGCGACGGATAGTCGAGGACGCACGTATTGTTGTTCACACACAGTCGACTTAGTCACGCCGTGGCTAGAGGTGTGCGGTGTTGCAATTTTTCTACGTTTTTGATACAACCAGGCCAGTAGTGTTCCATAATCAATCTTTCCTTTGATTTGTTTATGCCTAGGTGGCCGGACCACCCATTTCCATGACAGAGACTCAGAAGGTCCTCCCTGTACTTAGTAGGTACGACTAACTGATCTAATATCCTACCCTTTCGATCTCTGTAGTGCCGATACAACAATCCTCCTCTCTCATGTATCGTCACGTTGCGCCTAGCAATGCCTTCTTTAGCTGTGTCGTGTAATTTAGCTAAGCTGTCATCATTCTTTTGCTGCGCTGCCAGTGACTCTCTGTCCACACGTAAGAGCTGATCAATGTTCTTTGAGGCCGGAGATAATAACGACCATGTCTCGCTTGGATTGCGTCAGCTTGCTCTTCCTGCAGGCTTGAACTTTGACACTCTAGTGCTACGCTCTCATTGAGCTGGTCAGCTGGCAGGCTCTCCTCAACTGTTTTTTTGTCCCTCGGGCCTAGCTCGGATTCGGGTATTGAAGTTATCCTCTTTTCTGCTTCCGCTGGAGCAGCTTGTGCATTTTCAGCCGAAAGCCACGCGATTTTATGAGCTTGGCCGCGGGTCAATGCCTGTACTATGCCCTCTCCCAGTTTAAGACCTTCGTCACGCAGTAACTGATTGGAACGATTCGAAAAGATGTAAGGGTACTGCAGTGACAAAAATTTGGAAACTGCAGCTTCAGTCTCTAGCTCTCCGAATGGTCCACTGATTTCGACTTTGGCCATGGGCAGACATACGCTGTGTTCTTCTACAACCTGTTTGATCCATGCTACTTCCCCGGTGAAGTCATCTACCGTCACGTACGACGGATGGACAATATCCGTCGTGGCGGCACTGTCTCTTAGCACTCGGCGTGGTTTGCCATTACCTTCCAGGTCGTGAAGATATGGACTTAAAGTTCCATATTCTTGTCTTTTTCCTCCACGTAGGAGAAAACTACGCTAGGCTTCCCGCAGTTTACAGCTATATGTCCTAGTTTGTGGCATTTATAACTGTGGATCGGCCTAAAAGATTCGAATTTTATTTTCTGTTTCTTTTGAGCGGTTTCCCCGTTAAATTTCTCCTCGCTCTTTTCTGCAGGCTTTTCCTTCACTTCTACAGGCTCCGATCGTCTAGTCTGCCAACCCTTTTTGAACGTAAATGGTTTCCGTGGTCCATTTCGACCGTCCCAATTTCCGTCCTCGGCGTTCAACTTTCTACGCGTTGCGTACTCTTCGGCTAATTCAGCCGCCCTCTCCACAGTGTTTACATTCCCTCTGTCTTGCACCCACAGTTTCACAGCTTGGGGGATGGTTTTGTAAAACTGCTCTAGACACATGCATTCAATGATCATGTCTCTGCTGTCGTACGCTTCCGCGCTTTTCAGCCACTCGACTAGGTTGGGCTTTAAGCCGTATGCAAACTCCGGATACCTGTCGCTATCTTTCTTTCTTGTGCTTCTAGACCTTTGCCGAAAAGCTTCGGCTGAAAGGCGGTATTTCTTCAGAAGACTAGCCTTAACTTTTGCATAATCATATGCATCCTGTGCACTCAGTCTGGCGATTACTTCCACCGCCTCGCACGGCAACAAAGACAGCAACTGCTGTGGCCATGTACTCGGGCCGAAGTTCATCTTCTCGCAAATCCTTTCAAAATTGCTTAGGAACAAGCCTATGTCGGTCCCGACCTCAAATGGCTTCAATAGCTTGTCCATGTTGTATGATTCTGCCTCACTTGATCGTCCCAGAGCCCCTTCATTTCCTTGAGACCACTCCAAACGTTTGCTTTCAACTTCAAGTTGCATTTTTCTTAACTTTCGTTCCTCTCTCTCTCTGTCCCGTTCTTCTCTTTTTTTTAGAAGTTCCAACCCCACTTCAATTTCTTCCTCACTGGCCTGTTCGGAAATTAGCTGCAATAATTCCGATTTTGGCATTTCCTTGCGTACATCTATGCCCAGTTCCTCACCAACAATCAACAATTCGTCTGTCAGCAATCTCCTTAAGTCCATGATTGCTGCTTTACTGCCTTGATCCTGCTCGCTAAATCTAGGTAGGAAAACACAACCTAGCTAACACTAAACAATCTAGCTTCCCAACTGTTCTAAAGAGAACAACCACAAAATGAAGCCTAGAGAGTCAAAGCAAGAAGCAAGCACTCACCGCAGACACAGCACCACGTCGCAAAGTCCGTCTCACCGCTGTTAGCCAGTTGTGATTGCGGGTTCAATCCCATCGCTCGCGATCCGTTGTCAAGATTGGAGTCGAGCATGAATTAGAAGGTAGCTGGCCCATGTCGTCGCCCAACTTATCCACGCTGAGGAAGTTGATGAAGGGAAGGGCTGCTTCCCATCGAGAACGAGGAATATGGGTTTATTTACAGCATTTATATCAGTCTAGCATGTCTGTTTGAGAAAGTACATCAGTCTAACATGACTGCTTGAGAGAGAGTGTCCTGAGCAGCCGCACAACAGCGGTTTTTAAACACTCGGTCCTCCCCCGATACCCAGGTGACGGAAACGGCCGTCCAAGCACCGTAGGCGAGTTGACTAGGCACCGTAGGGGAGACGACGAGGCACCGTAGGCGAGTTGACCAGGCACCGTAGGGGAGACGACCCGAGCTGCAGCGCGCTCACCGGCTGTCCATTCTTTGGCGTCCAGGTTGGCGCGTGGGAAGGGGCCTCAGTAGACGTTCCCGCGGGCTCAGTAACAATAGTTGGTCCGCCGAGCCCGTTTAGTAACAATGGCGACTTCGTCAAACTCGGCTTCAGCGACAGCGAGTCCAGGACGCACGTATTGTTGTTCACACACAGTCGACTTAGTCACGCCGTGGCTAGAGGTGTGCGGCGACGCTCCAGGAAAGTTGCCGCCACAGTCGCAACTGGCCGGCAAAACATGCACTGCAGCTGGCCTTTCTTAACACGGGTCACTGTAGGTGTGGGGCTTGGTAGGTTCCTATGTTAAATGAAACTGTATTACGTCGACTTGGAGTACAGGGTATGTTCCGCTCGGTCTGCGCTAGCCTTCACTTAACCTCTTTCACGCCAACTTGGATCACTGGGTACACGCCACCAGGTGTGTACCGCTTTTTAACAAACGTATTTGATGCCAACCTTGGGTCACTGCTGGGAATGTGCCGCTCTACAATGACAAAAAGGATCCCTTCGATTACTTCGGTGCTCAGCGAAATGAGATCCACGTCACAAGTGCTCCTTAAGAACACCATCTAGATGCTTTAGCAGGCTGCGCCACAAGTTTACTTCGTAGGTGCCGCTTTTGAATGAGCATATTTGACGCCAACGTTTCAGAGCTGCGTCATGACTGCACTGGCTATGTGTAGCTCTGCGATGAGCTCTCGTCAACTTGGGTCACTGAATATGTGCTACAGGGCACATATTCTAACCGTTCACAGGCACTGGCGCGCCACGCTTTTTGTCACGGATGCCACGCACGAACATATTGGCAGCGCCACTAGACGGCGCAGCTTGTCCATAAAGAAGTCCAGATAAGCAGGATAGGTTTAGAGTAATGGCGGGAAAAACGTAGGGAAGAAATTGATACGAACTGATCAGTTACAGGCATAGGTAGCGATACAAGGTGGATAGCGAAGCTTTGTTGAAAATAAGATTATGGAGATGTGTACAAAAATGCTAGGAGAGAAAGGTCGCAGAGTAAACCGGAATAAATCAAGCCGGTTGCTGAATTTTTTTCACCGCCCCGTTTCAAAGGACATGCTAATAAATCATCATCATTATAACTATACTACGATCATTATCATCCTCACCGAACCGTGAGAGGGGAGCCCGGTTACCGCATCACCAGTTTCTGAACAATCGCGTGCACCAGCGCACCATGCATTTAGGAGACCACGTGCAGGCATGGTGTGGCGGCGACAGACTGGGAGCGCTAAGGGGAGCGCGAGCGAGGATTACAACTGCAGTACACGCCTTATACATACCTCGTTTCAAAGATTGCAACACGCTCTGTCCCTAAATTGATTCAATGATAATGCTTTACCGTTGTCAGTCACCGTGGCATTGATTCTGTCAAATTTTATTGCTACTATTCCTATTGGTTTTCTTGGGGAATTTCACCCATTTTGCCGTGTCTATCAGTGTCGTTATGTCCGCGCGTAACCCATTTCCCACGAATTTGAGTCACTAGGTAAAGCATGGTCAAAGGGGTAGAGAACCAACCTACTGTGCTGGAAAAACCAGGTTCAAAACCACCTATCGGACCTGCCAGAGTCACTGGGGATGTAACTTTGGGCAGGTGGTGCATTTCAATGAACCTCCTTTTCGCCGACTTTGGTGACAAGGTATGGCCACTCCGTATGTGTCGATTTTCAGCAGACTTTCTTGATGTCATTTTGGTTCAGTAGGCAAGTACCTCCTTTGATAACAATCAATATGTAAACATACAATTACCAATTACCCAAAAGCATGGAATTGTTTGCAAATGGAATTAAAACGCCAATCATCTCTAAAAGATAGGTCCGCCACCATATTTTGTAAAATTTAGCATAGAACAGACGATTTTAAACCGCAAAACCTTCTTTAATGAAAATTACGCTACTTGTGATTACTGCGCATATGCTACCTGGAAAATGTACAAACCGTATCTTCTTTTAGGTTGGAAGGGTCTTGAACCTTTGCTTGTTCTCGATCAAAAATTGTGATTATAGAGCAGCGCAATCACATGGACCCTTGCCTCAGGGCTTGAAACTGGGGCCAAGTCACTGTGCACAGCGCACATATAGGGCCAACCCCACCATGAGAAAACTCGGAGCATCGGTCTGCTTAAATTCTTTCAAACCACTGCCTACAGGATCAACCTATAATTTGAGAAAGCACATAAACACAAGGAAGACAAATGTTTTTAAACTGCACGTATCCGCTAGAATAGCCCAAACATTTAGACTGCGCTAACTCCAGGATTTCTCTACGAAAAAAGCCAGAAACACAGCCAGCAAGCACAGATAGCAACGGGTAATTAGCAGAAGGAAGTACTTGCCATATGTCTTGATAGCCTTTTTCTAAACTATTGTAGACCGCTTATATTTCAGCTTGATGAACGCTTTATCGAAAATCACTGAACCGTCAAGTGTTTTAAAAGTATCTGCGGCTGGCAACAACACACGATTTTTACCATGTATATTTAGAAGAATCGTTGACGAGGAAAAATGCGGAGCATTTCAGCAACCTACGGTTTGCAGAAAACCTTGTGCCTGTTCAGCACTTGTATATATCCACTCGTAAAAAGTTATCCCTAGAACTTCGCTGAAAAAGTGCAAGAGTAGATTGGAAGATTCATATGCGGAAGGTTATGGCTATGTCCAGCTGCAAGGCACAAGAACAAGAATTTACGATTGGCTGTTAATCCCAATAATCTGCGCAAAATTTCGTCTATTTAGGCCAATTAGTCACAGGTGTTGCTGATCATGAGAAGAAAATTCAAATAGCAATGAAAGTGAGGGGGAGCGCATAGGGTAGGCATTGCCGAGTCATGACGGTTGCTTGCCGCTGTCTTTGAAAAAAAAATAGCACGAGCAGTACACTTTAACGGCACTAACAGGCGGGGCAGAAACTTGGAAGTTACCAACTGCGCTCGACGAAACATCTAGGAATCTGTAACTTTTGTCGGAATAAAAAACAATACATAAAAAACAAAATCATTAGCAATTCCACTCTGTGAAGGTGGATGACCCGCGAAGCTGTGTAGCACTCGACAAAGAGGTGACACAGAATTGTGAACAAAAGTACGAACATATTTGTTGTCTTGATCGGTGGTCAAAGCTACGAAACATTCGAAGACGGATAATTTTTTATACATCCGGATTCATTCGTGCTAGACATTCGTTATGTACATTCGTATTTTTTTTATTTTGGTGATATATTGAGCCAAATAATTTGACACCAGTGGGGCAGTACTGTAAGCCCCATCGCAGGGGGAGGGGCAGCATGAGAACGCTGGCGTAATGAGCGGCAACAGGGCCAGCTATGGAAGAAGGCGACGACGAACGCGCGAAAAGTGGCACGAGCCATTGCTGATGATGATAGTTTTTTGATCGCACGGTTTTGTTGAAGAACACGAAAATAACCCTAGTCACAAGCAGCTTCGCTGCCACACAAAAGTCATTGGAAGGCTTCCTGGAGTAACAGGTATACTTGGCTGATATAACTTACAGCTATTCCAAAATTTCAAAGCGAAATCCTTAGGTGCCTATGTTGGCGGCGAGCTCGGCCAAACTGCAACTTGCTTAAAACACGTTGGCTGGCTAGTTGGTTTGAATCCATGATAGAGGGTGTAAGCGCGACTGAATGAGAACGTAGATGCGTAAACAGATACACAGAGACTGCGCTGCCTTTGAGCCACGGCTGCTTCACTGTCCTGGCTTACTAAATGTGTGCCTATTGCGTGCCTGATTGAACACGTTACGTGGCCACAGAGACGCACTTGTGCCACGGCTCGCTTGTTCGTCGTCGTGTTCTTCCACTCTTGGCTCCGACGCCGCTCATCATGTCACTATTCCCGAATTGCCCCTCGCGCTCGCGCCACTGTTCACGTGTTCGTCGTCTTCTTCCCTCGCTGGCTCCGTTGCCACTTCATCATACGAGCGTTCCCATACTGCCCCTCCCGCACCGAAGACCCTGAAGACCCTACCAGTAGGTGACAATAGGAGAGAAAAATGCAGCTGCTGAGGTCATGTTATGCTTAGATAAGATAATGACTGGTCCAATATATCTAACGAACTGAATGTGACAGGCAGTATATTGATTCATTACTTGAAGATCTTATGGGATAAATACATAATATAGCACAATCATATCAGTAATATTTAAACGTACATCGCGGAATAAAACAACAACCTCTCCAACAAATGTTTTCGCTGGAAAAGCGTACGTCTCACTTTGAGCAGAAAATATTTATTCCTAAAATAATAGTACGAAATTCGTCTTCAGAAACCCCGAAACTCCTGAAACTCTCACGTATATTTTTTTTTTTGTCCTGGGAAGCACTGTTGTACAGGAAGATACCAGCCGTGGTTGCTCAGTGGCTATGGTGTTGGGCTGCTGAGCACGTGGTCGCGAGATCGAATCCCGGCCACGGCAGCCGCATTTCGATGGGGGCGAAATGCGAGAACACCCGTGTACTTAGATTTAGGTGCACGTTAAAGAACCGCAGGTGGTCGAAATTTCCGGAGTGCTCCACTACGGCGTGCCTCATAATCAGAGAGAGGTTTGGCACGTAAAACCCCATAATTTAATTTTTTTTTGTATAAGAAGACATGTTCATCTCCACCTTTATTTGTGTGGTCGATGGTGGGATTCAACCAAGTTCCCCCGGAAGAGACTCCCGATCTTCTACCTTTTAGAACACGTTCGCACGCATACCTCTGTCTTGCAAACGCCAACTAGCATTTTAAACGACCGCAGGGTGCCTTCGCGTCACATAGCCATTACGTAATTATAAAAAGGGACATCCTAAGCACGCGCACTAAAGAACGCATAACTGTCACGTGTGGTAAACAGTCCACCCAAATTCTCCTTTGCATGCGTCTCAGCAAATAGAAAAGTGATTCTAAAAAAAATTGGACCACCCTCGGGGTCAGCTACGTTATAACGGAACAGATATTAGCGTTTATTCACCGGAGGGCAATAATTAAGTACTCAAGCCAATGAAGTCGCAATCATGCTGTACTCGTCAACTCGCTGCTCTCACACCCTTGAGTCAGAAGCACGCACTAATTCTCGATTTGCGATAACATATTTGTCCATATGATCGGGCTTCGTGAAACACCGTGCTAATGCTGGAGAGCCCGCAACGTACAATGTGCTCACAAAACATCAGTTTCCACAGTGCCTTGAATTCACACATTTTTCCTAATGAAACGTATTTTTCATTTGAAGTTCAGTTGATTTGAGGGCATTCTATCGAACGCGCTTGACCACGTGTGTACCAAAAATATATATATCACGGGTGAGGCAACCGTCCCTTCTCGACAAATGCACGATGTGAATGCCAGCACTTGCGTCTCCAGGTAATTTCATTTCAGTGTGGAAATTGCTAGCAAAGTTCAGTCCCTAACATGCGATGCCACTAGACGATTTCAATAAAATGAGTGAAAATGAGCTATTCTCGTAAGTAAATGAACAACTATGTTTTTGGAAGTACACATTCACGCCGTGATGCATATCAAGGGGACGCAGTTGACTAGTCGAAAATCCCGCACTTGATTCGAACTAACCTTTAGAAGCGGGTGGTAGGCACAGATAAAAAAATACATGTCATTCCAGAGGAAAGTATCAAAGTATTAATCGAGTGAAAAAGCACGCCAGCCCTAGTGACCTCTAGTTAAGCACCAAAAAAGCTTTGCACCCTTTGGGTGATATATTTCCAGACAATAATTGTTGTCTGTCTTGCTTATGCTTTCTTTGAAAACCGTGCGTTAACTACTTTTCAGCCAAAAGGTTTATCATGAAACCCTTGCCGTTCTTGGCATGGAAGTGCCACACACACAATGGTAAAAAAGTAAAGGTAGGCAACGCAGATGACAATGATTGTTAAGAGGAAGATAAGCCCCGAAGGGTGAAAACATAGAGTGAACCTCAAATTATTTTACCGTTGTAGTAATCTGCTGTTCAGCCTTTCAACTTGCCATCCATGTTGTTTCAGCGAACTATGGACGTCAATTTCGGAGCTATTAGGCCAGTATGGAGTCTACACATACCAGGAGATTCACGAAATTGTTGCCATCTTGGAGGATGCAGGCATCAGGAACATCAAAGCCTTTGCCGTGCTTGAGCAGAAGGACCTTGAAGCCAAGAACATGAAACCGGCTGTCATACATATTCTGATGAATAAGGCTGAAGGTGAGAAACACAAACTATTACGGCTTTCTTCGACTGCGTTACCGAAGCATAACAAAGCAATCAGTCCTGCGAAGATGCAGCACTGGAACATAGACAATACTCAGCAGGTGTCATTCAGCTTGCTAATTGCACTGCCAATTTCGCTACTATGACAGGCTGCTCATGCTTCGTTATTCAGATATTTAAAGGTAGGACGGTGGTGCACGTTGCATATATATATATATATATATATATATATATATATATATATATATATATATATGCGTTTTCTCCACCCAATTCATCTCTTGTTATTGCTATTCCCGCATCTGATTTTTCGCTAGCACAACAAGGTTCTCCCATTATTCTCGAAAAAAAAACATACGAAAGAGATAGAGACGAAAACAATGATGTAATAAAAGTCACGAAGCGAAATCATTCAAAAAAAAAGTCACAGTTTCGCACGCAAGGCGAAGTATCGATTGCGATAGAAAATTAGTCGACTGCTATACTAAGGAAGGATAGTACTTTTATATGCCGTATAAAGTAGTAAGCATAGGCATACGAAGTAAATTAACAAGCGCGGTGTCACGCGTGCTCAGGCAAACACAAACATACCTCACCTGATGACCGCGGAAAGAAACTATCAAAACACTGGAGCGAGTAAGGGCCGCCCCAGCAGCGAGCCCATTGACCTTCCTTCAGCTCTCGTATCAACGCGAACGAAACGTCGAGAGTACAGCACATAGGAAGCTACTGGCACTGCACGCACTTTGCAAACATGGCAGATAGCTTCGAAGACGAGGACCGCGCGGGCGCCCACTTAGCTATCGTCGCAGATCGCTTTCAAGATCCGCACCCGCGCCGCCACGCTGTAAGAAGCAGCCGCCTGAGAAGAACGGCCCCCACACCACCTCCATCATCGCCCCCTCGTGCCCAGCTCGTGACATCAGAGGACAGGCACCCGCCCGGCCTTTCTCGCTCGCGCACGAGAAATTGAGGCGCATTCGCTGGTTCACCATCGCACGTTCCAACTTTCGCCGAAATATAACGCAAGGAAAGCACTCGCCGCAGCAGCACAGTTTACTCAGTACCGATCACAGCTCAAGGAGGGCAAGCTCCGCTTTCAGCGCAGAGACGTCGATGTAGCTACAACGCACGGTGCTCATCTTGACCAAATTGCTGAAAATTTTGTATAAATAAATACGAAATGCGTTTCATTCCCTCCGGCATATCAGCAATAATGCATGATATTTTTGTGAATGAAGAATTCGACCTACACTATGGCGCATACCTAGTGACACCAATTGGCACTTACGAGGCGGAGTAAATAATGGCACGTAATCCATGGCACAGTTGTTGAAAGGCACAAACTTAGGGGCGCATAACCAAAGCTGGCCTCTCACAGTTTTATTAAAAGGTGCCACATACCTATGGGCACATACCCAGTGACCCAAGTTGTCATCAAGTTGGTTTATAGAAGAGTGGTACATACCCAGTGGTTCATCCCCAGCCACTCAGGTTGGAACCAAAGAAGATTGTTGAAACGCGGCACGTTCTCAGTGGCACATGCTCATGATTCAGGTCGCCATCAAAGAGGCTGACTGAAGAGTGGTCGGACCCACTGTCACATACCCTGCGAGTCATGTTGTTCCGACCGTGGGCCTCGAGCCGCATTCCCTCGGCCCAGCATCCCAATGCTCTACTCATTTGACAGTTCACTACCAAGTGACGTATGTCAGCGGGTAAACTGGTAAAGACCCAGATGGGGATACAGGGACAGGGAGATAGTCCCCTGAATATACGTGAATTTCCCAAGAGATATTACTGGCATAAAACGTCCCTATTATAAGAAGCCGAGAGTAGCAGAACAAATGAAAAAAAAAACACGATGGCATCAATACGTGCATGGAACGAGCAGCGTTGAGTTGTATTTCAGTCAATAAGTGGTGGTGTAATAGAAATGTGAAAAGTTGGTGTCACCAATGTGAAGGGTTTGTCAATACGGCGGGTCGCAACATTGCTTCAATTCAGTCACACTAACGCCGACATTCATCGCGCAGTGAATTCTGTAGGATTTTTTTCTAATGTTTATAAGCGATAACAAAACATTGCCGATAGTTTTATGGTATATGTGCGTCAGTGTGGGCTCATGCGCTGTTGGTACTTTCGTGTGACCACTTTGTAAAACGAGCCGCTCGGAGAAGCATGGCAGACGATTAGCCAATCTGACACTTGCAAATATATCAGAGCTAGAATCTTTCAATTAAGAGGAAGCTTTAGCTCGGGCCCAACTCCGTCGCGGCCTATTAAGATACATGTAGAACGCAAAAACGTTTTTTCTGAGATAACGCCTGCATCTATTTTAATGAAATTTGTTGCATTTAAGAGAAAAAGCTAAATTTTAGTGACGGTTGCAAGCGGAATTTCCATTTAGGGCTTGAAATTTGTTGCGAAAATTCTCAAAAATGCAAAAATTTCAAGAAAAATAGAAGTACGCAGTTTACAAACTCATAGCTCTGCATCAAGAACAGATATCGTGGTTCTGTCAACGGCATCCATTACATCATTGAAAGTGGGCAAATTCGATATGTAATTTTACATCTTACGTGAATATGTGACGTTGTTTACAAGGGTTCTGCAAAAGCTCTATTTCCATATTACAAAGTTTTTTAGATTCCTGTATAACATATCAATTTTGTCTGCTTTAGATGTTCTATTAGATGCAATGCACAGAATTGCATTACCATTTTTGGTTGGTTAGGTACAGAGTTGTAAACTCGATAGTTTCGTTTTTCGAAAATTTTCTGATTTTGCCAATTTTTCATAAAATCTCTACGACCTAAATCGAAAATTCGTAACAAGCAGTCACTAAATTTTAAGTTTTTCTTTTAAATGCAACAAATCTCTCAAAATTTGGTGCAGTGCTTGCCGAGAAAAACGAATTCTCCTTTTACATGTATTTATATAGGAGCACCAGAGCTAAAGCTTCCTCTTAAGCCGACTCATTGTGATCCACAGAAGGGAAAGATAATTTGTCAGTATTCTGGCAAGTGGACAGCTAGTTCCCTTTCAGCGTTTAAAATGTAGATGCTAAATAGAGCTGTGTAAACTGAGGCAAAGCCACCAACTAGCCCACCAGTCTGTTCTCTTGAAGTAGTTGTGTAGTATACAAAAACCAACGATAAATATAGCCTCTTTCTTTCTCCTACAGAAATGAAGAGGCCGGCTGCCAAATGATTGAAACGTTCTTTCAGGATAAGAGGTTGTCATGTATCAAATGGAAGCTTTCCTCGAGCATTCTGATTGTCGTGAGGAACATGTCCTAGATATTCTGCTTCGTCCTTTTGGCTGTCAAGTATTATACACTTGCCACTTTGTCACCATGTATAACACAAAGGATGTTTTGAAAATAATGGTGATCTGTAAAGATATGTTTACTCACCATTCGTAACAGGTACTGCGAAATAAGATTTTGCTGCATGGGGAATGGTACACAACCTGTTGAATCTGTTCACCAGGCGCTTCTTCTTAAGACTTGAAATCCCGGAATGACCTACTGTTCATTTTAATTTGAAAGTTCTTTGTAGAGTGTGTCCTTCTTCTTTTTCTCAAATTGTTAACAAGTCATAACAATGCCTACATCACCACTAATGTCCAATGCATGCATTGTGCACACTGACTATGCAAATTCAATTTAAGTTCGCCTGCTCTTCTTCCTCGGAATGACGTGCAAAGCGCCTACATTAGCCGGTCTTTTTTCTCGGTACGAATTCAAGAATGCTATTGAGTTTATTGAAGTACGCCAAACGGCGTTGAAAACGCTGATACAATGATAATATTGGATGTTACTGCGCATTCTCGTTCTCTTTCCAGCCTTTCATCAACTTCATTGAACACTGCACAACGCACATGGATATTCTAAAAGAGTGGATGGATAGTCTGATTTACGTCAAAGTTTTTAAAACTTAACTTCGTCGCGCGCACTTCTATATTGTCTATTTTAGGGAACTGATTTTCTTGTATTAGATGTTACAGAAACAAAATGCTTTAATGTGAAGACAAGCTCCAACAAAAATATACAAATAAGGAATGGCTGAGGACTAAGGCATTCTTCAATAGCGGTATACACACTTGGTAAAGGATGCAAGGGTCATCATGTGCATACTGTGATCACACCAGACGAAAGAAAAATAAGCGCAAAATATAATGCGCTGTCTTCACAAGGTTGTCACTCGTAAGCCTTCTTTAAGATGGGAAAGGCAAACAACTCAGTTTTTCATTTGTGTTGAGCACTATCTCCTGCGGCTTTTACACTTTAAACTGCAGCAGAGTTTACCTATTCGTCTTGGATTGACACATCTATGGAAAAATCAGTGCAAAAGGATAACAAGTAATTTGATATCAAGACACATGCCACTTCCCCTCCCCAAATGATGTAAAACAGACAAAGAGGTTTAAACTTATTTAATTAAGTTATAGGGTTTTACGTGCCGAAACCACTTTCTAATTATGAGGCACGCCGTAGTAGAGGACTACGGATATTTCGGCCAGGTGAGGTTCCTTAACGTGGGCCTAAATATCTAGCTACACGCATGTCTTCGCATTTCGTCGTCATTAAAATGCGGCCACCATGGCCAGGATTCGAACCCGCGACTTCGTGCTCAGCAGCCCAACACCATAGCCACTGAGCAAACACGGCGAGTAAACAAAGAGGTGCAGAAGAACTTTAAGAATACCGAAAAGGTGTTAACTTCGTTTTTTTTTTTCAAATTGTTCCAGTGACACCTTTTTATAAGGTAAGTCTTTTTTCTCTCTCTTCATGCACACCAGCTGGCCGAAATATAGATGTAATTAGGGTACATAGCTTCAGCAAGCTTCCTACCTCGTGTAATACAAAGCTACTAACTCATTAGACAACAGTTAACCTTCCAAAAGACTGTGATTGCAGGGTTTCCAATTTTGAAGTCCTTATATATTTTCCATTGGTTCTTGTTTATTAATTAATTATAGGTTGCAAATGTCTGCTTATAGTCACATTCATTTTCCCATTTCTATTTTCCTGTAGGTGAAAGCTCGTGTTTGTTTACGCGTCTCTAGCGTTTCATTTTGTTGTAACTTTTAGATTATTAAATGCGTTTTTATATAGGAGGTTCAGTGAACCCGTGATCAATGGGACCTCATTCCCTACAATTTACTATGTAACAGATATCAGTGAAAAAAAGAACTATATCAGGCGCTAAAGCATCTCTAGCTGCCGAAAGGATTGATCGGCAGTTCCACTGGAGTATTCTTGGGCAAGCATAGGCAAGCGGGCAAGACGGTAGGCAAGCATCTGCTGCTGCTTCGTCCAGCACACTATCATTCAGAAGGTCAGACCTCGGAAGTGATTCTTTCGCACACATTTTTTTGAGTTACGAGAATTAGACAATTAGGAGGACAAGGAAGAGGACCTTAGTGTTGAAGCAACTAACCACAGTCTTGTGGGCATCATTATTGAGTGTGCAAAAGAACTCGGTGGTAACACCGTTAGACAGGATACCAGTAAGCTATCGCAGGAGACGAAAGATCTGATCAACAAACGCCAATGTATGAAAGCCTCTAACCCTACAGCTCGAATAGAATTGGCAGAACTTTCGAAGTTAATCAACAAGCGTAAGACAGCTGACATTAGGAAGTATAACATGGACAGAATTGAACATGCTCTCAGGAACGGAGGAAGCCTAAAAGCATTGAAGAAGAAACTAGGAATTGGCAAGAATCAGATGCATGCGTTAAGAGACAAAGCCGGCAATATCATTACTAATAGGGATGAGATAGTTCAAGTGGCTGAGGAGTTCTATAGAGATTTATACAGTACCAGTGGCACCCACGACGATAATGGAAGAGAGAATAATCTAGAGGAATTCGAGATCCCACAGATTACGCCGGAAGAAGTAAAGACCTTGGGAGCTATGCAAAGGGGGAAGGCAGCTGGGGAGGATCAGGTAACTGCCGATTTGTTGAACGATGGTGGGCAGATTGTTCTAGAGAAACTGGCCACCCTGTATACGCAATGTCTCATGACCTCGAGCGTACCGGAATCTGGGAAGAACGCTAACATAATCCTAATCCAAAAGAAAGGGGACGCCAAAGACTTAAGAAATTATAGACCAATCAGCTTACTGTCAGTTGCCTACAAACTATTTACTAAGGTAATCGCAAATAGAATTAGGAACACCTTAGACTTCTGTCAAGCAAAGGACCACGCAGGATTCCGTAAAGGCTACTCAACAATAGACCATATTCACACTATCAAACAGGTGATAGAGAAATGTGCGGAATATAGCCAACCCTTATATATAGCTTTCATTGATTACGAGAAAGCGTTTGATTCTGTCGAAACCTCAGCAGTCACGGAGGCATTACGGGATTAGGGTGTAGACGAGCCGTATGTAAAAATACTGAAAAATATCTATAGCGCCTCCACAGCCACCGTAGTCCTTCATAAAGAAAGCAACAAAATTCCAGTATAGAAAGGCGTCAGACAGGGAGATACGATCTCTCCAATGCTATTCACAGCGTGTTTACAGGAGGTATTCAGAGACCTGGATTGGGAAGAATTGGGGATAAAAGTTAATGGAGAATACATTATTAACTTGCGATTCGTTGATGATATTGCCTTGCTTAGTAACTCAGGGGACCAATTGCAATGCATGCTCACTGACCTGGAGAGGCAAAGCAGAAGAGTGGGTCTAAAAATTTATCTGCAGAAAACTAAAGAAATGTTTACCAGTCTCGGAAGAGAACAGCAATTTACAATAGGTAGCGAGGCACTGGAAGTGGTAAAGGAATACATCTACTTAGGTAGTGGCGGCGGATCCGGATCATGAGACGGAAATAATCAGAAGTATAAGAATGGGGCGGGGGTGCGTTTGGCAGGCATTCTCAGATCATGAACAGCAGGTTGCCACTATCCCTCAAGAGAGAAGTGTATAATAGCTGTGTCTTACCAGTCATCACCTACAGGGCCGAAACATGGAGGCTTACGAAAAGGGTTCTACTTAAATTGAGGCCGACGCAACGAGCTATGGAAAAAATGATGGGTGCAACGCTAAGCGATAAGAAAAGAGCAGATTGGGTGAGGGAACAAACGCGAGTTAATGACTTTTAGTTGAAACCAAGAAAAAGAAATAGGCATGGCGCAGGACATGTGATGAGGATGGAAGATAACTGATGGTCATTAAGGGTTACGCACTGAATTCCAAGGGAAGGGAAGCGTAGCAGGGGGCGGCAGAAAGTTATGTGGGCGGGTGAGATTAAGAAGTTTGCAGGGACGACATGGCCACAAGTATGGGAGAGGCCTTTGCCCTGCAGTGGGCGTAACCAGGCTGATGATGATGATCATGAATTACACAGTTTGTTGTTAGGCGATCTTGTGCGGTTAAGAACTTGAATGTTCATATCCACATCTCGATTTCCTAGAGAGTCTAAATCACAATGGCATTCACGATGAACCTCGCGTGGAGCCGAAGACCTTGCTAAATCAAAACTTTTGGATACAGGATGTGTCTGATACTTAAGTGACTTTGTAAATGAGGCGGCCAAATTATGTACGCTGTTTGTTATTGTCTGAGACATACCAGACAATTGCGTGGATATTACTGTATCCAAAGAGTCAGATAGATTTAGTAGAATATGTTATAATGTTTTTTTCGTCGCTTTTTCTGTCACTGTTGCAATTGCCTTGGAAATAGACGAGTTCATGTCAAGTAACTGAGGGGCTGTTACACCAACAGAACCCTGCTTCCTGCTCTGAACTTCTGCAAGAGCTCCTCGAATAGAGTGCCGCCTCCCCTCAATAATATCGATTAGCGGGATCTCTTCGATCTTGTAGAACAGTTGGCGTAGTCAGCAGCATCAATTACATTCTTCAAACATCATGACTGAGCCGGAGACATGAAATCGTTGGCGAATATTGCCTTCCCCGCATCAGCGGCAACGAGCTCTTGATTGACAGCCATTAGCGCTGTGTCCGTAGCGCCGTGCGAGTATGCGATACATGCTTTTCAATCCACCAATATTTATACATATTCACAATCTCTTTTTCTTCCAAAAGACTTCTCTATATGTACCTTGTGCCACCCCTATGCAACTTCTACATGGCATGCCACTTGGAGCAATAATATGCAACAGCAATGCAAAGGGCGCACGTGTAGGCGCTATGCGGCGCCCGTCTGCATCGCAAAACAAGTGGCACATTACGATGCTAATGATCATGATTATCATCATTTACTTGCATCTCCGCTTTGAAGCGCGCTGGTGACATATTCACCTAGCCAGCTTGATTTGATCAGGCACACAATATACACACATATATATGTTATTTGGCATTTTTGTATACATCTCCTTCAACTTCATTTTGTTCCTTAAACCTCACCTGTCTTGTACTACGACCTGGGCATCTGCTACATGGCGTTCTACCTGCTGTAATAATTAGAAACTGCAATGTCAAATATTCACCTTCACCCATTGACGCTACGCGGCGCGCATGTCACATCGTGTGTCTCCTCGCGCGCTAGGAGGGGTTTGTAAGGCATTTTTTCGCTGCCTGCTAGCAAGCGCTGACGGGGTTGAGAATGGTGTCATTTAAAAATTCTTGCAGTCATTTGGACACACATGAGTATCAAATACAGACATGCTATGCTGTCAAATCAAAGTTCAAAATTCGGGCAATCAAACACAAGCGTCCAGACACGAATTGCATTCAGGAATGGGATCAAAGGCTGCAACCACACCACGCACTTTACCCCCTCTTCTCGAAAAACAAACCTTGTTGAGCGAAGTGGCTCGGCCTGTCTGTCGATTGTTCGTCTTCTCCATAAAGAATAAAGTCCTAATAACTCATAATTTTATGCAATAAAGAAAAAAACGTTGGTGTCGTTGAGTGGTAGAGTAGCTGACTCCCACGCAGTAGGCCCGGTTTCGAACCTGGCGAGAACGGGGAATTTTTTTTCGCATTCCCAGCGATAGCGGCTACGGACACAGGTGGCAGAAGTGGTGGTGGACGTCATCGCCAACCGAAACGGCGTTTGGAATGAGCCCATAACAGCTTATGCTGTAAAAGGTTCACTAGGCCAAGAACCGCTATCTCAAGAGGAAAAAAAGGTTGTTATGCCGCATTGCCTAAACACGGAGCTCCATACATAGGTAGCAAACACCATGATGGAAATATTGCAACCTAAGGCACGAGCTGTGCCTGTGAAATGCCTGCAGGATATACATAAGGAGAGCTGCTAGGAACGCATTGCAAGTTTCAGTTCGGCTAAATGTGGACAACTTCCACGCCTACTAGTTGTTAACCTTACGTTGTACTTCTGAAACTTCCGCTGACAAGGGAAAATTAGTATTGCGTTATTGAGAGAGGGGTACACATAAGTACTGGAAGTCTTGCCTCCACTGAGTACCTGAGAAGTGTGTTTGCATCGTACACCATAGACCGAGCGAAAACTTAAACTCTTCTCAAAGTTTATTGTTGCACCACAAGCTAGAGCAAAATTGTTGCGGTATGGCAAGGGCAGTCTCTATACTTTTCGTGTCAGCACAGAAAAAGGCTGTTTCATCTGCATAGGCAAGTGCCCGGGCTTCACTGCATAGCAATTAGGACCCGTTGAAGGCACGAACCTCCAGCATTCGGGCGCAAAGCAGTTCCAAGTACAAAGACAATAATAGAGGGGACAAGGGACACCCTTGCTTCATTGCTTCAGTATCCGCTCTAACGCATGTAAAAAGAAGTGGTGATTAACATTATCAAATTATTTTTGCCAAATCAACTTGAACTATTGCGACCTGACCTATAGCCTGTGCTACACACTCTAGCGCCGATTACGCAACATGGATATTTGTTTGAATTGATCTTCCTGTAATGCCGCATGTTTGATGGTCTCCCACCAATGATAGGATTACACCTTGAAAGCGACTAGCTAATATCTTCGCATGTATATTATAAGCCACGTTGCAAAATGATAATTGGGTAATATCCTTCGACCTTTTGCAATTCACTTGCATCACTGCTTTTTGGGATGAGTACTGTGTGCCCTTGACAGTGCATGGCGGGTAAGTATCCAATACTGTAAGCTTCCTCATACACTTTAAGCAGAAGGGGAGCCGATATGGAAAAAAAGCACTGATGAAGCCAACAGGCCCAGGAGTTTTGCCTTTAGCTAGCGAAACAATGGTTGCTTGAACTTCTGTGATACTTATGTCTCTGTCAACATATCATGTTCTTCCTGACGGAGCTGTGGCAGCAATGAAAAAAAATGTTTTTACAGCTTCACTATTAACTTTTTGGGACACTGAAAGATATTCTCATAATCTTCAGTAAACGCTTTCATTATTCTCGCCTGGTCATTAACAATCTCTACGGTATACTCTTATCTCGAACACTTGGTTCAACAGGGCATGCCAAAACGCATGACCACGCAAACGACTACAAAGCTATTGCTCACAATACCGACAAGCACGCATGTGGACTAGCGCACCTCTGTATCTCTCACTGTCTATTGTTTGTATTTGTGCCTTTAAGGGGTAAATGCCATCAATGCACTTGCCAGGAAGCAGGCATTGAAGTTTGTGTAGCTGATGTGGCAAGTGGCACAGCTCTTTATATTTTCTTTTTTTCTCAACCGGCAATATGGAAACTTCTTCAACAGCTATCATTTTAACTTGCTTGAGTTCCTCCCACTGCGAAAAGAGAGGTAAAGAACTGCGACTTGATACTTCAATAAGTATTCTCGGGACGCGCATGAGAAAAGGTTTGTGCGAGAGTAACATGTTATGATTTCCCATAAGTTCCAACACATCCGACTCCAAACAATGATCACTGAAAAACACAGGGTGCGCACTGTAGCCACATATTCTTGGGAGAACAGGTAATGATACATAATCCGATCAAGCCTTGCATGAGATGTACCTTGAAAGTGTCTGTAGAGAAATTGGCTGGTACATGTTCTTAAGCTAAACACCCACACGTGCAGTAATGCAACCAAATTGTGCATAAATGACACACTCTATGAGCTAAACACACAAGCTTTCACAATGCGAATGTATCTTAACCATATGAATGTGCTGCACCGCGTTGTGTAGGTTGGTGCGCGACACAGACAGATACGCAGTCAATGAGTTGATAGGGAGTGATGAATGGTTATATGGGCCTTATCGCATTTATTAATGTTTCGATGTGGATGGACAAGATGTTAAAGCGCGATAAAGACTCATAATGGTCGGAGTAATCCTATAAGGTTGATAATGAATAATAAGGGTTCATAGGTGTCGGAGCAAGTCTGATTAGGTTTAGGGTCGAATCAGATAGTATAAGGTGGATAAGCATACATAAATCTTGTAAGGGTGGGATCAAGTCCGATAAAGTTTATAACCACTGATAAGGGTTGATAAGGGCCGGATCAAGTTTCATGAGGTTGATAACTTCCGATAAGTGTTTGCAAGGGTCACATCATACCAGGAAAGTTTGGCAACGCCCCATGAGGGTTGATAGCGTCGGATCGAGTCCAGTAAGCTTCATAACGACTCAAAAGGGCTTACTGATAAATGTTTATAATTATCGTATCAAGAGCCAAACGACGCGAAAATGACGCCTCCCGACGCGATGAGCACCCATCAGTGCACAGAGCTGACCTCATGACGATTGAATATCGGTACTTCGGCAGGTCCATCTCGTTCGGCCGTTCTGACAGCGAACGCTACGGGATTCGTGACCGCCGCTGGCTCCTGATGTGCGCTGGCCAGTCGGCTCATCAGCGGAGGATGCTTGAACGCCGTACTGAACGCCACACACCATTCCCACTGTCACAGTTTTGGGAACCCCTTTCTGAGCGGGTGTTTACTCTGAGCCTAAAGTGCTGTATTCATGGCTTTATTTGGCGTATGGCCTGCAATTACTACGCTATCAATTTCCCCAAAGGGTGTACGCTGTAACCAATTAGGGACTGGGCGACATCGCGTAGCTCGACCACCATAACGCCTTGGTTTGCAAGTTGTTTCTGTTTATTAGTATTTTATTCTGCCCATTGTGTGGGGCTCGGTGGCGTTGCGTAGGATACGATTACTATGCGTTTGTGACACTCTCCCTTTTTGCGTTTTCTGGTGTATGTTCTTTTAGGAAGGGCAGCAACCTTAAACTGAGGCCGGAAAAAGGGTGCTTAGACTGGGCCCAATGCTTGAACAGCCAGCGGGCACCTCACACGACAGTCGTCGTACAGGATTGGCGATTGGTGTGCCGGCAGACTATCCTAAAAACCACCTGGTGGCGATTGAGCTATGACTAGTTGGGGCGGTGCACCAAGGGATACAAAACGAGGCGCAGATGCCCCGACCAAGCGCTCTGGGCTCAACTTGAGGAGATATGCACCATCGGCTCTGCGGATATGGACTCGCCGTATATGTGTTCCAGTTCCAGCTTGCATTTCTACGTCTGTTTCCTGAAAAACGTTGCAAATGCAAAGTGTTACCAAGTTTAATCTGTGTTTGCTTCCAGCCATGAGAAGCCTCCAGCTAACTTATCTCCGTTATTCTTAGCAGCAGTATTCACCGCTTGGACAGACCATCTCTGGCGGCGCATCTCGGACGCCCAAGCTGAGAAGTAGTAAATCTATCATCGATTAGGAGGAAGAACCTGCATTTTAGCTTTCCTCGTGATTTGGCGTGACCGGCCTACTAGAGCGAAGCTGTATATCGCTAGGATTCAATATAATTTCATGTCTGTGCATCAAAAATTATAGTGCGACACCGGGCCGACCCGCGGTGGAGCTTCATTACGCTTCTAGCACTCCACCTCAAGATATAATAATAAAATTTTTCGGGTAATAAATAAATAATGGTGCCTATGCTTCAGAACACTCCCTCCCCTCTCCCCGCGGGCCGGAGTGAGGTAACTGCTTTTACGCATATAAAAAGCAGCTGCCGAGAAGGACATTCCATTTGTGCTCTGCATTCGCTAATTGGAAGCCGTGAATAAGCAGGGCACCCGATGAGCAACATTCCTACGAGGAACGACAACAGGGAACAGCAACGGCATTGTCTACAGTGGCGACGGGCTGCAAACACCAAGGAAGATTGTGCCCAGAATACGGAGCGGGTGCGGCAAGCCAGATAGGAGGCGAATACAACGAGACAAGGAATGGTTGACTAGGTTTGTGCTAGAAGAGTTTGGTTTGAAGTGCCACACCACTCCAAGTCACTCAAATGCTGAACAACGGTCACGTATACATTTAATTTTGACCAATAATCTGTCTAAGGTTGTAACCGAACAAACAGTGTATACCGCAGTAATCCCACCGGCGACGCGGCGGAGGGGCATTGCCTCTGTCCCGACGTGGGAGCGGCTCGCTGCGCGCTAATCGCGTGCACCAACTGACCTCAAGAAAGTTATTCATTCATCCATCCATCCATCCATCCATCCATCCAACCATCCATCCATCACTCCACCCACCCACCCACCCACACGTCCATCCATCCATCCATCCATCCATCCATCCACCCATCCCAAAACTGTAATCACTACCATAACCAAATGATGAAAATAATTACCCGTCTCTTTGTCTAACCCTGTGTGATCCGCTACAGCCTCACTGGTCATTTCCCTTCATATATGGAATGGCTCCTTAATTTTGCAGACTTTAAGCTCTTACAAAAGGGACGATTTCATTACTTTGCGGTGTGCTGTTCAACTGGAAAACATTAAAATGTACGACGCAAGCACCGATACTTATTCGCAGAGTAGGAAAAATGAGCAAGCGGAAGCGTAATTAGCATCCGTATATCGCAGGTTCAAGTGCTTCTACAATGGGTGCTTCTTGAATTAAATAGCCTCTGCAGCGAATGAACAATTTTGTCCACGTTCTACTATGGAGTGTGTCGCCCGCTATCTATACGATGATGTGACCTATATAACGGCTAATTTCTGAGGCGTTAAGCACTTCACTGTATGGGCGTTCGACTTACTTAGTCAAAAATTAGCCAGTGCGCCATATCCCTGTTGAGGGTGCACCACCGCAAACAGAGAAATGTTAAGGTAAGTATGCCGTACGCACACTTTGGGGAAATGCAGCGAGCAGCTTAGGGCAAGCAGTGCTCACACAAGACCACAGTGGCTGTAGGGCGACCTCAGCAGTGCCCACAAGAAGCGAGAATTAGCCGTATCGTAGGTATAATCAGTGGTACTTATGTATTTAGCATTAATGCCATCGTAAATGAACCACATTAACGCTAAAAGAGAGAAAGTATATTTACATAGTGGTTGAAATGATTCGATAAATAAATGTGATTATTATATCTTGATCGTCTCTTTGTCTCTTTTTCATTTTCATTTACCAATTGTATATCTTATTTTTATCATATTTCCTGCGAAATTAAGTCGACCTATCTCCTTTCGTGTTAACATTCGGCTGACAGTTTCTTTTTGCCACGAACTTGTTTTACAGCGTACGCTGTTATGGGCTCATTTCAATAGCCGCTATTGTTGGCGATGTTGCCCGCCACCACCGGTGTGCGCCACATTTATCGCCAGGTTCCTAACCACTACCGTGATTTTGCCTTGTCTACATAAGATATATATCTAATATTCCTAATTCGCCAGAGATAGTAATGTATGCAGGCGATACTAATAGGCTTTTTACATAGCATGACATATGCGCGTCGGAATAAAGGATCTATAAATGCTTATCTCTAAACGATATCTAGCTGGCCAAAAGCCAGTAAACTTCACTTGAATACAACAGAAACACCTTACGTCATATTCAAGCCAGTCAAGCGAAAAGTGAAGTCCGAGATAAATATCACCTTTCATGGAATTCTTCTGGAAAGAAGAAAGGAGTGAATGTTTTCAATTCTCTGGTTAAGGGAGGAGCTATCCTGGAACTGCAACATGAAACACATTTCCAATGATTTCTCAACTGTAGTAGGAAGCATACACAAGGTATCACATTTTGTACAAATTTCTGCGAACATGCAGGTCTACAACGCACTCATTTATTGAAAACGACCATCAAATATATTTATCCGCGAATTACGGCACTACAGAAGAAAATTCCCCGCCTGAATGTAAATTAATATGGTCGCATAATGGACTTACAAACTGCGCCGCTATTGCGACATATTCAATGATACGTGGGGATTAGATCTACTTTGTAAAGGTACTGCAATGCATATGTGAAAACAAGCTCTACAATAATAGCGATCACAAACACATTCTCATGTAATCTTTCTGAAATTTTCATGTACACACTCAACAGCTGAGAACTATGGAAAACAAACAAGTTTGAGTCATAGTATCTATTTATAAACAACACGGAAGGCCACCTTCAGTTTAAATGGTCGCCTTGCGCATTTAAAAATAAAATTATGTCCTTACTTAACACGACAATACTGAATTTTATGTGGGATCAATAATTTTGAACAACTTTGAGAAGATGAGATCGTGTTGTGGAAATTCATCTTTGCTTATGTTGTCTTGATCGGTATGCCCTTACGAAGAGATATCTAATGCGAGTTGGATGTACCTGTATATATATATATATATATATGTGTGTGTGTGTGTGTGTGTGTAGAATATGACTCCTTCCATTTTCATTTGACTACTGTAGCGCAACAACAGTCTCGTCTAATTTAAACGTGACCTCCGTGGTCCGAACTGTATATGGGAGCGGGGACTTCTGTCAGACACCTAGGTGATTAGTCGTCGCTTCCCCCTCCTGTTGACCTTTCAAGCAAATTCACAATGGGACATTGGTCAAGAAATGGTTAGATTGTCCTGAGGAAGGATTTGAAGACTAAAGAGATGTATAAAAATCTAGAAAGGAAAGCATGTATGACATACCTGATTAAATCAAGCAGCCAAGTTGACTGTTTGTCACCGTCCTGTTTCAATTGGGGTGTCAAAATTCATCATCACCAGCAGCAGCATTAGCATCGTATCGTGGCACTTCTCACGATATGTCACACGCGCGCCGCGTTGCGTCGATACGTGCAAACTTAGCATTGCAGTTGTATTCTATCAGGTGTCGCATAGCATATAGCAGTTGCATGTATGAGTTGCACGTAGCTCGAGCTGGTTAAGTCAAGCAGACTAGGTGACAATTTGTAACCGCCCCGTATCAAAGAGGATGCAAATAAATCATCACCATCCTCAACAGCATCGTACCGTGCCATTGGACAAGGGATGTCACGTTGGCGTCGCCTAGTCTGAATTCCTGTGTTTTGTGCGTTTTCTCTTCGGTGTACCTTATGGCGACTCCTCGCAAGGCACCAACCACTGCTGAAGGAGCGAATCGTACAGCTACACGCGCGGCTCAGCAGGCCACTTTGCCGAGAGCAGCACAAGCCGTCGCGAAGACTCGCTAGTGCGTGCTGCCGAAACTGGCGCGCCTATGGAGCCGCTCCTCACGCTTACGGTGTGACTGTTGTGCGTGTGCCGCGCAGGCCTGCGACTTTTCATCCGGGCATCACCGAAAATGGTTGCCATGAACGTACGTCCAAATTGTCCATACCAAATCGTTAGGAATGCGGGCGTATAAAAGTTCTAAACGTTTGCTTTATCAAAGTATTTGAGCCCTCGATATGGTATGTTTGCCAGAATGTGGACATTTGCGTATAATTTTCTTTTTCATGTGTATCGCGCGAGCCCGTGACGCGCATAGTCATTTAAAGACGTAGTATTTCGCTCTCATCTTCGCCTCGGATGTACTTATGATGCCTGTACGGGGTGTAGTCTAGGCTGCGTGGAAGCGCGTGTTCTTGCTGACGCTGACATTGCTTCACCCATGGAGAGAAACAAAAGAAAGCCCTGTGCAGATTTCTGAACATGTATTTGTTGATTGTGCATCGAAACTCGCATTGCTTCTTAGAATAGTGCTTTCACTTTCGTGCTGTTACCAATTGCTCTGAAAGAGGGGTGAACCGCACATTTTTCATTTTCGTAAATGCATTGGAAGTCACGTAACCTTTAATTTGACGACACAAAAGTGGCCAGACCTTGTGGTCTCAAGAATATCAAATTATCCTCGAAAGGTAGGGCCCACAATGTACAGCGCTGCTTCTTCCCTCCAATGCCTTTCTGGCACTCCGTGCTCTTACTATTGTAAAGATCCAAAGCTGGCATTACTTTACAGATTACATCACCCCCCGCCCCGATTGATATGTCTGCAAGGAAATACGTATTCAACCGAAAAATTTATTGTAACTTTAGTTTTAAGTAAATGAACATCTGCTAACATCTGGGAGGTACAACTAGCATAGGCATAGGAAAAGCCCACATCTATGTGAAGGAAGCATGCATCAATAAAATTTCGAGAACACCTAAGTATTTCTTACGAGTTGTGAATGTCAAAGCATTGTTGTCTAATCGAACGCCGCTGAGTGGTCCTTCGAGTTATGGACCCCTCGCGGGCAAGCGAGTGAGTTGAGACTTCAACTTTCACTTTCACCTCATTACCTTAGCGGCCCCATTGGAGGGGGGTATTACATAAGGGGTGGGTGTACGAAAAGGAAGACACTTTGACCATTCAAAATAAGTAGTCATCTCTTACAGCGTCAATGAAGGCATGTTGGCTGGTGATCGCCAGAATGACGTGGGCAAGGCCATACCAGTCTACAGTGGTGTGTGGAAAAAAAAGAGGACGAAAGGGTGAGGTATGATTATGGGTCTTCCTTTAATAAATATATGCTTATATTGTCACAATGCGATGACAATGCGATCTAGTGACTGTTGGTTTCGAATTTTCGTTTCAGGTCGTCTATGTTTTCATGAAAATTGGAAAAATTGCTAATTTTCAGAAAACGAAACTAACAAGTTTACAACTCTAACTAAACAATGAAAACGGATACCACAATTATGTGAACTGCATCTCATAGTACATCGAAAGCAGACAAAATTGATATGTTACACATTAACCTCAAGGAAGTTTAGTAGCATGGAAATATAGCTTTTTCGGAACGTTTTTACATAATGAACTTATTAACATGAGAAATAAAATGACTTATCGAATTTTATTGCGTTCAACGATCTAATGAATTCTGTTTACAGAACCGCGATATATTTTCTTGATACATAGCTATTAAATTCTACTGCGCTTCTATTTTCTTCAAACTTCCCAATATTTGAAAATTCTTGTAACGAAATTTACGCCGTAAATTGATATTCCGCTTGCATCAGTCACTAGAATTCAACTTTCTCTTTCAAATACAACAAATTTCATTACGATCGGTCTCGGGGGTTGTCTCAGTAAAACGTTTTCGCGTTTTACATGTATGTGAATAGGCCGTGTCAGAGTTGGACCCGAGCTAAAGCTTCCTCTTAACGTCGTTTTATGCGTTGAAGTACAAAAGCAACTGAAACGCGAATGCATTTTTCCGCAACGTTCAGGAATAATTATCTCGAAACTAGTGTCATCCTGAGAATTCGTTGCACGTGGATCCGCCTTGCGAACTCCACGACTTGAATTTGTAAATTACAATATGGGCCACAGGTACCTTAGTTAAAATTTTAATTCGTGAACCTTTGTTAATTAGAGAAATACAGTAGTGTCCCCTGCTTCGAGCCGACAACTTCATGGACTAGAATTCTGCTATCTGCCACAGGTAGCCTTTAAGAATTTTTAAGGAGCCTAAAAACTGTCGCTGTAAATGGCGTAAATTATATAGGTACCAAAATAATAACAATAATTAGTTAGGTATGTGGGCGATGGCAAATGTATTGTGGTAAAAACACACAAAAATGAAACACCAGTTACGCTAGAGTATCAAGACAGCCCTCGCATACAAGCGCTGAGCGTGTCCCGCTTGTTCTTCTCGATTTTCATTCGTTTGAGGAATGGTGCCATGTAAGTAATATAACTGATAAAGAAAGCTTGCAAGACCCTGCGTACGTTGTCCTCCTTGAATCCTCCCTTTTGGGGTGTGATTGTAGTGATGAGTCGTAGTATATTTTTTTGTCTGCGTGCCTAGCTTGTTTACGGCTTCTGCAGAACATGGGAATGCAGAAGAATTCATAGGAATCATAGGAAGAAATTAGAATTTTCATTCCTAAAAATTGGGTTTTTCGTTAATTACTCCAAATATTCTCTCCTTCGGAGCTTTTTCATTGGGTTTTGGCCACAGGAACAAACGCGTGGCCATTTTCGACTATCTCTGTCAGACAAGAAGGCTACCTTTTTAATTGTCGGAATCAATAATTGGATAGATTATTATATCGCTGATTGTGTGTTCGAAATTATTTTATTACCACCAAAAAATGAAACACAGAAGTTCTTTTTATATATAATTACGAACAATATTATTTCTGTATCTACCTCGTAAATCTATTTCTTAATTGACATGAACGTTATACTTCATCCTGATTTACTTTACCGTGTAGCTTTTCCTCTCTCCCCTTCCCTTTAACCTTTATTCGCCAGCTTCTTGGCCAATTCCCCGTAATGAGTAAGCGCCACAAGTGAGGAGCAGGCAAACAAGAAGCGTGGCAGACGAGGGAGAGGATTGTATCCCATGCGAGGTGTAAGAGCGAGTTCCCCTCCGATATTCGCTTCAGTCTCCCACCTGGTCCCAGACATCATCGTACCCATTTGTGTCGTGCCCATTCCTTTCCGAAGCGGTTAGCGAACGTCGCAAGGGCATGAACGCGGGACAACGCAGCGTCTCCGGCACTTTGCCCAAGCTCCAGCTGCGGAACGCCCTATGGTGTCCAGTCCGCTTCCAGGTTGAAGTTACACCAGCGTCGACCGTAACCAGCTGGACAACGCTACGGCAGCGTCGGTAATCGTCATTTTCTACGCAAGTCCCAGAGCATCGCTCTGCCTTGAGCCTGTCTTATGACCGGTAAAATTTCATTACAATATCAGTTATCGACCTTTTTCATGCTTACAAGCAGAGTTTCCAGAAGGCTTCTGGTTAAGACCTCCGGAACAACGCGTTACAATAGCGTATAAATTTATAGGGTCCTCTAGCTGGCTCCAGTTTTGCTCCGGGCAAATGAATTGTGCTGTGCAACGAAAAAAGCTCATACATGAGCTCAACTCATGGCGCACGTTCTATTTATCTTAAAACATTAAGAATATGTGCCTGCAGTAAGCCATGCGACAAAATACTTCTTTTTTGTTAACTGGACTGTCAAAAATGGCTCATCGGAAGTTCTCTGGGGTCGTGGGCGCACTGCTACAACATCGCGCATACAAAGGGTCTATACTCGGTTCTATACATAGCAGTGAACGCTGTGGAAGCTACGCAAGAAGTTGTCACGAAAAGTTATCACTCCGCGCGTTCCGCCTATGCCTCCCTGAGCATTCCGTCGATGTTTCGCTGCATGCAAGCAGCGTGCATGCACGTGAAGCTCCACGCGAAGGGCTGCAAATAAGAAAACCCGTGAAGAACAACAACAATCGCCTGCGGCTTGGCTGAGCTAGCCGTGGATATGCAAAGCGAAAGCTTGGTTTAGCCTGGTTAAGTCCTGGTTTCACTTGGCTAACCTTTGATTTAGCTGAGATTATTATACTTATGTATACAATCATCGTTAAGCCAGATATGATGGCTGTGCTTAGGTCGGTGGCTAGGCGTGACTGTGATTAGGCTTGGGTAGACATCCATCATTCGACGGTGTGACGCCTGTTGTGCCACAAGGAAAGAACAAGTGCTAGACATGCAAAGACAGGCCGCGAACAAGCGAAGCGTCGAAGCACAAAGGGACAGGGCGCGAATGCGGTCGCTACATTGATCTCGAGGGTGCGGCGCCTGTTGCATTCCGGACCCTCTCCAGTGAAGTAGGTCGCAGGGATATATCCGCGGGTTGGTCAGATCCCGCTTGGCGACGACGGCTCAAAGCCTCCCGCTCCCGCGCAACGCTCACAGAAGACGGCCCCTCTCGCTCTCATTCATGCCAAGCTCGCACTGACAAGGCGAGCGCGGCGCTCGTCTTAGCCATGAGCGCGGTGAGTCACGTGGTGAGGCGGCGACCCAGCTCCGGAGAGCGTATGCGCCAAGCCGCCGGCGGCGGCGGAGCTCGGCGCGGCAAGTCACGTGATGCGTTTCCAAGGCTATGGCGCAGCTGCGGTCAAATTATGGTCAAATTCGCGACGACGGCGAAACTCAGCTCGACGGGGGAAAATAAACATGATTTAAGACAACGCATTTGCCACCGTATAGCACAGTGTGTTTGTTTCTCAAGGATTAGAACTTCTTTAATTTTATACTGAGCCTATATATACGACAGTTGCACACAAACATTGGTCAAAAAACATCGAACTATATCCAAGTGCGAACGAAGCCACTGCAAGAAATCTCTCTAACCTGCACAGCGTTGACTGCTATGTACTGAACGGAGTGCAGTCGTCTCTGAAAGTTCTCGTAAAGAATAAATTGCAGTTTATACTCGCTTCTTATTTAGTCTTCCTTGTGTGAACAAATTTTTGTTCGCCGTGCGGCTTTGCTGCCAGCCTAGTTTTTCCGGCTTTTTTCGGTGTCTTCCTTTGAGAAGAAAACAAGAATCGCATAGCTTCGTGACAACAACCCGACGAAGATCCTAAGGTAGACAAAATTGATAAACAACGCACGGCTTAGAAATAGATGCATAATTTGTACGTAGCACCGGGGCCAGATACTCAATGTAGACTAGTACGATGATGATGTGAAGAAATAAGGTTTTTACGGCGAAGCTGTTTAGGGCTAGGATCTGACGGCTGTCATCTCCGTGGACATAGTCCGACAATAAATACTCCTCTCAGCCGCCGACACCTCTCTCCCAAGTTGTGTGTTTTCTTTACCACGAGCGCCGTTCCTCTCCCGACATTGCGCAATACCGTGGCGCGCGCGCTCTTCGGCGGCCACCTGTGCGACGCACCAGACCGCACGCCCTGATTGGCGTAGCCGCGCTATAATGAAACGTCATTGTCTCTGTCCACCAATCGTGTCCGACCGTCTATAGTTTTGCCGAAGGCTTCGCCATGATCGTCAGCGTGCGTGATGCCCAGCAGCGTGAAGGGGCCGCGAATGCGTTGCGGCAGTTCATCTCATCCGCAGACGTCGAGCAAGAGACTGTGTGTGGGACGTTTCGCGATCGACACGTTTATGGTGCACGTCATCATGAAGATTAAACCCGCCGGCCATACATCCATCTTCATCGTGGGATATTTTAATGTCGATCTAAGCAAAGCTGACGAGGCTTGGATACTTACCTTCACATTGGAGCGCTCAGGCCTCAAGTGTTTCACCGATGCCACCGTACCCACCACTCGTCACCGATCGCGCATCGACTTCGAAAAAAACATTAACACAGTGAAAGTGCAACCGCTTGCCGTATACCCCCGTGAACACAAGGCAGTGATTACAGTGGTCACAAATAAGTGGTGAGAGCCGGGATCTTTGAGTGAATGTCTCTTTATTCGCCCAATACTAAACTCCTAATAATCAAATTCAGCATAGCAAATTGTAAATATAGTCAAAATCCCAGCATATCAAGAGCAACCATAGCGCCACCTTCGCTGGACTTTCCTCTTCATATTGTGGAAGGGCTCTGAACTTCTTAAACTAGTTTTTGAGCTTGCGCCGGAGGTATATATTTAAGAATTTATTTGCAATAACAGGTCGTTTCATACCTCGAGCCTTGTCTCGTCATCCTCTTGCTTGTGTACGGTAATGTTGTCGCTTGTCTCTGAACATTAATTATCGAATAAAAAGTTACATACAGAATCTTCTGTGGGAGTTATCAAATTTCGTCACCTTATGCTGCTTAATTTAGTATCATTGCGAGAAACACAGTAGCGCGATTGCAACACCGAAATCCTAAATGAGACTAGCACCAGCCGACGAAGAAGAGGCGAATATTAGCAATGTTCACTCATGTATGAGATGGTGCGTGAGATGGTGCGTTTGCATGATGACTCTGCTCCTTCGAAGACGAGCAGAGGCCGATGCGTGCCGTAGTACGTGACGTAATTGGACTGTGTCAAGTTCAGTAAGCCTCGTACACAGACGCGGTCAATGACGTTGCCACCTCTCGACGCGAACCATTATCAACCCTGATCAACCATACTCCTACGGCGGCTGCTTACGGCGTCGCCGCGTGGGCCCTATCTTGGAAGCGATCAGTTATGGGGACAGAGTGCAGCGAGGGCAGATAACTTCGTGCGCGCTGTGTTCTCGCTACTCAGTTCACGTTGAAGTGTGAGACAGCACGAAAGTCAATTCACTCGCTGCTCCGGGCACTATCTTGGAATCGATCGTCTTACGTCACGAAGCGAAGGACGGATAGGCGGACCAATGCACGAATGGTTGGGTGCAGTTGCGTAGCCGTAGAAGTGATTACGCATTTAAAAACACCTATGTTTGCCACAAAGGAAAGTTTGCAATTGAAAAGTTGCTTCTGGTGTGAGGGTGGCACCACGTTCAAATCGTTTTCGCGGCGGTCGTTATGCCATCTCAGACAACCGGGAAGCTACCCGACAGCAGATTGATGCTGAATAATAAGGCCTAAGACGTACGGACCCCACGTCGGTCCTGGCTTTGATCCCCGGAACAGCAAATGTTTCCAGTTGCAAAGCGGTCTTTCAGAGATATCTGTGTGGGTTTCATTTGTAGCTTCCGCAAAACTGTCGGGTGAATACTAATTTTTATGCGATTAGGTTTCTTAGCCTATATCGGTTCTACTTACACGATTTACATACATTCCAAATGCACGTATTTTTGTTTTCCTTGCAAACAGCCCGCGTTTGCATTTGTTGTAACAGTTGTATCTAGCCGCCTACGTATATTACGCGTTATTTGCCTGTTACAGATATTTAAGCATTGCATCGCTAATACATACTGGTACTTTCCCCCTTTTTCTACAATAGTGCACGTAGACTTTTTCTCTACACACTATACCTCGTACGTATGGCCTCTGGATCCTGTAAGGTATTTTGAAATAAATGCAACCGTTATGTGATGGCGTGTCGCTATATTATGTATGCTCTAATCGCATTACCATCAACATTCATCGTAGGATCTATCTATCTATCTATCTATCTATCTATCTATCTATCTATCTATCTATCTATCTATCTATCTTCATCATCATCATCATCATCGGGGTCGCCGTCGTCGTCATTATGAGACTCTTAAAGGGCCCTTGAGGAGCATTACATAAGGGGAGGGAAGGCATAAGGGAACAGAACGCTCGAAAAGTAACATACTTATAACCCAAACGCTTAACAAGTAACAATGCTTATAAACATACGTAAACGTCACATATACACATGTCAAAGGGCGCAGATGCGTGGGCGGAGTATTAACGTGATACTGAGCAAAGATGGTTTGCTATTAATTATTTCAACTTTAGCGCGTCACGCTCTACCATGATCTATTCCAGTAAGTGCGTTCCATTCCTCTGTAGGTACGGGAAGACTTAATTTGTTAAATGCGCTTGTTCTACCAAAAACTCTTTGGGTGCTCATGGAGGTCAATAGGCGGCGTCAATAGCGGGTGGGAGTCGGTAGTAAGGAGCCATGCAAGTTAGGAAAGCAGTAATGCAATTTATGAAATAAGCACAGTCGAGATAGCTTGCGTGTGTCTGCATTGGTCAGCATTGGTCTGCATTATCCAGCGCGAGCGCCAGTTTTCTATCAAACAGAGATCATTTTAAAGTATATTGTGGTTTTTAGTGTTGGTTATGCGGCGGTACAGAACACATTTGCCAGCAAATGGTCCAATAGATGATGCAATTCCTGATGGCACATAATTTATGTGAATTAAAATGAGTAGAAGGCCAAGCACAGATCACTGAGGGACTCCAGAATTTACGGGATTGACAGCGGAGTGATGACCACCGATTACTCTGAACTGTAAATGATCGGATAAAAAGGATTTAAAGCATGAGAGGGGTAAGCGGTCAAGATTGAGGCAACAGAGTTTATTTAACAGGATTTTGTGTGCAGTGCGGTCAAAGGCACTAGAGAAATCTATGTATATGAGGTCAGTTTAAAGCAAGAAGTCTGTCTAACTGGAGGTCCGTGATGAATTCAAAAAGCTGAGTCACTGAAGAATGCCCAGCTCAGAAGTCGTTGAGTTTCCTAAAGAAGAAACGACTACTTTCAAGCTGATCGGCAACGTGCGAGTAAATAATGTGCGCAAGAATTTTGCAGGCGATGCAAATACGCGAAATAGGGCGGTAGTTTCGTGGGTTACTACGTTCACCCGATTGCAATGCTGGTGTTACCTTGGTTATTTTCCTCTTGTCTGGTATACTGCCTTCGAATAATGATTGAGCAAGTATGATGCACAATATGTGGCTTGTTATAGCGCCAGTCTATTTTAGTATTTTGTCAGGGATGTTATCAGGTCCGGAGACGCGTGATATTAAATGCGAAGCATTTATTGCCGAACATATGCTACTTTGACAGTATCTATCCAGCTGCCTACGTCTTGGTGCTCTCATGATCGTTTCATTAACATAGTATGCACCAATATTGGCATAGTATTTCAAGAGTATATAACGAACATAAATGATCGGTCATGAAAAAGCTGCCTACCTCTTTGCGCGGCATGGTCATTTCGTTAACTTGGTAGATACCAAAATTTGCATTCTATGGCCAGAGTGAATTACGAATATAAATGATCGGTTATGATATGATTATCATGGCGTGCGTGTCACGTAGGTCATGAGACAGCCACCTACGTCTCGGTTGCTCTCATAGTCGTTTCGTTAAATTGGTAGGTACCAAAATTGGCAGAGCATTCCAAGAGTGTATTACAAACATACGTGATAGGTGACGATATTAATAGTGTGAAATGCGTGTCATGAAATTTATAGGTCGGCCAATCGAAGCTAAGGTTCCTCTTGAAGTGTCGGGGTCATCGATTCCTCATAATATGCGGTGCGCATGCCATATTTTAAGCCTCGTAGCCACGGCCGACGTCAAGAAAGCCCTCAACAGAAGTCCCGCGTGCAGTCATCTCCACAACAGCACAATGGCGAAACGCGCTCGGTTCTGGGGCTCATCAAATGAACCAAAGTATGCGGATATAGCGGCATCAGTTGTCGGAAGACAGCTTCCAACGCCCTGCATCACTCGATAGAGCTATACCCCGCAGTGGATGTGCTCCTCATGAACAAAGAGAGTCAGAGAAGCTCGACCTACCATATATCATAGACGCGGAGCTTCTGGACGAGAGTTGCGGGACTCTCTACCCAACTGCTGCAGGTGAGGTTCTCTTTTCTTATAAATGTTTTCAAGTGCCGTCTACGTTTATTAATTGCAAATTACTTTCCATCACCATCACTGGAAGAAATCAGACCCCCCAGCTTACGTTTTAAATCTTCTTCTTTTTTTGCAGCAATTGACACCTTGCAGAAAAACAGCTGCGGCTACTACAGAGGATTTATGCCAACACTGGTCACGGTAGAACGGAATCTAATTTCGCTGAAGCAAAAAATCCGGCGTGGATCTCTCACCCCAAACTCGCCAGCCAACAACAGACGATCCTGCGTAGAGCGCAGGCGGGATCGCTTGCGCATCCCGTACTGATGAACCGCATGTACCCTGCGGAACACGATATGCTCTGTCATTTTTGCAAAACAGAAAAGGGCCCCCTGCTGTACGTCTTCGCAGAGCGCACAGAACTCAAGACCCTCCCCCACTCCTCCCCTTCCCACCACCTACCCCAGTCCCCAACCTCTTAAGCGATGGGAGACCTTGATATCCAGCCCCGCCCTACCGACTCAGCTCTCACTGACGGACAGGGGTCAGTACTAGAGAGCCACTTTGTGTAGTGCCTGCGTGCACCACCGATTTATTTCGGGCCCAAAAAATGTTGATTCATAATCTTCGCTTTTCAGAATCTAAGAGGACGAGGCAATACTTGCATCCTGCTGGGACCCATAGTTCAAGATGCGGGGGTCCTTAAGCGAAGTGTCAAAATATTCCAACTTTGAGAGCTTGCTCTTGCGAGCTGCAGAGGCACATGCACCACACAAGAAGGACACGTGCAACGAGTCGCCGTCATCGGCGGTGAGCAGTCGAGGTTTTTCTGGCTTTGAAGATAGAGACACTTTGGCTTCTGAAAGGTCAGGGCAGACTCACGTGACAGCGGAAGTATTTCGATACCTTGATCACGTTTTTTGCGAGTTTGAAGTGGAGGCACTTCGTCTGCTGAACGGTCACAACAGACCCTCATGAGAGCTGAAATGCCTCGGTACCTAGATGACCCGAGAAGATATTGCCATGCTGCACGCCTTTCCGGCCATGAAGGCTGTGTTTATTCGTTATAACGGGAACTTGGGCTCGGCTGCAGCCGCAGAGAGACTTCTCGTTCTCAAGTCCTGTGCTGAGGCCGAACCGACGCTGTCTAGAAGACAGCCTATTTGAGCAGCTGTTACTGCTTAAGTGCAATTAACGCTGCAAGGTTCTATGCGCTGCAAGATTATTCACAGTATTAAGGTGTACTTAATGAACGCTTTCGCGGAGCACCAACATCCACGAAAAAAAGAACTGTCCCAGTACCTGTATTTTTCGATCTTTGTTACTGTATATATATGCCGGGGCAATTTTATCTTATTTTGGGGGAAGTATCTCTGAAATATCTCGTTACGTTAAAGACCAATGTATCTGTGTATCTGCATTTTACGCTTCCTACACATGTATTCGATATCTGTATTCCACCATGCTTTTCTGAGTACCTAATCCCAACCCGGTGAGTGATGCATACGGGGCCTAGAGTTAAACACCTTTGCTGTAAAAATCCGATCAATCTCATAAGTATCTATTTGAGACATCCAAATGTGAACTTTGCAACACACGACACGAATTTCAAGTTTTGGACATCTTTTGAGGCATGATTGGAACAATGGGTCTAATGTCAAAAACCACGCGGGGTGTGTTACTGACGCCCCATGAATGCTGTGGGCTACTTGAGTCATTCGATTTCTTTTACAACCACCCAGTTTTGAGTAAACAAGCGTCTTGGATTTCGATGTTAGCGAAATACTCGCCGTGATTGCTTAGTGGTGTTGGGTTGCCGAGCGTGAGGTCGCGGGATGAAATCCCGGCCACGGCGGCTGCAAATCGTTGTGGGCTTAATCCGCTAACCCCGGTGCACTTACATTTAGGTGAACATCAGAGAACCCCAGGTAGTCCAAATTATTCCGGAGTCCCCCACTACGATGCGCCTTATACTCAGATGGTGGTTTTATCCCTGCCACGGCGGCCGCATTTCGATGGGGGCGAAATGCGAAAACACCCGTGTGCTTAGATTTAGGTGCACGTTAAAGAACCCCAGGTGGTCAAAATTTTCGGAGTCCTCCACTACGGCGTGCCTCATAATCAGAAAGTGGTTTTGGCACGTAAAACCCCAAATATTATTATTATTATTATCAGATGGTGGTTTTGGCACCATAAAACCTATATATCTATATTTTGTTAGCGAAATGCTGCTGCCGGGAAGCGAGCTAGTGACCCCGTGCTCAAAAACGAAACGGCCCAGTCACATAACCGTGGTTATGAGCACACAGACGACGACGACAAAGTGGCATTAACGGCGGCGTTGCGCGCGCCGGTCTGAGCGAGCAAAGTGCGCGAGACAATATTCGTAGAACGCGGCCAGCGTGGCAGACGAGGGAGAAGGTTTCGTCCCGGGCCACGTGGAAGCCAGAGTCCCCGGTTCATGTTCGCTTCAGGCTCCCACCTATAATTAGGCACAACATCGAACCCTTTCCTTTGTGCAGTGGTTGGCGAACGTCGCAAGGGCGTTACCATGGGCCCACCCAGCGTCTCCAGCCCCGTGCCCAAGCTTCGGCTGGGGAACGCCTTACGGCTGCCAGTCCGCTTCGAGGTTGAGGCTTCACCGGCGTTGATCGTCCCGGCCTGGACGACGCTACACCAGCGTCGGTAATCGTCAACTTCTGCGCAAGTCCCAGAGCATCGATATCCCTCGTTTGATCACCCGGTAACACTATTTTGCAGTAATATTTATGCTGTTATTTGAAGCTTCTCGTAAAGAGCTGTGTTCTTTTGTCCTCGGTTATTACTCAGGCGTCCTTTGTGAACATATTTCTTAGTCGCTTAATATCGTTCCCGAGAGCAGAGTGTTTTCAATTTCTTTATCGGTGCGTTCCTTTGAGAAGAGTAAACGCTAAGTGGGCCTAGTATCCTGACGGAAACCAGGTGAGACACCTCAAGTAGACAAAATTGCCAAAAATTTTGTGATTTGGAAACACATGCATAGTTTGTGTGTAGGACAAGAAAAACACAGCTTACTCACGCGAGATAATGTGAAAAAAACATTTTCTTGTCATGGTTTTCAAGCGTGTGCCGGAAGTTTTATACTGTTATTTTTAATGATAGTCAGTTGTTACTTATAGACTTGTGGAATCGTCTTAATGCTTGTCTGCAGCATGGTATTCCCTGATGTTTCATCATTGAGCATACTTAAAAAAATACGGGGGTTTTCCACGAGGGCTGGCGTTTCAAAGAAATTGTTACCGTCTGAGATAACCAGGATGCAAACCGACCGCCCGGTGGCACACCTAATTATTCAACAAATCAATATGCAGTACAGATCTAAAACGTAATCCCCGGACGTTCGACCTCCGAAAAATGAACGTATCTTAACTGCGAAGCCTTCTTTTGAGACGCCTGTGTGGGCTCAAATTATCGTCTTAGTTATAATGCCCGGTAGGTGAAAAATTTTATGAGATTAGTCTACTTGAGCTACTAGCATTAATTAAATTTGTTACAATGCAAGCAAGCGCATTTTTTAAGGCGAAAGCCTTTCTATGCTCATGGTGAAGTTTGTATCAGCAGGCGTGACCACTGGAGTGGACGCTAATGAAGATATATAAAAGAATGGAAAATCGCTGACAATGACAGTTAGCAAATAATAACGTTATAATTGGTAGAGGTTAATAATGACTCATGATGACTATTAATGACTACTAATGACTTGTAATGACTACTAATGACTCCGAAATGACCAATATGTCTAACGATGGCTTGAATGACCACAATTGATTAGAAATGAGTAGAAATCTCTAGTAATGAGTAGTATTGACTAAATAACGTCTAATGAATTGTAATGACTACTAATGACCAATATGTCAAAGGATGGCTTGTAATGACTACAATTACATTTGACTAAAAATGCTTAGTAATGACTAGTAATTACTAATAATCACTGAAATAACTTGTAATGACTAGTAATGACTACTAATTACCATTATGTCTAACGACGAATTCTAACGACTACAAGTGATTACAAATGACTCAATATGCTTACTAATGAGGCGAATAATGAGGAAAAGTAGGCATTCGTCATTCAGCTCTTAAGAGAGATCTTAAGAGACCCTGTAATTTTTTTTACTTGGCAAATAGCTCCTCCTTGCGTCTGTTGTAACCGTTTTATGTAAGGGATTATGTATATTGCGTGTTTCTTCCATTTTGTTGTTGCTCGTGTATTCATTTGCTACGACTAGTTTTTTCTTTGTGTACAATGATTCCTTCAAATCTTTTGTACACTTCCACCTGTTACGTAATCATCCTAGGGGCCTGTTAGGTATATACAGATATATATTTCAACCGCTAACTTAGGCAGGATGTGAGACGCTGGGCGCTTGTCCTTGCGGCCTTTTTAGTGTGCCGTGTCCACTCTTGCGCCAGTCACATCAGCTAATTTTCGGCGTGTCGCACCATTTCTCAAATGTAACCGCAATATTTTCGATAGTCGTCGCTAGATCTATCTATCTATCTATCTATCTATCTATCTATCTATCTATCTATCTATCTATCTATCTATCTATCTATCTATCTATCTATCTATATCTGCAGCCGCTTCACCTGCCTGTCATGCGATGTCACAAAACAGCAAGAACTCACCGCGTCAAAGTGACGTGTACGCGTTAAAGATGCATTAATATGTCGAACAAAACTGAATTTTCTTCTGAATAGCCGCAGGCTTCTCCGTTCCGAAAGGAATAAAAGATGGCTGCCTCCGATCGCTCATGCACTAGTTACTCGCACCTGCCTGAGAGCATGGTTTTATTAGCGTATGATGAAACTTTTTGCGTTTCCGTGTAACGTTTTCGAACACATTCGCCACGTTTGCGACCTCGTTCTGCCAATTCTTCTTTGCTGAGGATCGGTTTTAGCGTCATCATTAAGCTTCCGTTGCATGCCGCCGCGATTTTCAACCAGCCACCGCAAGCGAAGAGAAAGCGGGCCAATCGCAGACGCCGGCAGCACGTGCTTATCTGGTTATCAATTTTCAATGCACTGGCTCGGCCCCATCAAAAGCCTCTCCACTTGAGCTTGCACCTCGCCTCTTGTCAGATAGGACAAGCCTCTCAGTGTAGGCAATGTTATTCGTTTTTCAAACAAACAAAAGTGACCTCCTAGAAAGAGGGGAGCATTTTATTGGTCTGTTCAGACAACCCTGCGGGTCACCGCCCGATGCTTGCGTCGATGTTTACGCAAATTTGACTTCACGAGATTGGAATAAAAACATATTGGAATAGTTTTACGTTATACCGCTCCAGGCCACTATATAGCCGTGTTACACCTACGCTTTGAAACGCAGTTGATGCAGCATTTGGAAGGCATTCTCAGATCATGAACAGCAGGTTGCCATTATCCCTCAAGAGAAAAGTGTATACCAGCTGTGTCTTAGCAGTACTCACGTACGGGGCAGAAACTTGGCCGCTTACGAAAAGGGTTCTACTTAAATTGAGGACGCCGCAACCAGCTATGGAAAGAATAATGATGGGTGTAACGGCAAGGGATAAGAAAAGAGCAGATTGGATGAGGGAACAAACGCGAGTTAGTGACATCTTAGTTGGAATCAAGAAAAAGAAATGGGCATGGGCAGGACATGTAATGAGGAGGGAAGAGAACCGATGGTCATTAAGGGTTACGGACTGGATTCCAAGGGGGGAAGGGAAGCGTAGCAGGGGGTGGCAGAAATTTAGGTGGGCGGATGAGATTGAGAAATTTGCAGAGACAACATGGCCACAATTAGTACCTGACCGGGGTAGTATGGGAGAGGCATTTGCCCTGCTGTGGGCGTAACCAGGATGATGATGATGATGATGATGATGATGATGATGATGCATTGACAGCTCATCGCCTTAGCCTTGGCGCTCTTTTGCCATGCCTGGCCCTGGCACCGTTAACATCAATAAAAATCGCCAGTGCTTTACGAATGAGGTTGCTGCATCTCCGCTTCCCGAACTGTTGTAATTGGTTTCTCTAATTTAATGATCCACAGCGATTCTGTCGGTACGTGAAAGACGGCGGCTAGACTTACGGCGTTGATGCATGCAGAATACAGCCTTTTCGCGAGAATTATTGCGAGATAAATTGACGCAGTGCCAGCAACTCGCTATGCAGTGATCGATTGGGGCACGTACAAATGGCCTTCGCGCTGTTCATCGTAGCCCTGGCGATTTGCGACTTCTTGGTGGCATTATGCAGGCATCGACTGAGAGGTACGGGGGAAGGATAGAATTCGCTGTGCAGCGTTTCACATGGCATACTGTCATAAATTTCCGCACATGAATTTGTGCCACAATAAGGAAAAATGACTGGATAACGCTCATACTCGACGCTTACGAATACCTTCAAAAGTACTGAATGGGTTGGGTTTTATGAAGGCAGGTGCACCTTCACAAAGAAGAGGTTTCACTCCCGTGCAGATTTGCAATATAGGCGTGTGTTCAGGGATACCTAGCACACCTATAGTTAGGATGTCTGGTGATTAGCTTTAAACAAACCTCGCGTGGCGCGTGATTTGTTCGTTGAATTACGTTCTATTCTAACTTTCAACGCTGCCGAGTGCGACAAGTAAATTTACGTAATTCGAGTAATTGCGCAGTGCTGAGGACACCAATCCACAGCAGCGGTTGGCTGAGCATTCAAGCACTGACAGAAATCTGTAGTGGCCCGCAGGTCGGCGACACGCGTTAAGAACATAAAAGTAATATCGCAAGGTGTCCAAACTTAGCTAAACCTAAACTTTACCTATACTTAGCCAAATCGAATGACTAAAATTGTTTTCATGCTCCTACAATACAAAGCCCGAATGACTGGATTACGCCCATGTGTTCTTTCTTTACAAAGGCTTTCGAGAGCTAGAGCGGCTTGTTTTAAAAACGTTGGGTACCTTTACAAAGGGGACATCTTAGAGCAACGTTAGTGTTCCTTTTTCTATAGGAACTGTTAGGGACATCTGCAGGAGTAGGTGTTCCTCGGAGCGGTTTTGTCAACCTCGACACCTTGGGAACCCGAGCTTCCTTTCCCGAGGGCAATGGATTGTCATATGGCAGTGTACGCTTCTTAGTGGCCTCGCACATCGATCCAGATTCCACTGACGGTGGACGATCTTGAACTGGTGGCGATTCTGCCCATGACACAGTTGGTTCGTCATCAGGTGCCATAGTCCCATCCTCATGCCAGTATGTCATGGCAGTAAATTCATTTGATTCATGTCATTTAATTCATTCATGTCGCTGCAGCGTTTCAAATGTACATTGAAAAGATGCCGGAAATGAGATGTTTAACGGTGAATATTTTCAGTAAACTTGGAATCCTGCAAGCGTTCGCCTCCTGTAACAACTGCCACCTCCCAGAGGAATGCGTTCCAGAGGTCTGGAAAGAAGCGCAAATAAAAAATAGAAAGGCCTTGATCTATGTTAGACGGCATGTGACCAGTATTTTTGAAAGATTTCTAAATATGTATATAACAAGAAGTAATAAAGGAAGCGGACGACTGCGATAGCATGAAAATTTTACGCATGTTTTTCCACGCAATATTAGGCGGCTGATTTTCACGGGCTATTTCAAACAGACATTTTATTTCGTAAATCCTCGCATTGCTAAAAGATTCTCGAAAGTTACTGTATTCCGGCGCAGATAATGGCGCATAGCAGCAATCTACACAAGCGTGATTTATTTCTAAATTTACTTTATAAATTTCTGTGCCAGGCTTGCAGAAGACGCCCCCTACAGAATTTATGACTGGTAAAGCTGCTATATTTTGCCTTTTATTGGGACTTAATGTTCCCGCTTCAAGAATTTGTTGACGATCGAACAGATCATCCTTCTTGCGAAACGGAAATATAGAAGTGCTCGAAGTCAAAGGAATGGTGTGGGATTAGGAGGTACTGCACTCTGATTCGCGGGGATTGCAGGTCTACCTCCGGTCCATGAAGTGAGCTTGTCATCTTGTAGGAAGAAGAGACAAAATATGCTTACCTTGACGCGTATCTGGTTGCAAATATATCGAAAGGTGCCATATAGCTCTTTCTATATTGCTTCACAATTGTGTTCAAGGACCCGGTCGGACATCCGCGGCCGACAAGACAGCAACGACCACAACAGTACAACTCAACACTACGACGGCGACTACCCGCGCCCCTGAGAGACCCGGTGAGAATTGGAAAAATTGCGCATCTTAAAGGGGGAACCACGGAGCTATAAATAATGACGCGAATTATATCGTGGCTGGTGTGGCATGGCATGATAATGCACATAACACAGAGGCCCATCAATACAGGGGCACATGCACAACACACAGTGTTGTCTACATGTGTCTATATGTGTCTAGATATGTCTGTATGTATGTGCCTATTTGGTGCATGAGATGCGATCACGCGCATCAAAGTGTTTATTTTTTCTGTCAGAATATATTTAAGAAGTTTGGTGTATGCCATATTATAATGAGAGAGTGTCCGCGCATTGCTTTTTTTAACGGGCGCATTTTGTGTTCATCTATGAGCGGTTATCCACTAACGCCGTATTTCTATATAAAATCCAAGAATACTCATCTTCGAAAAAAAATGAAACAACTTCAACAGCAATCCACGCGATGTGTGCTTACTAGTGCGCTTGGTTAGAGGGATCCAGTGCTGCCCGGGGCGATGCTTCAGGAAAAAAGTATTGCGGTTTCGGCAAGCGCAGCAGGTCCAATTGCTTTACGTAGCCAATGGTCTTCATTTGTAAGATTTGCTTTCATCTTAATAAACATTTTCTCAGTAATCTGTATGACACTATGATTTGTATATTCCTTCGGCTTTACTCTGCTTCCATTAAATATCCTTGCAAATCTGCCTCACGCTCGGTAAGGGGAATGATTGCAGTAATGAAAAATAAAAGTGCCTTCACATATCGCACTGGTAAAACGCCAATATAGTGGAAATTTGGGCTTGGTATTTCGTGATCTTCGGATTGTATAGCGCAAATCGAATGAGAACAGAAAAGGAAAAGTACTATGATGACATAGAGCGCAAGTAACAACAAATGTTTATTTTTCCTGACCACAATTTTATACACAGGCAGATGCGAAAATTCTAAGAAAAACAAGTTCCTTATCAGAAACGCTAACAGATGAGGCGCTTATGCTCTCATGACCTATCAAAATATTTTCAGCCTCTGATTTTTCTTGTGAGCTTTTGATGCATAAAACATACGATAGTGCATAAGTTGAACAATGATTCACATCCACAGGATTTACAATAAGTAGCGAGCCAACCAACACGTACATTTTTGACATTGTTGTGTTTTAACGTTCAAGCACCTGCCCATCTGCCCGATACACTGATTACCAGAAGAGAGGGCAATTCTATAAATGACATTGCCCGTGCAGAGAACGAAGACGATTTTGGTACTTTTCATCCTTTCTGTCTCCTATTGCCGTCTTAACGTTGGCAGAGCTAAAGAAGTTTCCAAGGGGCTGGAAAACTACATTTCTTTATTGGTATGCTACTGTTTCTTAGTTGTGAGCTATCACACTGTAACACGGTATAACAGCTCCCTTTCTTGGTTCCGCTGGAGCCTGTTCTGGGCTTCGCGGATGCCGAAGATTTTCGAGCCAGGCTTGAGCAGTTTAAGTGTGCACCTGCAAAAAATAGCGTGTCTCTATCAGTCGGTTTGACTGGCTATGTTATCTAGCTGCTAATTCATGTTCACATGATTTTAGTCAGTGTCATTGTAAATAACGTGGATGTTAACTATTTCTCAGCACATACACCATTCTGTGTTTCATGCATGACACACGATTCCAACAGAAATCATTGAGGCTGAAAATATTTCGATATTAGGACCGAGTGCACGATCATCCAACTTGGCGCTAAGGAACCTTTTAAAACTAAATTATTTGCGCATGGCTCCATGCTAGCGTATCAAATAGTGGTGAAGAAAAATCATCCTTCGTCCGTAGTAGCGCTCTGTCTCGACGTGTTCTGTTGTTTTTTGTTCTTGTTTTTGAGGGCGTCGGGCGTTTCCTGTGCGACAGTTAATCTGAGTGTAAAAACCCAAAAGATGTTTGTGAAGGCATAGGTACATGCCGGAAGCAAATATTACAGGATCTTTGAGCCCGTGCCAAGTTGCGACAGATGCTTCTATAGACGCTGGCTTTTTTTTGCTCATTCGGTGACTTGATGCTTTCGCATCAAAAAGCACCAACGTTACGATGATTCTTTGAGTGATGTGGGCAGGCGCATGCAGGATGTTTTCCAGTGCAATTTTACTAGAGATGCCTTCTAACAGTGACTAACCTACTTTTACCAAATGACGGTGCAGGAACAGGCCCTGAATGACCATACTGACGATGTGCATCCTTTGAGGGCTTCATTTCGTCCTGTCGTTGATTATATACATCAAAAAAGGTAATACTCTTACCAGATCATTTAGGATGCTATTGCGGTAGCTCGGCAAATATTTATCAGTTGATGAAAAAGGAAGTATATTAAATACAGAATTTTTCACGAAATTTGAATTTTAAAAAGGACATAAAATTTGAGGGTTGTTCGATAGGCTAATCCAAGAGTATAATCGACAGTTTTCTATAAACTGTGCCCGCTCCTAAAATTTGTGGAAAATTTGTTGCTCCATATGAAAACTTTAGGAGAGAATCTATCGAATTAAAACACTTAAATAGCGCAACGCTAATGATGGTTAGATGTCAGCGGAATACTTTGCTGCAATACGACGAAATATATGCTGGTGAGCCTGTGTCGCCGAGGCCCTATGTGGGAAATACTTAGTTTATCCTTTCTCGAAACCAAGATAATGCAGCTACCGACTCGCTAAACGCAATCACCTTCGCAACAAGTTTACAGATGCACGGTTTGATAGCCGTAAAATCTGGTCCCTAATGAATGGCTTCAGAGACTACTGGTAAAAAATTACTTAACAATACCAACACCCTTTCCCACATTTATTTGCTAGCCAGAGTATAGCAAATGATCTTAACGTATTCTAGACTATGAGGTGTCACAAGAAAAGAACCCGAATAATGTACAATAAATATGGGCAACCGGCAATCGGCCTACGTATCACTGCTGACTGATTGTGACTGAAAATCATTTCGTTTTACTATTAATCTCAACAAGTCTGTAGTCACGCATGCCACCTCCGCCATTCAGCTTCAAAGAAGCACAGCTGCATCAAGCCCGTTTTGATAGCAATAATTATTCGCATCTTGTCATAAAGCAATTTTCCAGTAAGAGTGAAGATTGCAATCGTTATACCACTCAATAACAAATGGCCTCGAGGCTACATAGAAAACTGTCGCCGAATATATATTTCAGCTTGCATGGCACACATTTTAGAGAAGCATATGCTGCTTACTATGAATTTCTTCATTTATACTCACACATATTTGAACAGCAGCAATACGGTTTTATAAAGGGCAAAGGCACTCAGGTGCTTTTGGATGATTTTTGGGTTTGCTGAATTTCTGTTTAGAAAGTAACTATGTTTCTTGGCGTAAGAAAGGAATTTGATAGTGTTTGTCATGACTCATTGTTAACAAAGCTTTCGATGATGGTATTCGGTAATTTATTCGTTTCACTTCTCGATTATTCTTTCCGAGACCAGTTTCAGTACGTCCTAATTCGAAACTTCCACTGCAGGCTTTGGCCCATCAGAGCCGGTGTTCCTCAAGGTTCAGCATTAAGCCTTCTCCAATTTAACGTTCCCGTTTGCTATCTGCATACCACAGTCCCCATTAAAACATTTCAGTGTGCAGCCGAGACAGTGAGTCTTCCGTGCAAATCATTATTCTCATGCAGCATATCGTTTATAAGAAGCAGTAAAGAAACCAATGGATTGACTTCCAGCAAATTTAATAGATATTAGCGTTTTAAAAGCGCAATTCGTCTGCTTTCGGAGCACTTAAAAGAAATTACCCTCGACTCGACAAATATTACATAAGTATCATTGTAATCGATGTTCCTGCAATCCTGTCGAGTTTACATCAACCGTAAGATACATCGACTTGCGTTTGGCCGCGATCTCTCATGGAATTCGCATGCTTTCTTACGTTTGTCTGAGGCTGTGCTTGCTTTACAAAATCCCCCAGCTCAACCCGTTATCCTTGAGGAAAACCACATCGCAAGCGTCATCCTATAGTGTAGTCCCATACGGGATAATTGCCTGCGGTCATTGTGCTCGTCGTTGGTGAAAATTCACTAATGCGCTCACTTCTGAACACTATCGATTATGACTTGTGTCTCGAAGGCAACACCGATATTTTAAGGTAATTTCACTGCCAGATTTTCGTTATTTTTACTACATACAATAGCCCTGAGACATTTCTCGGACAATTGTTTTAAAATGCCTTGTGTAACTTCCTGTTGCCTTAAACTGAAATGGCGATATATATACGATGCTGTCCAATAAAATACCGTAAAGAAATCGCGAGTACTATGTTCCAGCGTTGTTTAACTATTTACCCTGTAATCTGCTGCAGTCCACACCAAATTTAGGCTCAAGAAAACACTAAAACGTGCTTATTTAAGCGGATGTAAGACAAACAGACGTCCCTTATCACCTTCTGTACACACCTACACAGTGGCTTTGGTTGAAAATGTGATCAGAAAATTTCTTTCAGCGAAGCTTTCATTGGAGGATTTTTAGTTCTTTAAATAATTTCCTCGTTTACAATCATGTACTCCATTTTATTGTGCATTGTAAAGTAATCGTGTGGCACGGTGATAATTGTAAGCGCCAGATGTGCTTGTAAAGACGTATGTGTGTACATGTCTGCATGTCTTATACAAGCCCAATGTGGCTTTGGCAGGACTGATGCATGTACAATGTTCTTTAGAAATAAGAGTTGTTGTTGTTGTTGTTGTTGTTGTTGTTGTTGTTGTTGTTGTTGTTGTTGTTGTTGTTGTTGTTGTTGTTGTTGTTGTTGTTGTTGTTGTTGTTGTTGTTGTTGTTGTTGTTAGGCACTAAGCACTAAGCGTATTTGCTTAGTGGCTTTGGTGTTGGGTAGCTAAGCGAAAGGTTGCGGGAACGAATTCCTGTCACGGCGGCCGTATTTCGATGGAGGCGAAATGCGAAAACGCCCGTGTACTTAGATAGAGGTGCAGGTTAAAGAGCCGCAGTTGGTGTAAATTTCCGGAGTTCTCCGCTACGGCATGCCACGAATATAGCAAGGTGCCTCACCTGACCTAATCTAACCTTAAAAGAACCGAAACTAAGCGAAATCGAATGACTGATCTTTTTTTTTAGTGCTCCTACACTGCTGAGCTCGAATGACTTGATTACGCCCATTTGTTCAACTGCTTTCGAGAGCATACTGTGCTTTGAGTTTTAAAGTGCGGGGGTATCGTTAAAAATGAGGCATCTTATGACTATGTTAGTGTTCATTGCTTCTCTAGGAACTACTGTAAGTGATGCCTCTAAACCCGTTTGTCGATGTTCTTTTGAATAGACTGCATTGCTTCAAATGTAATTTTCAAAGATACCGTAAAAGAGGTGTTTTACGGTGAACATTTTCACTAAGTTGGCTATGTTGTAAGCGTTCGCATCCTGTTTCACCTGCCAACCCTCAAGAGAAATGCCGTGCAGAGGTCTACAAAGAAGCGCAAATAAAAAATTTTAAATGACTTGATCTAAGTTAGATTGCATGTGACCAGTACGTTTGCAAGATTTGTAAAATTGTGTAGCTTAAAAAGTAATGAAGTTAGCGGACTGCTGTAAGAGCATGAAAGTGTTTTGCTTGCTTTGCTACACGATATCAGGTAACTGGTTTTCAATGGCTATTATTTCAAGGACACGTTATCTTGTAACCTTCCGCATTGCTAAAAAATCCTTGAAAATTAATTCCGGCAGAGCTAATGGCGCATAGTAGCAAGCTACACCAAACCTCATTTACTTCTAAATTTTAATTAAGAAATTTCCGTGCCATGATTCTTGAATGCGCTCCACTACCGAAAGTGATTACTGGGAAAGCTCCCACACTTTGCCTTTTATTGGCGCTTAAAATTTCCAACATCAAGAATTGGTTCACGACAGTACACATCGTATTTCTGGTGAAACGAGTATATTGAAATGCTCCAGGTGAAAGGAACGGCGTAGGATTGGCGGGAATCGCACGTCTACCTCCGGCTCATGAAGTGCGCCTATCATCTTGTAGCAACAACGAACAAGATATGTTTATGTTGCCGCGTATCTCGTTGCAAATACATTGAAAGGTGTCGTGTAAATCTCCCTGTATTGCTTCACAGTTGTGTTCAAGGACCCGGCATGACGACAACCACCAACAAAACGACGATGACTCCAGCACAGCTTGACGCCACCTGGACAAACCTACGGCCTGAAGAGACGCGGTGAGAATTGGGAACATGGCGCATAGTAAAGAACCACGCATCTCTAAGTACTAACGCGAATTAGATTGTATTTGTTGTGACGCACATGCCAATTGATATGCATGATAATCCACACAATACAAGGAGGCCCCTGCATACAAGGGTACAGGCACAGCAGGTAATGTCCCTGGTGTGCGTATGTATGTGCCTTTCATGTGCATGAGATGAGATCACATGCATTAAAGCGGTTACTTTTCATCTCATAATATATTTAGATGTTTTCTGTATGACCAGACTATAGTGAGAAAGTGTCGGCTTCTTGTTCTTTTGAGCAGGCACATTTCGTGTTGATCTATCAGCACGTATTTACTAACGCCGAATTTGTACATAAAATCCAAGAAAATTCTTCTTCGAGTAAAAAAAACGAAACCACTTCAACTGCGATCAACACGGCGTCGCCATTTGCGAGTGTACTAAGTACAAGCAACCCGGTGCAGTCCGGGATTACACTTGAGAACGAATGAGTTACTGCTGTTCCAGCAAGCGCAGCATGGCCAATTTTCTTATCTTAAAAGATTTGCTTTGAGCTTACTAAACGTTTTCTCGGTTATCTATATCATGCCATGATCTGTATATTGCATCGGCTTTGCTCTGGCTGCTTTAAATATCCGACCAAATATGCCTGAGGCTCGTTAAGCGGAATAATTGCAATAATGAGATTGGAAGGGAGGTTGCATATTCCACCGGAAAAACATCAAGATATTGGAAATTCCCATTTGTGTTCTTAAGACCTTCGAATTGTATAGCGCAGATGGAACGACGAAATAATAGATGACACAGTGTGCAACAACCAACAAATGTTTTTTAAGCACAATTTTGCACACTCCCATAGAGCCATCGCATATGCGCAAATAATTAACTTCTAAGAAAAAAGTTCCTTATCAGAAAGATTATGAGATGAGGTGCTGATGTGGTTAAGAGTTACTATCGAAATATGTGTATCAGCTGGACGCCCGGGTAGAACAAAAGAGGACGTTGTGTAATGATGCAGTTCCCTTTTTAGGGTGATGAACATGTGAGCCGCCGACTCCTGCTTGCGTGGCTGATAAGCGATACTCATGAGAATGCAGTGTCAGTGTGACGCGCGATAAAAGTACACAACACTCCTTTCTCCTAAGATTCGTTACACAATTCCAAAATGTCTGCTTAGTCATCAATGCCACAACGTGCGACAGGCCGTCTAATGCGTGTTGATATTTGGGGCTCGACCGGGTCGTGGGTGGCTTGGCCCGGTCTTGCCCCTGTGGTTGCTTCCGCGTTGGTCGGCACCTGCTGTGGCCGTGCGGCTATAGGAGGAAGCCTGACTTGGTAGTCACCACTTGTGATTGGGTCGGCTTCGAGCGTCGTCCAGGCGCTCCTCAACTGGTTCCGGTGCCTGTGATGGCGCTCACCGTTGTCCAGCTGGACCATGTATGACAGCGGGCCTCGGACTACCACGACCCTAGCCGCCTTCCACCTTGGAACTGGGCAAAAGCTTTTCACCTAGACCACGTCAGTGACACAGAACCTCTTAATCTCTGGTCGTTGCAGTTCAGGCGCGTGTTGCCGGTCCGGATGAAGTCTGTCCAAGGCTGTATTCAGCCTTCCTCCAATCATTAATTCTGCCGGAGATTTTCCCGTGACTTAGCGTGGTGTCATGTGCTGTTTAAACAGGTACCGCGAAAACTTGCGCTGCGTCGAACCTTCCTGTTGCTTCTTTAACGCTTCTTTAACTTCTCTTACCATCCTCTCCACCCTAGCATTGCTGGCGGGATTATAAGGTGCAGTCAAAATAGCACGCACACCATTATACTTTAAGAACGTTTGAAGCTGCGAGCTACTGAATGTTGTGCCCTTATCTGAAACGATAACGTCTGGCACACGTATGTCGCAAACGTCTTCCTTAAGCTGGTGATGATAGCTTTAACCTTCATGGATGACATGACTTCGACCTCAGCCCAGTTTCTGTACGCGTCTACCCCGATTAAGAATACTTCGCCATTAACAGGGCCAGCGAAATCAATGTGTAGGTGACACCAAGGCTGAGCTGATTTGATCTAAACATATAGTGGAACCTTGGGATCGCTGTGCCGGTCCCCTGACATGGCTGACAGTGCCGTACAATGTCGCCAATTTCGTGGTCCATTTTAGGCCACCACATGAGCCCTTTACCTGACGCGTTCGTGGCACTCATCCCAGGGTGCTTTGCATGCAGGTGTTTAAGCAGACTTTCTCTTGCTTCGTTAGGAATTACAAAGGGATTCCCCCACAGTATGCAACACAATGCAACGACAGCTCTAACTTCCTCACCTCGTAAGGCGCGAACTTGCTGTCCAGTTGTGTTGACGGCCAGCCACTAAGGATCCATTCCTTTACCATGAATAAGACTGTCCTTCGTGATCAGGGCAGCGATGTCCGCCGCCTGGAGCAGTGCGCACTCAATCGCTTCCAACAGGAGCACGTCCCCAAGTGGCTGTGGCTCGTCTTCGTCTCCTGGAGCAGGCAGACGACTGAGTGCATCGGCGTTGGAGTTGTCTAGGCCTCGCCTGTACTGAAGGCTGTAGTTACACGAAGACAACCATAAAATCCAACGGAGCATTCTGGGCTACACAACTTAAGGCACTCTCTTGTTCATGTTAAACAGGCGCAGAATCGCCTTGTGGTCTGGTATAACCGTAAATTCGCGCCTAGTAAAGTACTGGTGGAACCGTTTTACGCCAAAGACCACAGCAGAGGCCTCTTTATCAATCTGAGCATAGCTACGTTCACTTGCTCCGAGTGTCCGGGAAACATAAGCTATGGCCTGTTCCTCCCCGTCAGTCACACGATATGCTAGCACGGCCCCCACTCCCACAGGAGATGCGTCGCAGCACAAAATTAAAGGACGCTTGGTGTCATAGGGCACGAGTACAGAGCCGGAGCTCAGCAATTTTTTGTCTATCAAACGCACGTTGGTGCTCACTTGTCCACTTCCATTCGTAGTGATGGTCGAGCAGTCGATAGAGTGGTTCTGCCGCTTCAGTCTTGCCCTTGAGGAAACTGCTGTAAAAATTCAGTAACCCCAAGAAGGCTTGCAGCTCCTTTTAGCTTATGAAGTCCCTGTTGCTTTCCCGTATTCCCAATGTATTCCCGTGTCGTCAATACTGTGACCCAAGAATTAAATGCACGGCTGGTTGAATTCGCACTTTTCCTTATATGCTCTTAACTTCGCATTCCCCAGACGCGATAGCACGGTCTCCAATCTCTCGGCGTGCTCTTCGGCGTTACGGCCAGAAATCAAGATATCACCAAGGTACGCTTTCACGCCGGGAATGCCTGCTAATGGCGTTTCAATGACTCGTTCAAACACCCACGACGCCCTTGCTCGTTTCAACTTTCCGCTTTTGCCGAGGCGTCATCTTCCGGGCCGCTCTACTTTCGTCTATTTAACGACAAGCCCTCGCTATATGTCCAACCCTTTTGCATTTGAAGCATGCGGATTTTATAAAACTGCATAAATGTGGAGCGTGCTTATCGTCTCAACGTTAGCAACTTGAGCCCTCTGCCATGACGTCTTGCTTTGTGCGGGTTCATTGTATCATGCCCTGGCAACCCTTTGTCTCGTCTCGGCCTTGGATGCGCATGTCTCGCCGTTGCTTGGCTGCCGGTTCTGCGGTCGCTTACATGTGGTACGCACCCTTGAACGTAAGGTCGTGTTCTGCGAGAAGTCGCTGTTGAACTCCTTCGTTCTCAAGGGCCGTATACGAATGTCGCATGATGATGTCCAACGGGAGCTGCTCGTTCCCAAAACCGCAGTCTTCGGCTAGCCTCTGAAGAGCCGCGGCCTAGTCCGCAAACGATTACTCGGCAGCCTGGTTTCTCTTCTAGAACAAGAACCTTTGCTACAGCTCTGAAGGCCTTGGGTGCAGGTGCTTGCGAACCACCGTCCTAATTTCCTCATAGGTTGCTGCTATCGGCCTTGCTGGCTTTACCAGAGTTCCGGTGAGCCCGTACGCTTCTTCGCCACAACAACTTAGCAGGACGGCTCTTTTCTGTTCTTGTTTCGCTATCTTGTTCCCTTCGCACAACATTTCCAGCCTCCCGACAAATTCGACCCGAGACGCGTTCGTGCCGTGACGATACTCGACGATCCTGCCGACGGCCATCGCCATCGCTTCGTCGTCGTCAACTGTTGTGTATCAGCCGGACGCCAGGACGGAAAAGAAGGGAACGTTGTTTAATGATGCAGTGCCCTTTTATAGGGTGATGAACATGTCATCCACCGACTGCTGCTTGTGTAGCTAATGAGCGATACTCATGAGAATGCAGTGTCAGATAACGCGATATCAGTACACAACACTCCTTTCTCGTAAGGTTCATTACACAATTCCTAATTGTCTAGTCAGTCATCAATGCCACAACGTGCGACAGGCCGCCTAACGCGTGTTTATCTTCGCGGCTCTCGGGTCTTGAGTGACTTGGCCCGGACTTGCCCCTGTGGTTGCTTCCGTACACAACAAAGTACACAACAAAATATTTTCAGACTCGCTAAGTTGTGAGCTTCTCATGCATGAAACATACAACAGTACAAGGATGCACGAGCTGAACAATAGTTCACGTCTACATGATTTACAATGAATAGCGGGCAATTTTCCCATTGTTGTTTTCAGTCGTTAAAGCACTTTGCCCTCTGCCCAATATATTTTATCACAAAAGAGGGAAATCCTTTGAAAGACATTTCTAGTGCAAGGAACAAAGAAGATATTATGTTTCTTTGAACGCTTATTTTCGTCTCCTATTGCCGCCTTTACGATTCTTGCCAAAGTGGTTACCGAGGGGCTGACAAATCTGTTATTTTTTATCGTTGTACTACTTTATTCCAATTCTTGGATATCTTGTTTACCACAATATAGCCCAGCCCGCTACCTTTCGTTATGCTGGAGGCTGTTCTAGGCTTGCCGGGTGCAGAAGTTTATCGAGCCTGGCTTCCGAAATTGAAGTGTGCACATGCAAAGGATTGCGTGCCTCTAACAGCCGGTTTGACTAGCTGTCTAAGCTAGCTGCTAATTTATGTTCACATGATTTTAATGAGACTGACATTGTAAAGTCCTATTGATGTGAACCATTTTCAGCACATTCAAAGTTATATCTTTCATTCAAGGCAAGCTAGCAAGGGAATTCATTGAGGCTGAAAATACTTTGAGATGAGGTCCTGAGTGCACAACCACCCCATCTATTAACCTTGCCGCTAAGGAACATGTTTATTTAAGGGTTGTAGTTTTTAAGTGTTCAAACGTTGTGGCTGTGTGCGAGTGTATGAAATTGCGCAGAAAAATATACCTTCGTTGGTAGTTGCGATCTGTGTCGTCGTGTTGTGTGATGTGGTCGCATCCTGTGCGACAGACAATCTGAAGATAAAAGAAAGATGTTTGTCAAGCCATAGGTACATGCGGGACTCTAAATATTGCACGATCTGTGAGCGTGTACCAACTAGCAATGTTGCACCCTCTAGCGAAGCATGCGCATGGTGTCGAACCATGGTACGGCGCATGGGACATCGTCTTTTACCCCTCCGGCCATTCTGCTTATCAGAAACGTGAAAAGAGGTACATCTGTAACAGTAAAATTAAGTGTGTTTCACCCATGGTGCAGTGCGTTAAATAGGCGCACGCAACTTCGTTGGAGAGACACCGATCTGCTAGCGTAGTCTTTTTACCTGGTGGGGCACGCTAGCCATAAGCGCGCGTATTGGGAGGCACACGCTAACGACAGCACACGCATGTGCAATACAACGTCTTCACAGCAGGTGCCACCTTCGTTAAAAGAAGGGAAGTTGCGCCGGCCCTAGTAGATCCCTGATGATTTTGCCGCTACCTGTACATCTTTTATCGATTTCCATATAAGACATGTCATAATTCTGCAAAGCTGAAGATGTACACACAAAAGGCATTGAGCGCGTCTCCTGACACGCATAGACAATCATGCTGCTCCTGCTCCTGGTGCCGCTGCTGCTGCTGCTATTACCTCCTTCCTCTCCCCATCCCCTCGTGCAGCGTGGTTGAGGTGTTGCCAATCGAGAGAAAGAACGAGAGAGCGAGAGAGAGTCACTATGCTGTTCTTTAACCAACCCTTGCTGATTGGGCTATTTGGTGCTTTCACATGAATAAGCCCCTGTGTTACGATTATTCCTTGAGGGATGAGCGCGGGAACAAGCAGGAGGTTTCCTACTGTAATTTTGATAAAGATACCTTATCACATTGAGTGACCTACTTTTTCCAAATGATGGTGCAGGAACAGGCTCTGAAGGATCCCATTGACGACGTGCATCCTCTGAGGGCTTCGTCCCCTCCATGCATTGGTTACCTACATCGAAAAAGGTAATTTTGTTAACATACCCTTTTTGAAAGTATTGCAGTGGTTCGCGAAATACGCATGACAAAATTTACGACAGGCAAAATTTAGAGGCAGTATACAATGTGGGGTTCTCCTCCCGTACTCTTGGGACAAAGGAACGACAACACAGTAGCGCAAACAATCACAAGGGCATTTATTGCACGTTTCATAGATCAATGCCTGCTAGCTGAGTTGCTATCCACAAAACATGCCGATGGGCGCGCGACAAATCTAGAAGTCCGACTCACCGCGACCGGATAGCGAGCGAATATGATCGCCCCATGCTGGATCCCAACGCCTGGTCGTTCGCGCGTATGGTCACGCGAACGGTGGCGCGCTCGAAGGCGGCCCCGCGAGACGGTCTCGCAGAGGCATGGATCGGCGCACGCGCGGCACGTCCACGCTGCTCGCTGTCCCGAACCAAAGAGGCAGCCTGTTCTCCCCTGCGCCCCCAAGTAACCCTGCCGTGAGGCGGCGTTAGCAGCGCAACACTCGCGCCATCTCTCGCACTGCGCCCCAACCACATCGACCGCCGCGGGAATCACGCAGGCCACGCGGCGAAGCCGCATTACAGGAGACGCGCTATGCGGGAAAAACATCAGGGGACGCGCGAGAGTCGCGCATCCCCACAACAACTACACACAAATGATGTCAGAATCCAAGGTTGCTTGACAGGCTAGTCCAACAGTATCATCAGCACAGTTTTCTATCAGCCGGGCCCCCGCCAGAAATTTATGGAAAACGTATTGCTCTTTTTGAATACGTTAGGAGAGAATCTATTCGAATTATAACAGTTAAACCGCGCAGATGGCTAAATGGCAGCGAAAATCTTTGAAGCCTTACAAGGCAAATATCTATGTAGGCACCTGTATCGGGGACCCCTAACTGCGACACACTTCGTTTAACCGTTAAATTTTGCAGAAGGCAAGTTTCTGTAGCTATTCGTCTCGCTAAACGTCATCGCTTTTGCAACAAGTTTAGGGAAGCCCGACTTTATACCCTTCAAACCTGGTCCCAAGCGATTACCTCAGGGATGCTGGTAGGGAACTACGTAACGATAACAGCTTTTGTTCCCAGTTTTTGTTAAAAGGCCAGCGTACAGCAAATTATTTGAAATATTTCTTTTCTAGAATATGACGTTTCACAAGAAGACATTTCTACATCAAAAACGAGCAAGATGTGATCGGTTTATCGAGCATTTCACACTGTGACCTAAAACTCAACTAGTGAGCAGGAACGGACATCTCCATTATTGAGCTTCAAAGAAATCTACTATAGCAAACCCGTTTAGATACCAATAATTAATAATGGGGTGATCTTTCCGAAAGAATTAAAACGTACCACTCTTCACAAGAATCACGAGGCATTATAAGCTATCGCCCTATAGATATTTTACCTTGCATGACACACGTTTTAGAGAAACATACGCTGCTTACTACGAATGGCTTCCTTTATACTCACTACATATACTCATAGTAGCAGTGCGGCTTTATATTGCGCAAAGGCACTCAGGAGCTTTTGCATGCTTTCCCGATTTCCTGAATTTTCGTTTAGGAAGTAACCAGGTAGTTTTCGAATAAAAAAAATACCAGATATCGTGCGCATTTTTTATTGACATAAGCAAGGCATTTTACAATGTTTGTCATGACTTAGTTTTAAGAAGCTTTTGACGATGGGATCCCATAATTTGTTCATTTCAATTCTCGACAATTTTCTCCGGTACCGGGTTCAATACGTCCCATTTTGAAAATTCCACTGCAGCGTTCGGCCAATCAAAGCCGATGTTCCGCAAGGTTCAGTGTTAAGACCTCTCCTGTTTAACATTGACGTTATTTATCTGTGTAACGTAGCCACCATTAACATGATTCAGTACGCAGGGGAGACAGTGTTAGTTTCTTGCGCAAACCACTATTCTGATGGAGCCTATCGTTTACAAGAAGAGGCAACAAAAGCAATGGACCGGTTTGTAAGAAATTTATTCGACATTTACGTGTTAACCACGTTGTGCATCAAAATACCCTAAATGAATACGCGAATACTATGTTCCGCCATTGTTTGATTATTTACCCTGTGATGTGATGTGGAAGATATCTATAGCGGCTTCACAGCCACCGTAGTCCTCCACAAAGAAACCAACAAAATCCCTATAAAGAAAGGCGTCAGACAGGGAGATACGATATCTCCAATGCTATTCGCAGCATGTTTACAGGAGGTATTCAGAGGCCTGGAGTGGGAAGAATTGGGGATAAAAGTTGATGGAGAATACCTTAGCAACTTGCGATTCGCTGATGATATTGCCTTGCTTATTAACTCAGGAGACCAATTGCAATGCATGCTCACTGACCTGGAGAGGCAAAGCAGAAGGGTGGGTCTGAAAATTAATCTGCAGAAAACTAAAGTATTGTTTAACAGTCTCGGAAGAGAACAGCAGTTTACGATAGGTAGCGAAGCACTGGAAGTGGTAAGGGAATACATCTACTTAGGGCAGGTAGTGACCACGGATCCGGATCATGAGACTGAAATAACCAGAAGAATAAGAATGGGCTGGGGTGCGTTTGGCAGGCATTCTCAAATCATGAACAGCAGGTTGCCACTATCCCTCAAAAGGAAAGTGTATAACAGCTGTGTGTTACCAGTACTCACATATGGGGCAGAAACCTGGAGGCTTACGAAAAGGGTTCTGCTGAAATTGAGGACGACGCAACGAGCTATGGAAAGAAGAATGATGGGTGTAACGTTAAGGGATAAGAAAAGAGCAGATTGGGTGAGGCAACAAACGCGGGTAAACGACATCTTAGTTGAAATCAAGAAAAAGAAATGGGCATGGGCCGGACATGTAATGAGGAGGGAAGATAACCGGTGGTCATTAAGGGTTACGGACTGGATTCCAAGGGAAGGGATGCGTAGCAGGGGGCGGCAGAAAGTTAGGTGGGCGGATGACATTAAGACGTTTGCAGGGACAACATGGCCACAATTAATACATGACCGGGGTAGTTGGAGAAGTATGGGAAAGGCCTTTGCCCTGCAGTGGGCGTAACTAGGCTGATGATGATGATGATGCTGCAGTCCATACCAAAATATAAGCTCAAGACAACACTAAAACGTGCGGATTTTAGCGTCTATAACAGACAGAGAAGTATACCTCCCTTTCCTCCCTTTGTATAACCGCTGCAATGTGGCTTTGGTTAGAAATGTCATCAGAGAGTTTCTTTCAGCAAAGATTTCATTGGAGTATCTTTAGTTCTTCATCACAATCATGTACTTCATTTTATTGTGCCATATAAACTGTGTGCCACGGTGATAATTGTAGTTGCCACATGTGCTTCTCAAGGAATGTGTGTGTGTACACGTCTACATGTGTTAAAATGATGCGAGTGTATGTGCGTAATGCGGCTTTGTCAGGCGCCTGAATGCACATTGTTCTCTAGAAAGAAGAGAAAGATTATTATTATTATTATTATTATTATTATTATAATAATAATTATTATTATTATTATTATTATTATTATTATTATTATTTCAGTAGGAAAATCATTGTACGTTGAAGGAATCTATGTCAGCGTCAGCTTTTAAGCCTAGCTTATAAAGGCCTGACCTCAAAAGGGTTCTTTTTGGTTTTCGGCAAAGTAAACCACCAGGAGTAGATGGCATATCAGTAGGCATTCTGCAAAGAAACTTCGATGTGCTTGCGAGCATCTTGCTTTCTTTAATTATTGGCTTTTTAGAAACTGCACTAATTACCGAGACTGAAAACGGCTATAGTTAGGACACTATATAAGGGAGGCAGTATACTCTCCCAGAAACTCAAAAAATTCCTGTACGAATGCATGACGTCTTTCTTAATAAAGTTTTCGATTTTATCAACCAGGCAGTTTGGTTTCATTTCGAATCGAGGTACCACAGCCCTATTAGAAAAATTATCAGATGAAGCATATTGCACATTTGAAAACAATTATTCACCTGTATGCTATTTCTAGAGTTGGCAAAAGTTTTTGAAACAGTCAATCATAACAGTCTACTAGCCAAACTGACTTTAATGGGATTCAGAGGACCATTTAACAACGTACTGCGAAACTACATGTGTGGTAGGTCACACATAGTTATGGCCGACAAGGGAACCATCAATAGCAAGCAATGGCTTACATCGGGTATTCCCCAGGGGTCGATTTTATCACCTCGCTTGTTTACCATATTTGTAAAGGATCTTCCTCTAGTAATTTCTAAAAGCACTATCTATCAGTATGCTGAAAATACAGTAATATTAACAAATCATATAAATTATGAAAACGCTGTGGGCGCACTGCAATATACTATACAAAATATAATCCACTGGTTTGCGACCAACTGTATTAATGTAAATATCAGGAAGACACAGGTAATATGTTTTAGAAATCCCGTAAGGAACACAGCAATAAATTTTCCAGTATTCTTGCATGACCAACGCTGCGTTTCATGTACATGCACCCCTGTTCAGTACGTAGGCTGTGTGAGATATCTCGGTTTATTTATTGATAGCAGCATGTTGTGGCAGCAGCATCTGGCCTATCTGTGTGGCAATATTAGAAGTGTCGCTTGGTTGCTTTTTAATATAAAAGGTTTTAAGCCATTATCGATAAAGAAAACCATAGTGCATGCTCTCGCGTACAGCATATTGCGATACGGAATCACAGTATTCGCTTTCTGTGCATTGCGATTGCAAACGCGAATTGGCAGTATAATAGAAAATATATTGAAATGTGTTGCCTATGGCTGTGGCCAGGTGTCAGATTACAATTTATTTTCAGCGTTAGGTTCTCCTTCATTTCAGTAGTTATATGTGCAAACTGTTGCTCTTCGTCATTTTTGGAACGACCAATTCAAACAGAAATATGTAGCCCCTCGACTTTTGAGGGACAACAAACGTTTCAATATTCCTCGTTCATCAACTGCGTGTAGTGAAGCACGATGATGTATCTATCAGCCCAATATCTTTAACGATATACCTGACGAATTTTTCTCTGTTCTGTCAAAAAAAGTTTTAAAGAAACTGTACTCTTCCAGTTGAATTTTCTGTTCTGTATGGGTATGCGTTTATTTGATGTAATTGGGTTGTCTTATCCTGTATATGTATATAAACATGAAAAATTGTTCACTATGTTGGCATAACATGTTTTTAATTTTTTTTATATAAGCATGAAATTCTTTTTCACTACGTTAGAGTAACATGCATTTAATTTTTGTTCTTGTTCTATATAGCATGAAAATATGTTTGTATGTACGCCTGTATGTACATACGCTGACCTCATCGCTGTTAGCGGCGCTGCCGGGCCGCTAACACAGGTCACACAAGTCACACACTAGTCACACAAGCTTCGGCTGCGACAGACCCGAGTACTATGTATTTGTTCTGGTGGTGCATAAATTATTATTATTATTATTATTATTATTATTATTATTATTATTATTATTATTATTATTATTATTATTATTATTATTATTTTCTGCCCTGTTTGCCTAGTCATTATGGCGCTATGCGGTTAAGGAAGAGGTCGCGGTATCGAATCACGGCCACGGCGGCCGTATATCGATGGGGGTGAAACGCGGACACGTCCGTGTACTTAGATTTAGCTTCGAGTTAAATAACCGAAGCTGGTGCAAATTTCCGGAGTTCTTTGCAACGTCATGCCAGGAGAAGAACGCGACATCTTACCTAACCTAACCTAACAACAAAACCCAAACTTAGTCAAACTTGAAAGGCTTATTTTTTTTTGGTCCTCCTACAATACTGAGCCCAAATGACAAGATTCAGGCCATGTATTCTCTGCTTACAACTGCTTTCGAGAGTACACTGTGGGTTGACCTTTAAATGCATACGGGTATCCTTAAAAAGAGGACATCTTATCAATATGTCAGTGTTCCTCGTTTCTGTAGAAACTACTGTGGATAATGCCTGCAAACCCATTTGTCGGTTTTCTGGTGAATATCCTGCGTCGTTTCAAACGTTCTATAAATGACTTAAATGAAATGTATTAAGGTGAATATTTTCAGTAAACTACGAATCCTGTAAGCGTTCACATCCTCTTTCACCGGCCAACCCCCCAAAGAAATGCGGTAAAAAGGTCTACAACGAAAGGCAAATGAAAAATGGACACTTCTTGATCTATTTTAGATGGCACGTGACCAGTGATTTTGAATGATTTGTAACTTTGTGTATATTAAAAACTAATAAATTTAGAGTAGCGCTGCAATAGAATGAAAGAGTAATGCATGCTTTGCCACACAATATTTGGTGACTGGTTTTCAAGGGCTCTTTCAAACAGACATTTTATTTCCTCCATCCCCGCCTTGCTAAAAGAGCCTAGAAAGTTAATGAATTGCGGCAGAGCTAATCGTGCATAGTGATGAGCTACACAGACCTGACCGACTTCTACATTTTAAACTAGAAATTTCCGTGCCAGGCTTGTTCAAGGCGTCCGACAGCAGAAAGTGATGACTGGGATAGCTGCAACATGTTACCTTTTATTGCGCCTTAAGGTTTCCGCTCCACGAATTGCTTAACGACAGAACAGCCCCTACTTTTGGTGAAAGGGGCGTATTGGAATGCTCGAGTTCAAAGGAACGGTGCAGGATTTTCAAGGGCTGCGTTCTGATTCGCAGGTGTTGTAGTTCTACCGCGGTTCGTGCAGTACGCCTATCATATTGTAGGAAAAGCGGACAAAATGTCTTTATATTCATGCGTATCTGGTTGCAAATACATAAAAAGCTGTCGTGTAGCTTTCCTTATATTCTTCCTATGGGTGGGCAGCGCAATCGGAGCCAAACACGAGAGGAAGTACACAATACGAGCGCAGACTGACAAGTGGTTCTTTTTTTTTCAATCAAGCGACTGTAATATACAGAAAATGTAAACACGTGTAAAGTACGTTTACAAGGGTATTAGCCTATCTTGCCATTAAAAAATCAGTTTCTTTATCCTGCAGAGTGATAGAAGTCTGGCTGACGCATGCGCCTGAGTTTATATGCATGAAGTAGGCTTCCACAATCTCGTGGTATATTTGATTAATATTTTTATACAATATTTCCGTTTGTTCAAACATAGGCTTCATAAGCAAACTCCGCGATGCGGGGCCAGATTAGAACCAGTTTCATTCCTGATCGCGCCTGCATGCTCCCTAAGGCATAAGTTAAGCCAGCGTCCCGTCTGCCCAAAGTACTTTTTGGCCGCACAAAAGTGGAATGACCTAGACTACTCCCACCGAGCATGCCACAAGCTGCCCCGACTGTTTGACGCGGCACATAGCCTTGGATGCCTGCTTATGTCTATTGACAAGATTGCAAATCTTGTTTAACGAGTTCTTTGCTGAAAATACTACTTGAACACTATATTTTATGGCTGTCTTTTTTAACCCATGCCCCATCTGATGTACATAAGGGATGAATCCGTACTTTTTAACTTTTTCGATCTGCCTTTGGGGTGCTTCCGTTTTTGTTTTTTTTCTTCACAAGTCCTTCACTTATTGACACGATAATAGATATTGGAAAACCAGCCTTCTCTAGACGATTTAGTTGTTGCGAAAAGCTCAGATTGGCGAGGTGGTGGCATGACTTTCTAAGTGCGGAACCTAAACACGTCATAGCAATTCCTCTTTTCACTAGTTTAAAGTGTGCCGAGGTGTAGTCTAGAATTTGGTTGCTTTTTCTGGGGCTATACTGCGAACAAATAAGTTGCGCTGTTATTCTTGACTGCAAATGCGAAAATTGAATTTCATTATTACTCGGCAGTTCATGAGTAAATCTGAGACCCATTCCTTCTTTATCAAAGCCTGTGAGAATAACTCCAATATCTGTGGAACTGGCTTGAGAACGGATAGCTACCACGTAGTCATCAACAAACCTGAAGCACTTGATCAATGTTCCAGCCAAGATGCTCTGGAGTGTCCTGTCAACAGTGCCGAGAAAGATCTCGCTAAGAATTGGTGTGACCTGAGCCAATGCAGGCCCCCTGCTTCTGAAACATAATTTCATTATCCCAGATAACGAACTTGGAATTCAAATAAAGAATCAAGAGTACGAGAAAAGACTGAACCGGGACGCGACCCTTATTCGTAAACTTTTACTCGTCGTTTTCCATATTGTAATCGTTTATTGTCTTGATGAGCTGATTTCCAGCAGGGGAATGATATAAATCTGTGACGTCAATGCTGAACGCTGTGCATGCTGTGCATGCGTGAAGGTTGCTCAGGTTTATGCCTTTTTATCGTAAAGAAAACCTGAAGGTTCAACCCCTGAAACAGGCTCTAATCTGGCCGCGCATTGTACAGTGTGCTTATGCAATCCTATGTTTAAACAAATGGCAATATTCTATAAAAAAATATCAATCAAATCAACTGCAAGACTGTGGAAGCCTACTTCATGCATAAAAACTCAGGCGCATTCGTCAGCCAGACTTCTATCACTCTGCAGGATAAAGAAGCCGATTTTTTGAATGGCAAGATAGGCCTTGTAAACGTCACTTTACACGTGTTTACATTTTCTGTATATCATAGCACCTTGTTTGAAAAAATAAACCAATCGTTATTCTGCGCTCGTATTGTGTACTTCTAGTCTTTCGTCCGGGTTGCGCTGCCCGCCCCTTGGAACATGTTCAATCACTAACTCGCCCAGCTTGTCGTGTTATATTCACTATATTGCTTCACAATTTTGTTCAAGGATGGACCATGAAGACCACAGCAAAAAAAAAAAAAACGACCACTCCAACGCAATGGAAACTACAACGACTACCCGCGCCACCTGGTGAGAATTGTGAACATAACGCATCGTAAAGAAGCAAAGAGCTATAAATATTAACGCGAACTAGATTGTGGTTGGTGTAACATACATGCCACTTGACGGCACGATAATCCACACCATACAAAGAGGCCCGTGCATACACTGGCCCATGCACAGCACTTGGTCCTTGTGTGCGTGTTTATATGCCTTTTATGTGTGTAGGATGCGATCACGTGCATTAAAGTGGTTGTTTTATCTCGGAGTATATTTTAGATTCTTGCTGTTTGGGCAGACTATAGTGAGGAAGTGCCCGCGTGTTGTACTTTTAAGCCGGCACATTTCGTGTGGATCTATCTGTGGTTATCCACTAACGCCGAATCTCTACATAATATCCAAGAAAACTCAGCTAAGAATAAAAAAAAAACACAATATAGCGCAGGGATCCACACGGCGTCTCCATTTACGAGTGTGCCAAGTACGAGTGATTCGGTGCTGCCCCGGATCACGCTTCAGAAAAAAAAAAGCTGTTGCTGTTTCGGTAAGCGCAGTTTGGCCAATTGCTTTACGTGGCCAATTTCCTTCACTTGAACAATTTTCTTTGATCTTATTGAACATTTTCTTGGTCATCTATATGACGCTATCATTTGTATATTGTTTCGGCTTTACTCTGGTTGCTTTAAACTTCCAAGCAAGTTTGCCTGAGGCTCCTTAAGCGGAGTATTGCAAAAATGAAAGATTAAAAGCGCTTGCGCATATTTCACAGGCAAAAAGTGCAAGGTAGTGGAAAATTCCATTTGTCTTTTATTACCTTCGGATAGTAGAGCGCAATCGGAGCGACAACAAAAAATATAAATGACGACACAGTGTGCAACTACAACAAATGTTTATTTTCCTGACCCGAATTTTATTCACTCGCACAGAGCCATCGCGTATGCGCAAATAACTACCTTCAAAGAAAAAAGGGGTTTCTTTTCAAAAAGCTTATCAGATGAGTGCTTACACCCTTATGACCTAATCTCAAAATATTTTCAGCCCCACTTATTCTTCTTGTGAGCTTGTCATAACGGTACAACGGTGCACGAGCTGAACAATGGTTCACGTCCACAGAATTTACAATAAATATAGGGCCAACCATCACGGGAAATTTTGACATTGCTGTTGTGTTCTGTCGTCAAAGCACCTTCCCGTCTGCCCGATATATTTGTAGCACAAAACAGGGAAATCCTCTAAAGGACATTTCTAGTGCAAGGAATGAAGACGATTGATGTTTCTTTCAACACTTCTTTTCGTCTCATACTGCCGCCTTTTACGATTCAGGGCCCATAAAGTTTCCGAGGAGCTGAAAAAAACTTCTTTTTTTATCGTTCTGCTACTTTAGCTAGATTGTGGGAGTTGTGGTAACACTGTATAACCGCTACCTTCTTTAGTTGGGCTGGCGGCTGTGCTGAAGTTTCTCGAGCCAGGCTTCAGCAATTGAAGTGTGCATAGCGTACCTCTAACAGCCGATTTGACTGGCTATCTAAGCTAGCTGCTAATCCATGCTCACATGATTTCACTAAGACTTGTTATTGTAAAGTCCTATGGATGTGAACCTTTTCTTCAGCACATGCACAACTCTCTATTTCATGCATGGCTAGCTCGCAAGAGAATTCATTGGGGCTTAAAATATTTTGAGATGATATCCTGAGTGAACAGCCACCCCATCTGTTAACCTTGCCGCTAAGGGAATTGATTCTTGAAGCGTATTTATTTGCACACGCGTGGTGGCTCCATGCGAGTGTAAAGAATTGTGGTCAAGAAAAATGAACATTGTTGGTAGTTGCGCTCTGTGTCGTCGTGATCTGTTCTTGCGGCCGTATTTTGCACGACATATAATCTGAAGCTAAAAAAAAGACGTCACATATATTTTTCAAGCCATAGGTACATGCGGGAACTAAATATTGCGCGACCTGTTAGCGTGTGGCAACTTGCAATTTTGCGTCCCCTAGCGAAGCACGCGCGTGGCATCGAACCTTTGCACTGCGCATGCGCCGTCTTATTTAACCCCTTCCGGCCATTCTGCATATCAGAGTCGTGAACGGAGGTACATCTGTTACATTGAGAGAGTCACGTGTGTTCCAGCCATTCTGTAGTGCTATAATTCAGCGCACGCAACGCCTTTGGAAACACCGATCTGTTAGCGTAGTCTTTTAACTGGTCGCGCACGCTATCCAAAAAGCGGGCGTTTCGGTACGCCCACGCTAACGACAGCACACGCATGTGCTGTACCCGTTCATACCAGACGCCACCTTTGTTACAAGAAGGCAAGTTCCGCACGCACTTGTACATCTCTCATTATTTGTCGCTGTCTTTACATACCGCTCAAAATTGTACTGTTCTGAATAGGTACACAGAAGAGGCATTCCTATAAAGTTTTGAACTCGGCATAAGGTTGCCGACCTGGACGTTCATAATTTCCTACTACTACTTTGTCCCACTCAATGGTGTCACTAACGCGCAGCATAGTTGTAGACGCCAACCTTCGATCACTTTGTTCGGATTGAACTACTTCCGGAAGAAACCTCGCGCACGCCAAGCCCAGTCCTTCAACCTTCAGCAAACGGGGAAGCTGGAGTTGACATTTTCATCGCGTGCTTTAAGCGCTGTCTTATCGTTGCTCGGCACCTTTCCCAGACGCCAAACATGGAAGGTAGGAATAAATGCAGTAGTTTAGAAAGGATGAAGACACAGGCCATTGCTATGGGCATCGCGCACATCGCGCATCGTGCTATGAGGAACAGAGTTAGAAATATAATCGTTCTACAATTCCCACGGTACTAGGATTCCATCTAACCCATTCTTTGTGAAAGTGAAAGTTTATTTTCTTTTCAACTAAAAGAGGGAGCCACGACAAAAGGCAAGAGCCTGACAAGGTCCTGGTCACCCGTTGAACAGCTGGCATTGTGCACGAGCACTTCACAAGAAATTCAGAAGGAATTTCTCAAGCCTAGTTAAAAGCATAAAGCAGGAAGGTAACATGCGTCAAATTTGTACTAGGAAAGAATAGATTGAATACACAACTTATCGTATGAGCGGTATAAAGGTAAATATTTTTACAAACATAAAATATTAGTCCTAAAACACAAACAATATCACAAAGCTTACAACATGTGCGTTATCGAAAAAAGATTTCAAAGGTAGTAAAATAAATACAAATAAATACAAAGTCTGTCGACTAAATAAATATCTCATTTCGTTTGTTCTAATAGGTACTTTTTAATTGTAGATTTAAAATGTTTTTGTGGAAGGTAATATGAAGTTTCAAAGGGAAGTTGATTTATTACCGTGGGAATTTGGCAGCTAAGTGTTTGCTTGCCATAATTGGTGCGTGTGATTGGAACAAGCTTACGATTCGTCCGAAAAGCATAACGGCTGCTGGAATTAACCTTAACAAGAAAAGAATGAAGATGGATGTACTTAAGCAGACGGAAATTATATACATCTTTTACTTTAAGGACGCCAAGTTTCTGAAATAGCGGTGACGTAGGTAAATCTGAAGGTCTGCCATGAAACCCCTCAATAGCACGTATAGCGCGTTTCTGAATAGAAATTTGTTTAAGGTAATTGCTGGACGTCGTAGTTCCCCAAACAAGGATACAGTATGATACCTTAAGTACAGAGGTGCGCAATACATGGATATCTTTAACCAGGGGGGCAACAAATGAGATATCTTATGCAAACAACCGACTGTTTTACTTAGATCAGACACAAATTTGGTGGTGCGAAATTTCCAAGATAGATTCTCATTGAACCAAACACCAAGGAATTTCTGGTTTGAAACACGCTTTAATTCAGTATGCTCGTAGAAAATTTTCAGAGTGGGATGAGAAAAATATATTAGTATCGTCCGCGTACATGACCAGATTAGGCGATTCAGATATGCTAGCGATATCATTTATAAATACTAAAAGCAATAACGGTCCTAATATTGATCCTTGAGGAACACCATGATGAATTGCCAATTTCTCTGAGGGTATGGCATTAACTTGAACATCCTGCAGTCTGTTATTTAAATAGTTCTTTAGCATGTCAAATGTAATACCACGTATGCCATAACTGTTAAGCTTGCGTAGCAGGATGTTGTGATGAACGCAATCGGGGCCCTATAACGTAAAACTATTCCAATATGTTTCTATTCCAATATGTTTCTATTCCAATTTCCTGACGTCAAATTTGCCTAACCACCAACGGAAGCACCGGGCGGTCACCCACAGGGTAGTCTGAACAGACCAATCAAATGCTCTCCTCGTTCATAGGAGCTCATTTTTGTTTGTTTGAAAAACGAATAACATTGCCTACACTGAGCGGCTTGTCGTATCTAATTGGCTGACAAGAGACGAGGAGAACGCTCAGGTGGAGAGGGATTCACTGGGGCAGAGCCAGTGCACTGAAAATCGATGACCGGATGAAGAGGGCGGTGCCGGCGTCTGCGATTGGTCGGCTTTCCCTTACTTAGCTTGTAGTGGCTGGACGAAAATCGCCGCGGCATGCAACGGAAGCTTAAGAATGACGCTAAAACTGACCCTCTGCAAAGAAGAGTTGGCAGAATGAGGTAGTAAACGTGCCGAAAGTGCTTGAAAACGTTACACGGTCACGCAAGAAGTTTTATTATACGCAAATACACCCATACTCTCCGGCAGGTGCGAGTAGCCAGCGTCTCAGCGATCGGCGGCAGCCATGTTTTATTCCTTTCGGAACGGGGCAGCCTGCCGCTATTCCGAAAAAAATTCAGTTTTGTTCGGCATATTAATGCATCTTTATCGCGTACACGCCACTTTGACGCGGTGAGTTCGTGCGGTTTTCTGGCGTCGCGTGACAGGCAGGTGAAGTGGGTGCAGCCCGAAAACTTTTTACAATAGCCGAGGGCTAATGGCGAAAAGGGGTCTAATCAGAAAACTGTTTTTCTTTTTTCTGTCAAATCATGCATAATCAGCGTGTACACATCATATCAGATGGGGAGGTATTGCGGTTTTCGTGACGTCGCGTGACAGACAGGTGAAGTGGGGGTGGTCGAAAAAAGTTTTTGACCAATCGCGGAGGGCTGATAGCAGAATTGGAATAGAGAAGTTTGGAATAGTTTTACGTTATAGCGCCCCGAATGTCTTTCGGAAATCTAATAAAACATCAAGAATGTACTGTTTCATTTCAATATTCTCAATCTTTTTTCTTTTACTGTTAAAAGCGCCTGCTCTCTTGATTTGTTTTTCGAAATCCGTACTGCGAGGAAGTGATAAAGGAAAAAGTTTTCGAGACAAGTATTAATGACCCCTTCAAAGACTTGATAAAACGGGTAGAACAGAAATGGGTCTATAATTAGATAAGTCATTCTTTCCCCCACTTTTGTAAACTGGACATGTATGCGCTACCTCCAACTGATCTGGGTACACTCCGCTTTCTAACATACGATTTGCGATGTAACACAAGACGTCACATATTAAAGAAGATACTTGCTTCAAAGGTACTGCTAGTATACCATCATGCCCTGGTGAAACATGATTTTTTTACCTAATGTATTAATGAAGCTATTTCATGAGTAGAAGTTGGCATAAGCGCAAAAGAATTTGTAAGGGAGTGATTAGATTAGAAAGTGCGCCTGGCACTGATATGGTCACCGACGTACATGCAGAATCAGCTACATTAATGAAAAAAATAATTGAACGTGGTTGCGAGATCAGAGCCTGTAAGTTCACCATTGACTGCCATAATAGTAAGGGGCGGGTCTGGATTACATTAATTAGTGAAAAAGATAATTTCACGCTAAACTTTTCTAGTGTCAGAATGTACTTTGGAAAACCGATCGAATAGTAAGCAGATTTAGCTATTTGAACATCCGGGTAAAGTTTATTTCTGTATTTCTTAAATTCAATAAAGGTGTTGGCCCCACGGCTCTTGATAAACATGCAATACCAATGGTTTTTTGTTTTAATTCTTTTTTGTAGTTCCTCAGTCATACAAGGATTTTTAAACTTTTTGCAAGTTTTAGTTTCCTTTAGTGGAAAGGCATTGTTGTAGCACCAAAGAAACTGCTTAATAAATGCATTATATGCTTTGTTTACGTCAGTTTTATCGTACACATTAAACCAATGTGAACTTTCGACGAATGTTTTCAACGTACTCATCGTGTTATCATTAATTACTCTGTATAACCGTGGGACCTTCACATCTGTGTCGTACATGACAGGCAGGAAGCAAAAGAATGGCAAATCATCACTGATGTCATGGGACAGGACACCAGAGAGAATGTTATTATACACCAGATTTGTAATATATACGTCTAATAGACTACTTGTTTCAGCAGTTACCCTTGTGGGTAAAGATACGCAATTCCAGCAGGCAAATGATGCAACGGTATTATTGAATTGCGTTGCACATGAATCGTTCGACAATAAGTTAATATTTATGTCACCCATAATAATAAATACGCATCCGTCAGAAGTCAGATACACGAGTTAATTTTCAAGTCGAAGAAGTGCCGTTTGTTACCGGTGGGAGGTCTGTATATTGCAACGACCACTACATTTCTAGTAGACACAGTAATGCGTTCCACATTAGAATCTATTACGCAAAATTCATCTATTACAGAATGTTTGTACAATTTATTTACATACACAGAGAGACCACCTTTACAAATTTTTATAGAAAGTCCATAGACAGTCTATACACATTTGTCTATGAAGTCTATAGACTGTCTATAGACATTTCTTTAGACTAGTCTATAGACAGTCTATAGCCTTATGGCCATATACTTTTTATAGACTAGTCTATAAAAAGTCTGAGTCTATAGACTGTCTACACACTGTCTATAGACAGTCTATAGACTTATGGCCATAGTTTTTATAGACTAGTCTATAACATGTCTGAGTCTATAGATTGTCTATAGACTTATCGCCATACACTTTTTATAGACTAGACTATAAAAAGTCTGAGTCTATAGACTGTCATAGACGGTCTATAGACTCAGGGCCATGCACTTTTATAGACTAGTCTATAAAAAGTCTGAGTCTATAGACTGTCTATACACTGCCTATAGACAGTCTATCGACTTATGGCCATACTTTTTATAGACTAGTGTATAAAAAGTCTGAGTCTATAGACTTATGGCCATACACTTTTTATAGAGTAGTCTATAAGAAGTCTGAGTCTATATACTGTCTATAGACTTTCTATACACTTATGGCCATACACTTTTTATGGACTAGTCTATAAAAAGTCTGAGTCTATAGTGTCTATGGATTAATTAAAATTCATGTTTGTAGACAGTTGTCTGCAGAATGTCTATGGACGGGTGTATAGGCTTACAGTTCTACTTTTGTAGACTGAAGTCTACAGAATGTCTATAGATGACGTTTGTCTGCAGACATTTTATACACTTCAGTCTACAAAAGTAGAACTATATATACAGTTATATTTTTGTAGACAAGTCAATGGAATATCTATAGACAAATGTATATAGACAGTCTATATATATTCAATAGACTTCAGTCTACAAAAACAGAACTTTATAAACCGATACACTTTTTTCTATGACATTCTGCAGACATTTTTCAACAAACATGAATTTTCATTAATCTATAGACATTCTATAGACACAGACATTTCATAGACAACCCTACAAAGAGTGTATAAGGCTATAACGCCATAGCGGCTATCTACAAGTTAGTTTACATTTTTGTTTACATGCGCTAGCAAAATGTTTTGAATGTATTTATGCATGTGCACCTGTTCCTTTTCATCTGCACTTATGCATTACCGTTAGTAGATTTATAATGCTCCTGAACCAGCTGTACTTTCATATATGTTGCATAAACAGAAAGAATTTATATAGTGCTGAATCATGCAGTGCAAAAAATAAAACAAATGCACCGACAATGCATTAACCGTTTTTATTGCTCGATATAATAGATGAATTCCTTAAATTCGTGTCTTATGCTATTATGGAAACAGATTAAATATTTACACTACTCCTTGGCAAGCATGGTCGCCAGGCCTGGACCTTTGTGTCATTAGTCCCAAAGGTGCTGCAGGTGTATGCTACAAATAAGTAGATGCAGCATTATGAGGCAAAAATAACAAGTGTATATTCTTTGTATGTTCATTAAGCAGCTTAATATATTTGCTCAAACCATCTAAGTCAATACTTAATGCCGTTTAACTATGACTAATGGCTGCTCGTCAATACAAATCAGTACCTTTATACAATGTTTGATTGCATGGTATACACATTTAAATGTCTTTCTCATACTTTTAAATGAATGAGACATTGCCCATAACTTCAACAGAAGGCAGATGGGTTGATTGTATTGATATGGTCACTTAATTTCTTACAGGTAATGAGGCCTCTTGGGCATGCTAACAGGTTTCCAAGTTAGGTATACCACATGAGCACCCGAAATACCACACGAGCACTTTGTGTCATGGCACGACAGATATTCACCTCCTAGGAAACAGAACTGATAGTATAGTTCGAATGAATTCTATCGCAGTGAATTATTTAAGGTGCTTTGAAAGATTAAATTTTTTCTAAGCTATCGAGGTTCAGGACGTTTAGTTAACGCAACAAAAAAAACATTTTGAGTAAGAAACGCCTTGCCAGTATGCTTCACTTTCTTTTTTTTTTCAATAAATGGAACCAATTTCCCTCAATTTTTATGAGGTGAACCGTATTAAAAATATATTTAACACAGAGATTCTCTGGAAACTTTGTATTACATATAACAAGACAGCATACCTATGTGGCCATTTTAAAATTTCCCGATCTTTTTCCAAGCCTTCCCTGGCTGTTTTTCTGAAACTTTTCTGGCAATCTATGACGCCTGCAGCTTAAGTGCAATAAAAAATATTCTGTTTTAATGCTTGCCAAGTACTGCCAGTCCACAATATTTAGATAAAACGAATAACACGTCAGTCACTTGACATGCAGTATTAGATTCAACTGACTTGAATCCCTTGTTTAATAAAGCTGACAAGGGCTTCGGCAAGTTCGTAATTGATGGCCACACGAGTACCGCACGGAAGACACAGAGACACAGGTAAAGCAAATGCAACAATGTGAGCGAAAACTATACAATGAGTTATTTTTACGGTTCAATAGTTCTAGTTAACTGTTTACCTCTGACTAAAGACTACATGGCAATAATAATCAGTACCATTATGATGTATCGTTATATTACAGTATGATAAGCAGTTAGACAACCGTAATGGTCGCCGGTGCCAGCAACGGTACGTTTCGTTTCAAGACAGGTGCATGTGACACATAGTGTACTTATAAAAATAAAGGAAATGCGAGAATCCCAAACGATTCCTATAATAATAATTGTTGAAACAAAGATACCCGGCTGGACTGTGCACATATTCAGGTGTTAATGCAATATGCCCGTGCCGAACGAACATGCTCAGCATACTGACTGCAGTTTTGAAGAATCACGTTAAGATTTGCAATTTATTTCCGCTTAGAACAGTCTGATATGTCTCTTTTCTCATACTTCGAGATGAATACATTTGCCACACTTTCAGTAGAATGCACATGAATGGGGGCGTACTGATCAGGTTACTTGTCAACTAAAACATGTTACGATCTCTTAGGTGCGTTGATAAGGGTAGAACAAATGCAGTGTCCACTGAATTATTTGAATAATCTGTGCGTTATCTACTAAGAAAAGACCACCAAATTGATAATCTGGCTCTTTTTTCTTTTGTACAGCGCATATAGTATGCAGTCTGTCCAAGACGACGGCACTACATGCAACAGCAATGAAAACCGGAACACTTATTACGCACGACAAGGGCTTCGTACCATGCACGACTGGCACAATGCGAATCTGCGCCAGCAGCTGCCTAGTGATTAAGAGCACGTAAACTGCATAACGCCGAAGCAACGAAAGGCGCTTGACGCTTTTCATATAGCTCGAAAGATAACTTCTGCTGCTAAACTGTTTAAAAAGAGACAAAAAACAAATTTTCGAACTACCGTCAAACGCAATAATAATATTTGGGGTTTTACGTGCCAAAACCACTTTCTGATTATGAGGCACGCCGTAGTGGAGGACTCCGGAAATTTTGACCACCTGGGGTTCTTTAACGTGCACCTAAATCTAAGCACACGGGTGTTTTCGCATTTCGCCCCCATCGAAATGCGGCCGCCGTGGCCGGGATTCGATCCCGCGACCTCGTGCTCAGCAGCCCAACACCATAGCCACTGAGCAACCACGGCGGGTTCAAACGCAATGCCTTCGGTTTGAAACGTGTAACGGTGCTTCCCGTAGCGACTAATTTATTGTTCTCCAACTTTTTCGGCTAAGTTGAGAAGCTGCGAGTGACTGAGCTTATCGCAGGTTTCATGCTCCAAAAGCGTTTGTGGTTGCATATAAATAGATTGGGTGAATATAGAGATTTCTGCTAGATATTTCTTCAAGTCTCGTGTTTTGCTTGCGGTATCTTCCCAAAATTATTTAGGTTGGTTGCCAGGAACCTTAAAAATAGTGCTACTTTTAAACTCTGCGAAAACGACAGCGCACACACTGCTGATGCATGCCCCGCAAAGACGGCCTTTCATCCGAGTACGCTAGCAGTTATTCAACTATACGTGTCGGTTAGAAAATCCTTGATGCTAACACAATTTCAAGATATATACGTAAAGCGTGTCACGAGAATTTCACTACACATGCGGCGCAGCATTCATCGCGGCCGGATCAAGCGCAACGAAATGAGATCTACCACACTGGCTGCCCAACACACACAATCCGCTTAGTGGTAGCTCAGTATCAAGTTAAAACATGGTGTACTTCCTTTTTTACGCACCTAAACTGTAATGCTAAAATCAACAAGCCCGAGCGATCGCTCGCCGTAAAACATTCCGTATAGTAGAAGCGAAAACAAGAGCGCGTTATCAAACCATGTCAACAACAAACCGACACTATGGGCGTCTTGCGCTGGAGTTTGAGGTATAGTAGCGGCGCCTGGTGGCGGCGCGGGAAACGACGTCTGGGTCGTACCAGCTTGGGTCGTATTGAGCCCTGGCTGTGGCGAAGCACGTTTCTAGGCCGAGTTTTGCGTCGATTTGCACTTTTTTGTGCCCTTTTGCGAGTGCGAAAAGGCTCGTCACTTCTCACAGACCATGCCGACCACGCTGCGAGCTCGCCGCAGCCTATAGTTTAACGAAAACGGACTCGCCGTGGGACGTAATGCTGGGAGCAGAAGGAATCGGTGACGCCGATCCGGAGAGACCTAGCCCAGCCTCGAAAAGGCGTCACCGCCATTACTTCTGCGTCGTGGGCTGCCATGAACAAGAAGGCCCGAATCCCAACATCAGATTCTACCGTTTTTTTTTTCAAGGCCTCACGAAGTGGAGCGACGGGCGCGCTGCATAGCTACAGTTCGTCGCGCTGAGTAAGCGAAACTTCGCGCCATGCTGACTGCTTCGCCTGTCTTGAACCTTGCTTGATTATCTGCGTTCTAAATTTCGGTCTTTTGCACCTACAGTCCCGACAGCAGACCGACATAGCAGCAGGCATGGCTGCTAATTCACGATTCGAGACCCGGCCACAGCCATTAATTAACAATTCGACCGATGCGAAGTGGTGAAGTGACCAGGTGTGTGCAAATGACCACAAATGGCCGGGCTGATTCGGTGACAATTCACTACCCCACTACGAGCAGCACAGATTAGAGAGTTAAATGTGCTCATACTTGACCTCAAGCCAGCATGTTGAGGCAGCGCAGCAAGGTAGTATTGATTACAGCAGATCTATGTTCGAGCGCTGTCATTAAAAGCCACATCAAGCGAGCAGCGCACGAGCTCGCGCTGCAGCGCGATTCGCACGTACGTGCGAGCTCATATTCATTGCATCAGTTATTACCACTTACTAAAAGGGACCGATGGCCGCTACTACAACGCAGGCATAACTATTGTTTAGCGGCATGCAGTCAACAAAGATTGCAGGAGGCCCGCTGTTGCGTGGCATGTCGAAAGACCGCTGCCGTCGCGGCGCGTACGATCGTGCGCTCGAGCAGTTCGTACATCGCGGCGCGTACCGTCGTGTTCTCGAGCAGTTCCGTACACATGATGTCTGCTTATCGCTGCTGCGGATTCATTTATAGCAAGCATTTCCTCGCGTTTGTGCGCCTGAAGCTAGCAGCGTGCAAACCTTACCTGAAGTTCCACTTCGTACGCGACTCGCTTCACTTGCGATTGACACCGCGCTAAAACTTCGCCGCTTATTTCTTGAGCGGTGTACACGTATTCGGCACTGCATAATTTCTTGCCTTACGCAGCGTGCCACCCCTGAAAAAAATCTTCGGCGCCCGATATTTGCTGATATTTGCTGCAGGCCGCGATACAACACAACCGAAAGTGGCGGGTCCATATTGTAAAAGTGCTTTCCGAAGCAGACGACCGAGCTTGGTACGACCCATTTTAGGACAGAGGACGCTTTTTATCACCTTTTTCGCAGCGCCCCCCGGGCAATGCGAGAGCCCCATACCAGAGTCGCCTGCGCTACATGCAGCCGGTTCGCGCTACGAAATGCGCTCACATAATCATGAGCTATTGACGCAAAACATCTTTGCTAAAGCTTACCGTTCAGTGTAGTTGACGTGTGATGCCATAAAGAAGACACGCATACACAGACACCAACGTTCAGGCAGACACCGCACACCGGGACAACCATTTACGTGCCTGGCGCACTCGTTGAGACGGCGCACCGCCGCGCATGCGCAGGAGCTCCGCGCGCGAGGGCGTGCGCGCTCGGAGGAGTGTGAGCGCCTTTTCTTCCTTAATTTTTTTTTTTTGTCTCGTTCTCTCTCTTTGGCTTTTCTTTTCCATTATTCGTCTTTTTCATGGACAAAGGAAATGCGCTGGCAGGTTGTATGACAAACGCTGTGGGCTATCGTATGAGACTGGAACGCTAACATGAATGCGCTGTTTGTAAAAGCCGTTACAGGGCCCTTCAGATGTTTCGGACGCATTATTGCCAGCGTCGATGAGTAATACAGCGTATTTGTAGCATATCTTCCAGCGTGCCGCCAAATGTGATGCCCGCACGTACGTTAGTGCTAATTTTCTGTTCCGATGATAGGTCAAAGCAATCCGTGCAGCATTGAGGTACTCATATGCGTGGCTGCGCAGGCATACCGCCGGCGAAGTACCGGGTGGGCTCAGAGAATTCGGCACCTATTTTAAGTGAATGAGAAACTTTGATGAGCTTATAGTGCAGGATATCAGTCAACAAAAAACCGCCCGATGTTAGTGACGCAGCCGAGATATGAAGACAATGTGAAAAGTATCCGAGAATCGGACGACACACAACGCGAACACCACATGCGCGACATCGGTTCATCGCACATTCACAAAGTCCGCGTTGTCAGCTATATAGAGCCATATAGAGGCGAAGTAGACACAGAAGAAACAAACACCTTATCGAATTTTTCCTATACACCGTCTATAGATTGCGAGTAGACAAAAATAAATAGAAATCTTAGCGACTTTCGTCTATTGAAAGTCTATATGCAAAGTATATGGACAAAAATAAATAGACACTATATCAACGTTCGTCTAAAAGTAGTCCATAGAGGGGAAATAGACAAAAAGAAACAAACACCTTATCGACTTTTTTCTATAGACCGTCTATAGACAGCGAGTAGACCAAAAGAAATAGAAACCTTATCGGCTTTCGGCCATAGAAAGTCTATAGACATAGTATGGACAAAAATAGATACTCTATCCACTTTCGTCTATAGGTACTCCATAGAGGGGAAGTAGGCGAAAAAGAAACAAACAGCTTATAGACTTTTTTCCAAAGACCGTCTATAGACTACGAGTAGACAAAAATAAATAGAAACCTTATCGACTTTCGTCTATAGAAAGTCTATAGACAAAGTATGGACAAATATAGAGACTGTGTCGACTTTCATCTGTAGGTATTCTATAGAAGGGAAACAGACAAAAAAGAAACAAACACCTTATCGACTTTTTTCTATAGACCGTCTATAGACTGCGAGTAGACAAAAAGAAATAGAAACCTTATCCACTTTCGTCTATAGAAAGTCTATAGACAAAGTATGGACAAAATGGATAGAAACTGTATCGACTTTCGTCTATAGGTAGTCCATAGAGGGGAAGTAGACAAAAAAGAAACGAACACCCTATCGACTTTTTTCTATAGACTGCGAGTAGACAAAAAGAAATAGAAACCCTATCGAATTTCGTCTATAGAAAGTTTATAGACAAAGTAAGGACAAAAATAGATAGAGACTGTGTCGACTTTCGTCTGTAGGTATTCTATAGAGGGGAAGCAGACAAAAATGAAACGAACACCATATCGACTATTTTCTATAGACTGTCTATAGACTGCGAATAGACAAAAAGAAATAAGAACGTTATTGACTTTTGTCTATAGAAAGTCTATAGACAAAGTATGGACAAAATGCATAGAAACTGTATCGACTTTCGTGTATAGGTAGTCCATAGAGGGGAAGTAGACAAAAAAGAAACAAACACCCTATCGACTTTTTTCTATAGACCGTCTATAGACTGCGAGTAGACAAAAAGAAATAGAAACCCTATCGAATTTCGTCTATAGAAAGCCTATAGACAAAGTATGGACAAAAATAGATAGACTGTGTCGACTTTCGTCTGCAGGTATTCTATAGAGGGGAGGCAGACAAAAAAGAAACGAACACCATATCCACTTTTTTTTGTGAACTGTCTATAGACTGTGAATAGACAAAAAGAAATAGAAACGTTACCGACTTTTAGTCTATAGACTTCGTATCAACAAAAGTCCAAATCTATAGAAAGGCAAGGTCGTTTATAAGAAGTCTATAGACTTTCTATAGACAGTCTAAAGTCATTTTTGTAAGGGGCACCACCCTTGCAGTGAGGCCTTAATAATTCATTATATGCCTAATTCGTTTGCGCTAGAGCGGCTCATTGGCACTTGCCGCGCAACAGTGAACGGGACTATACAACTTTTTTGTTAAGGTATAAAATCTGTATAAACACTATAATTTTACACGATAGCAATTATATGGGCACTCCAGTCGAACTTGCATCGTCAGCGTTGGCGTGAGTTTCCGCGTAAACGTATAAAGTGCGTGGTTCTCGTATGTCTGTGCATGTCGTATATGCGTGGTAGCGGCTATAATATTCAAGCGCCAAAGTTTCTCAGACATGAAAGAACGCCATCAAATATCATGAAACATAAGATTCCATTCGCATTGTTACCTTAAATCTTCCCAGGCTAATAAAAGAGAAAAACAAATTTACTGCTAAAACTGGAAATTAATGTAATTTTACTGGCGCGTCTCTTGACAGGCAGCGGAGTGGCGCGTTTGTGGGGCCATTACAGGCCCTACACGGCTCGTTAAAGCTTGCAGCGGTCGGCTAAATTTTGGTGAATCCGCGTGTGTCGTGTTGGCGCTAGGCACGACCGCGTACATTTAGAGCTCCGTCTGAGGCCTCGTACGTTGCAGGTAACATAAATTATACAATAAATAATAAGCTATTTCATTGAAACTAAATTTATAGAACATCTACGTTGCGATGCTTCCTTGACTGATGAAGGTGTGCACATTTAGTATATCTTCTTGTGCAATTTCTTTATGTGTTCACACATTAAGTTACTATTGCTGTCCAAATTCATGCGCAGGAACAAATTCTGAGGGGCCGCATTCAAGACGTGCATCCTCTTAGGTCTTCGCTTCTTCGCTTGGTCCACGAATTGGTTATCTACATCATTAAAGGTGATTACCAATTGTATTGCGTTAGCTCGCTGCGTGATATTCGTACAAAAAGGCGTTTTTATCAACTGCTCCTTTTCAGTTGGGCGCACAAATATAGACGGGTGCTTATTGGCCTGTTCTGAAGCTTTCATAGACAACTACATTTGGGTGGCTTTATGAGGCAACCAAGTATTGCGGTATTCGATAGATGCTACATACTTACATGCGTTATGTAGGTGAGAGTAGATTATAATGTTCTCGCAGAAAGACAAATTTGCGTGCCCGAGGAGATTTTTGTACGTGCAGTACTTTTTCTTGGAACGAATATTAATGTACAATATAAGAGAAAATACTCAGTAGGGTGTGCGGTCACGGCCGCGTGGGGCCTGCTATGCTCCAAGAGATAACAACCCCAGAAACAGCAATTTACTTAGAGAAAAGGAATGTTTTCCATTCCCCTCTTCAGTACTCAATAATACCATGCAACGCTGAAACCAACAAAACAAATCTTTTTAACAATCTGGCCTATAGAAAATAAGAAATAAATAAAATAATGGCACCAGATCTTCATGAAACCGTTACTAGCTTGACAAGTACTCTCAGTCGTTCTGGAATGGTGGCGACAATGCGGACTCTTCTCTTTGCGTGTTCATCACACCCACGAGTAACTCAATTGTGTGTCATATATATAAGGAGACACCTTTACTACACAAAATCACAAGAACGGATTTCATACACTTTTGATTCCTTTTGCCATATCTGTCCTAAATAAAATCACATCCAAAAATTCACACTGGCGGTATAAGGAAATGAAGCAGCTATTTTCAGCATTTGCATGTGCCACTGTGGTTTCTCGCCGTCACAACTACGTGATATCTGGTGGAGCTGCGTGCTACATTGTTTATATTCCGGAGGCCCCCTCAAAGCAGTGACCTTATCCGCATGCCTGAAGACAACGCTATCTTCGTCATAGACCATCGAGCTAGCCGCAGCCTACAAAACTTGCTTCCTGAGCAATGTCTTCTCCCCGAGACTACCTGGAACGCCAAGGTATTCCGAAGCTACGGTGAAATATGCAGCATCCCCCGCAGCCATTCTGCTTCAACAGCCAAGGTAGCCATCTATTATACGTGGATATTCGTGATAGGAAAACAAAAATTGGCTTGAGACAATACAAAAAACTTTAAGATTCCAGAACTGGAACGCTGACAAGTTACGCTGTGTGCACTTCTATTTTGAAGACACTGCGACGATGTGGTTTCAAAGGGGAGAATGCGCCTTAACAACAAAAGACCTGTCTCGCGGATGCTTCCTAGAGACCTTCGCAGGTGTCGCGCGCAAAGAGCAAAGTTGAGCTTTGTTAGAAGCCCGGATGCAGCCAGCAAACGGCAACGTGGCGAATTTCGCTAAGCCAATGAGTATTTAGCCACGTCAAACACGACATACACGAAACAAAAGAAGTCTCATTTCCTTATGCAAGCCGACAAGAAAGATTCCTTCGCCGGCTTGATGAGCAACCCGCAGACAGCCGTACCCGAATTTCTGACGGCGTGATCAACTTCGCAGTTGCTGGAAATGAGCTCCAGGCCATTTCACGTCACTGTCGGATCCCCATGGCGTCCAACTTCGTAGCCTGACGCCACCGCTGCCAGTGCGCCAGCACGCCCAACCATCGGTCCACCCAATGCCTGGAGAAAGACATTCGGTGCGCCTTCAGCCGCAGCGCTTTTTACTATTGCTGCGGAGAAGTGGTCCATGTCTACCGTATTTGCCCATATAGAAAGATGGACTATAAGGATTCACCGTCATCGTGCCGAGTCGGCAGCAAGGCGACCGACCACGCGACATCGCCGACTACCTCACCGAAACGTCGCCAGTTCGCCATCGCCACAAGGTTACACGTCGCCGCCGCGGAGACCATACAGTGGCTTAGCCCGTGGTCGGTCCGTGTGTCCATATTAGGAAAACTAAAAGCAGCAGCCGATAGTGGTGCGCTTGCTGTTCATCGACATGCCCAAAACGCTCCACCGTCTGCCCAGACGTCGATAACACAATCTTCACTACGTTTAAACGAACCTACGCCACCAAAACTAAGCCTGGGAGCCAAGAAAACACCACCTGGCGATACCATGTGACATCACTGGGACAACTTGACTCAGCTCTGATCCGACGCCGTGATCTAACCACAATGCAAGACAAAGAACCATCGACCTCGACGTGCTTCTCGAAGGTCACGCCCTCACCGCCTGGACAAAGCAGCCGTCTACTCTGTCGTGATTGGACGCTTCGCTGGCTCGGAAGTCCCTAAAATTTTGACAGCTAGAGGGCAATAGCGCGAACTGGAATGTAGAACTGTGGTTCGCCGGGAGGTCGCAAATTTGTGGCCTTCTGTCTGCACTTCGCGCGTTCCAAACAATGTTAAAAATCGACCAGTCCTACCGAGGAAAAAGCCCTTTTACTCTCAGTGCCCCAACCCAGGTGAATGCAGGATGCTAGATGATCGCACAATGTTTCGCGTTCTCGGGAGTTGGACATATTGTGCGAAAGTGGTGAAGCAGTCGGACATCACAACAGACTGGTAGGACCACCCAGAGCCCTTGTCCTGAAGGCTACACCTGTGCAACATTGTCACGCTCTCTACGGTCTGGTGCCTGGTGCAACCAAAGTCTACACTTGCACCAATGGCACCAGCGTATATACTATAGGGCACCTTTAGCACGCGACCGTCGATCTCGCTCACCGCAAGCCCGCTGTTTCCCGTCGCTTGCCAACCCTTCACACTATGCAACGCAAAAGTCATGACGCAGCACCCCGAGGCGACTCCCGGAGGTAACGAAAAAAAACACGAGGTGACCATCGCCTATCACTCTGACAAACAGCCTCACTGAACGACTGAATGGCACCGTAACCGACATGATATCCATGTCCGTTTCCGCCGAGGACCCCGACTTCCGGGATGCTACAACGCACTTGGCCACTTTCGCCTATAGTTCGGCGCGCCGCCATACTGCAAGTTTTTCCCTGCTTCGTCTTTTTTCTTTCGCGTGCATGGACACTAACCTAGGGTACTTTACTAGATCCCGCTCATCAACCATTCATATACCCGGCAGATGCCATCGCAAGGGCAGACGATGCTTGTCATATCACGCGTGACCTACTACTGACCTCGACCCCTAGTGTTCCCTTGGTTGCCAACTAGAAGAGTTGGCCTTTCAGCTAAGCTTCTGCCACACTACAGCGGTCCGTGTCGCTTTCTTTGCCAAGTCACCGACGTGGCGTATTTTGACGCTGTATTTGGCGCTGTATTTGGAATTTACAATGTTAGACGAGCTAGCCCAACAGACGGTGCTTCTGAATCCTAACAATAATAGGCCATCTCGCTTATGTCAATATGTTGTAAACTACTAGAACACAAAATGTGCACGCATATAAGTACACACAGGAATCGATATAACGTATTGAACACGGCTTTCAGCGGCAGTGATGACACCAGACCCAGGTGTTCGAACTCGCCATGGATATTAACCTCGAAATTCATAAATCTATTTCCACTGTTGCGATATTTATCGTCCTTTCGAAAGCATTTGATCACGTGCCTCACAACCACCTACAAATAAAGATACGCAACCTTCAGATTTGTGACAGCATAAAACAATGGATGGAACACTTCGTCACGAACCGAGCTCAGTTTCCAGCAGCATACAAGTCATATCCGTGAACCGGAGGACCTCGACAATTATTTTAAGGGCATTTATATTTGGAATTATGGGTGTTTTACATGCCAAAACCACTTTCTTATTATGAGGCACACCGTAGTGGAGAACTCCGGAAATTTCGACCAACTGGCGTTCTTTCTTTAAAGTGCACCTAAATCTAAGTAGGCGGGAGTTTTCGCATTTTCGCCGCCATGTAAATGCGGCTGCCGTGGCCGGGATTCGATCCCGCGACCTCGTGATCAGCAGCCCAACACCATAGCCACTAAGCAACCACGATAGTTAAGCCATTTAGATTTAAACAACTAGTCGCAATCGACTCCAGTAAACGTGCGCGTTGCTTGAAAAAGGGTCACATTTGAAATGCTCTGTGTATATTGCTGCATAATATTCTGCAATAAAAAACAATGAGCCTGAAAGCATGCGGAGCATCCCAATGCTGAAGAATCGTAGTCTACGCGAGCACTGTGGCTTCGGGTTTACGACGTGATCGACAGGAGGCGGCCTGTAGGAGTGATTTTTCTGCTTGGACAACTTCGTAATTCACTTCGTTGACACAGCGCAGAACTCTTCAGTGTCGAAAATAATGGCGTAATTATTTTTCGGAGTGGCCTCTTCTAACGAATAGTGGTCCAAAACGAGACAACATTGCCTGAATTGTATGTCACGGTTCTGTGACGCATGCTATAGAGTCGAGAATTATGACGTTGCTGTCGTCAATTGCGTAGCTGTGCAAGCAATCGTGCGTCATTGGTATGCTGAACAAAGGCGCCAATCTCCAGGGTGGTCATATTCGATTAAGTGGGTAGGAACATCGCGCTTACCACTCTGATGTAGCTGCGGCCGTAAACCAGGTGAAAAGAGGGGCAAAGCCCGTGGTTTCTATTCTCATAACCAAAAACCCTTCTCAAAACGAAATCACTAAATGATTCCGCACACGGGCACACTTTCTCAGCCTCTATGGGGTACTCCTCCAAATTGGCCTTGATTTTGTTTCTACAGCGCAGAACCCACAGCAAGTATCCCATTGTTACGCGGAGTTTCGACAGGACCGTGTGCGCAACAGAGACAAAGACGAAGTGGTAGACTGTTTGCTGGAGCTGTGACGTTTCCATCGACCTGCGTGTTTGCTGCTGCCTTTTCCCCATGAAGAGTTGTATATACGTATGTGGATCGAGCTTCCTCTTCGTAGCAAATAGCCAACTGTGCTGGCGCAATTGGTACGGATATTGTTGCCTACATACATGAGCAGACGTAGTTTTTAAGGATTTAGGCTTGCTCTGGCAGATGTAGGGGGCCCTAGAGTATTTATTTGACAGTAGGTTTGCATGTAATATGCATATATTGCTCGAAAGAGTGAGTATACGATTTCCTGAGGCCCTGTGTTGTCTTTATTTAGCGAGCAATCTTGAAAACCGTGCAGGCGTTTGCACATGTATTACACACACCTTCTTTCTCCCTGCCATGGGGCGCGTTCCCGACAAACTGGCAATGAAGTTTCTCTTTTTAATGACATTTTCATTTGTGTTTGCTTAACTGCCTGAACCCTATGTGGTTCATGGAAATTTAAGTGCGATGAGATGGACGGTTACATTGCATACATTATTTTATATCCTAAGCATTCTTCGGCGAACATTTGGCACTTTGACTGTACCGATCTATCTAGCCACCTAGGTTTTGGTTATATGTTGTTGTTTTTTTGTAAGGACTGCGATAAGCTTACGGCGTTGTCTGGCGACGATGCAATCGTACTTAATAGTTCTTTTTTATTTCTCTTTCAAGAACATGTCAATGCATAGTGGGGAATTATTGTACGGCACACTGGCCAAGGATATAATATCTTGTGTATAGCCTTGTGCAATTTTGCTAGAAATATGTTTTTACATTGACTTCTGTTGTCCAAATGCTGGTGCAGGAATACGCCCTTAATGGCCACATTCACAGCGTCCATCCTCGGACCTATTTTGGTCCTTCTACTGGTTATCTACAGCGAAAAAAGGTAATTGTCCTAACGGAACCTTTACAATTATATTGTGACAGCTCAATTACATTCGTCAATAGGATAGTTTTTTCTGAATCGAATCGAATTGTGAATATTACATTGCTTTCCATTAGTTTTCGCATAGTTTTCAAATAATGAAGAGCCGTTTCCGAAATTATTACTATGGGCAAAGCAGAAGCACAAATGAATCGCCGGTGAACGCTGTCATAACATAAAACAATGTTAACATACTAGTATGCGTATTGTTTCTGTCGTTACATAGCATGTTATGAAGTTTTGTAGTATGCTCACACTATGCTCATTAATAGTAGTAAACTTGTAGTATGCGTATTAGTATGCTTATAAATAGCAAGTTGCTGCTTGGAGTTTACATCCTTAAATCCATTTTGCTCGTACCGGTAAGTACACATTATTAAACAATGCTTAAGCTTAATTTGGAAGACGTGCCTACGGAATAGGCAGACGCTGATCGTTCCTGTGCTTTGTTTATTGAACTAAGATATCCTCTGCATTACATTTTCCTTTTTTGCTGTATGTGGCATGTCAGTGTAATTGCCGCTGCTTACTGTTTTGTACAAAGGTAGCTGTGGGCCTTCATCAAGCTGGCTCTGCGGAGAGCAGCTTTTACCTACAGCTTCCTTCATGAGTGTGATCATGAAAAATAAACATTATTTTTAATATAAGTGAGATACGTGCTGCATATCATTACTACTACGACAGTGCTAGTAATCATGCGGATACTGTGCTTCGCTACATTTTGCTGTGCTCAGGTATTCTTAGTGTTTGGGAGTTTCGTAACACATATTCGCGGAATGTGGCGAACAAGTAAAGTTTGAAGCATGTTGTTCTATTGTTGCGCTTACCAGCGAACATGCCAACAAAGTGCCACTAACGGAGGAAGCATGAGCGCCTGTATTCGGTGGTTGTCGACACAAATTCAATTGAAATGGGGGTGGGTCTTCAGATGAACCTAGCTTTGTAGCGATTGTGTTTCCCTCCGAAAATCGGAACGTTTTTTTATGTGCTTTTACTATAAAAGGGGCTTCAACACTATTGTATAGTTTACCTTTGGACAGTGTACATGGCCTGCTTTGTTGGATGCCAGTAATAGCGACGGCTTATGCAGAAGTACTAAAGAGACAGGGCGTAGGTTTTCGTATTCAAAGGCAGCACAAAGTATGCGAGTTGCCATCACGTCGGGCAGGAAATATCGGATATCATTAAAGAGGGAACATTCGCTGATTGGTCTGCGCCCGCCGAGCCGCCTCTGATGGCGACGGCTAGATGTGGTGTCCCATTACGCCGATCGAAGCTGGGTGACGAAAACGTCAGAAAACGTCGAGAAAACGCTGAATATGAGAGCTGAATATGAGGCCATGAGAGCTGCGCTCTACAAACTACACACGGCGCCCGATGTTCAGACCAGCGAGCGCGGCGTCTTTGTTGCCATCCCGAAGTGCCAGTATGTCGCGATTGGTTACGCCCTAGGCTCGCACTTCCAAGGCCACACAAAGCAAGCGTCAACAGCTTCTGGCGGCTCTAACGCTGCTGATTGGTCGATAAACTTTTTTGATCATTGTCCCGCCAAACGCTTAAGAAAAAAAATCGGGCCGTGACTAACCTCATATAATTGCCACTTTTGACACCAACGCCGCTCTGCGCGGCTATCGCTATGCGACGCATTTTCGTGCGACCTCTATCCGTCTCCGCTTTGAATTCTGCGAAACACCCACAGTTTAGCACTTCCAGGCGACTGCTGGCCGGTTTCTAAACCCTTAATAACATCCTTAGCTGAAAAAAACTAATTTTCAGCGTTTTACTGGTGAACATAGCCAAATATTTCTCGACACAAGTAGCTTCTACGCACTACTGTAGGACTCCCTATGGCGATTTGATATATATCTACACTATTAAGGTAAATAGTTATTCGAAGTCCCTGTAGCCGATATTAGCTGTATCGCTGGCGTCATTCGGGTAGCGTCTTCTTCTTCCTGTATTTTTCACATGCACTTAGTCACAAATTACTAAAATGTTCGCTAAGAGCTCACTGCTCTTGAAATTGCCTGTTTTATTCCAATTGCTTTCATTTTTGGCTGTCGATCTACATCTATTCCTATCTTGCCGATTTTAGCGCGTGCTGAAGAACAGCCGCGCTTTCATAAAACGTGGTTTGTCTATGGTCGATGTGCCTGGCTTAAGAAACATCGAAAGTTAATATTTGTACCCGCCAACGTCCTGACAATCAAATGTATGGACTCGCTTCTAGTGTGGAATGTTTGTTATTTGAAATACATACACTTCAGGAACCAGCAAGCTCTCGCCAATTTTGTGGGGATGTATATTTGATGTGCACGATCATTCAAGTCTGACATTTGTGCTTTTAGCATATGGAAACATGTTAACGTGTGGCAGAGGATTAGGCGGGTTATTTTCTGTCGAAAACCCCTAATTTTGGAAGATTGCCTGTGGTGTGCAGCAGATTTTCTTCCTCGAACCAATTTAGTACAAGACGTGGACCGCATTTCCACGAACAAAAATCTGCAATGGACAAGTTAGTTTTACCAGTTAAGCTTTCCAAATATTCGCTTCGCTATTGCGTTTCAGCCATACGGAAATTGCAGCCGTTGAGTTCGCAAGTTCTGCCCATAAGGAGTCAATTCCGTGGAAGATACAATTTGCTTGTTCTCAGTTTTCCTTGTGTTTGTCAAAATATGTTGTCATTCCTGTAAATTTTACACTTCACTACAGATCACTTGCATTTTTATTTAAAAAATGTGACTGGAACAATAGTTAATTTTCGTCATACGTGTGTTCGCGCACCGCTCTAAATCAATGCATTCCCCACAATTCGATTTAAGCCAATACATCTTGCAAACACATCGGCTACATTTCCATAATTTAGATTCGGGCCAAAACATAGTTACTAAAGCCGAGGTGGATAGTGTTTTGTCAATTGTCCCGTTTTGCATATTTATTCCAGGCGCGAGTAACGCGCGCCTCTTTGGTTACTTTTATTTAAGCCTTAGAATTTTATTTCGTATTTTAGGTAGTTTTTACACAGTTTCTTTAAAAGATACGTTCTAAATTTCCCACATCAAGTTGTCATATATCACGCAGCAATATGTGCGCCTAGCCTACATTATGAAACCTTGATGAATACTACCGAAAAAAAAAGAAAAATAAATCGAGGCACGTTCCAGAGATTACGCTAAGCTTCACGTTCAAAAGCTACCTGGTGTTATGATGGATATGTAATGCGCTCAGTCTAACAGTGACATGCGAGCGGCTAAACCGTGAGAAGATTATTTGACAGCGACAGCAAGTTGCAGGCGTTACCTTTCCATACTTTTTTTTAAAGAGTCCTGAAGAAGGGCAAATGCGCGGCCCTAACGGTGTTCCTGGCGCTTCCTATCTCCGTCGTGATTCTATTCCTTTGTACCAGCAAGTAAGCATCTTTAAGAAATGATTAAGCTGAACGTGGAAGACGTGCCTTCGGAACAGGCAGACACTGATTGTTTCTTGATGAGTGAGTATCTGTAGCACGTCATAATTACTTACGACAGTGCCAGAAATCATGCTGATACTATACTGCGCTACGTTTTGTTATGTTCGCGTAGTCTTACTATTTGGTAGTTTCGCAGCCCGTATTCACCGAAAGCGGCGATCAGGAAAAGTCATCACTCGAGGAAAGCCGTAGACTTGGTGCCCGCACCAACTCAGAATTTAAGCTGGAAGCATGTTGTTCTGTTGTTACGCTTACCAGCCAACATGCCGATAAAGCGCAGCAACAGAGGAAGCGTGAGCGCCTGTATTCGGTGGTTGTCGGCACAAAAGTAATCTGAAATGGGGATGGTTCTTCAAATGAACGTAGCTTCGTTGGGATATTGTGTTCCTCCAAAAATGGGAACGCTTTTTCATGGGCTTTTACTGTAAAAGGAACTAGTTCAGATGCTTTCAGAGAGGTGTTCCTTGGAGATTGCGTCAACTTTCGCAGCAGCAGAAGGAAGTGAGATTTAGTTAACTGGGTGCGGTGCGCACCTAAGCGCGAACTGAGCAGGACATTTAGCGTGGTCACGACGAATACTTCTTGTGGAGGTGTGCTTTTTCACCGCTCAGGAATTATATAATTTTAAATGTCTTGAGATGGCAGACCTGTTGGTTGGTTGAGGTCACCATTTTGTGCAGGAGGTGCTGCTGCGGAAGCCAGGTCCAAAGTTGGAAGGCGATGTTAACAATGCCAACCAATAACCAGCAGGCATAACACGCATTACAACTTGCAGAGACTCTAGCACAAGTGTTTTAAGTCGAATTTCAGATGTTGTAGCTCGTTGTCTGGTTGGGCTATTTGTTTCGCATTCACACGTTCGCCGCAACTACTACAAGGTAAATACTCATTCTTTCTGAAAAATGGACGAGGAGAGCGGGGCGGAGATGTGTCTCAAGGCAGGAGAATAAAAGCCGGCGAAGTACTGGCGCACACTATTTTTAAATACTATATTTAGCGTCCTAATGAACTCGCACTTCTTGCGTCATTCGGACGCCCTAAATATATAAATACGCAGCCTCCGCGACAGCAAGTTGAATCCAGTCATATCAAGGTTGCTTCTTTTTCAGAAACGTACATAAAGAAAGGACTAGAAAAATAAAGTACCGACGATCTCGAGAGATATCGTAAATGCAAGTGCATTCCATGTAAACGCCCCTGAGCCGACCTTCGCCGGTATACGCCGTTATCCTTTGGAATAACACTTCGCGGTCTAACGCGAACCAATGTCACAGAATACGAAGAATATTTGTCTCCATAGACATCGGTGCTCCAGTCAGATTGGCCGTGAACACAGCGTTGCTCTGGGTCCTCACTCGGTGTGGAAGACCTGGACTGTGGACGCACTGACGCAACATTATTCAAGCATGTAAAGTGATGGCACATTCTTCACTGACGGTACAGAGCAACTCGGCAGCTTTATTGTAATTATCCCGCGAAAGAAACTATCATGTATAGGCCTTTTCATGTACGGTAAAGCCCCGTTTACTCGAGGCTGTAAAAAACTCGATAAAATTCATGAGGCATCCAACTCTGTGAAGGCAGATGACCAGTGAAGCTGTTTAGCGCACGAAACGGAGGGGAACCAGAATATTGTACGAACATAATTATTATCGTAATGTGTGGTCATCGTGGCGATATAGGGAAGCGCACACTCTCGTGTGTCCCCTCTCTTATTAAATGTGTCAATCTCGTAAGACAATGAATGGCTCATACCCCTGTAAACGCGGTCTCCCCATTACGATGACAGAGTGAGCGGCAACGGAGCAAAGTATGCAAGACGACGACGAACGCGCGAGCAGTGGCACTAGCACGTTTGCGCGGTTGGCACCGAGAATTTAACAGTTCTGTCTGAAAAGCTTGTACAAAACATTTTATTCAAGAACATCCGTTCTTACCCTAGTGCCTGGACCTCTTTGGTTCTCCCGTGTGAGAAGGGTAGTTAAAAGGTGCGTTACAGGTCCCCGAACCAACTGGGGTGCGTCATTGAGCTCAGGCCATGATCAGCCCACATGATGATTTGTCTTTGTCAACATCTCTGACACATGTTTTCCAGATCCAAGCCACAGACAGCTTAGCTGTAAAAAACTTGAGATGACGAAGTATAGATGCAAGCAAAATCACTAAATAGTCCCTCTGCCCCTGCCTAGACCACGTGCACTCTTTCAAGAACACCGCTAGAGTCATTTTCGGTGATTTTGAATTTCGATGATTTTCAGCACCGGACCCGTCAGCGTTTATAGAAGGGGGCTTCTGACACTGTGCCAGTGCTTGGTACAGAGTCACGATGTTTGATCCTAGTGCGGTATTTGAAGCCATTCATCCTAGCGAGCGGAGAACTGCAATCGTCACACCGTTTTGTAGACTTCCGCTACTGACGCCGCATTTACGCATGGCAGTCGCGCGAGCATGAAGCCAATGTCCTTATCTAGTGGCGATCTTGCTAAAACGCTGTGGGATCACGTACACATGCTGGCTTCTCTTGGGCACAACGCGTGTCCAGTTCCTTCCTGCTCAAAAGTACCCTGTAACTTCCCTAATATTACGAATAATATTACGGCTTACCAATTCGTCAGGGACAGCAACCTAAATAAGAGAAAACCTGCAGTAGGAAACGATGGAAGACAGACTTCCTGAGCGAGTTCGGGGTTTGCGGAGGCGCGTGAGAAGAGTAGGAGCAGTGATGGGCACAATTTTTCTACTGCACTATCTTCGGGGTCAGCCAACATGTCGACATGTAATGACGTGTAAATATTAAGTTGTATCCGGGAATCTACAATCTAATTATTTGGCACGCCTTTATGGGGAAAAACGTCCATGGTGCAACGGTTACAGTATCGCGTATTTAATCTGGAGGCCCTCGGTTAAAATTGGCCCGTTGAGATACCGTACTTGTATTGAATTTATTTTAAAAATCACAACTTTGTTACGAGAACGAAACAATGAATCCGAGAGCAATGTTAGAATTCAAGTTCTAAGGCTCCCAGCTCTATTGACGGTACGAATAGCTGATACCAGCCCTGGTGGCTTAGCGGCTGTCGTGTTGTGCTGCGAAGCACGAGGTCTCGGAGTCAAATATTCTGGCCACGGCGGCGCATTTCGATGGAACGAAATGCAGAAGGCTCATGTTGCGTTCGTTGGAGGCATGTTAAAGATCCCCTGGTGGTCGCAATCAACCCGGATTCTACTGCTACGGCGTGCCTCACAATTAAATCCTGGTTTCTTGTATTGCGATAGCAATTATATGGATACTCCAGGCGTATGTATGCCGTAGGCGTCGCCGTCGCCGTGATGTTCCACAAATAATTTAAGGTGAGGATAACACCGTCGCCGCGCGCCGTATGCTATATGTGCGACTTGAATCGCGCGAGGGGAGGCGGTGATCGCGGCTTAATACGACGAGCGCAAGGCCATTAAGCTGAGAGGAAACGCGCCGTCTTCCGTCGCGCGAAAGGACTTCGGGGGTGAGAGGCAGGTAATTGGGACGGCATTGTTCTGCAGCAGCAACTTCGTATTTCGCGACTGCGCGCCAGTGTAGCCGACGATAGCGGCTTGATCTCGCACGCGCAATGGAGGAACGCGGGGAGGCAGCGGGGAGGCAGCCCTTAAAGCAATATTTACACGGGTGCAATGTGAAACAAAACCCCAGAATTCTGTATGAATTGCTGTTTCCCTAACCTAGCTATGTAACCACCCGTGACGATGTGCGCAGACACACATGGACAGAAAAACAGGATGACCGCCAGAGCATCGGCTAGAACGATACAGCATCTTGTCAGCTTAGTTCCCTTGCGTCTGCCTCGCGTTCCTATACTGCGTCATACTCACGGCGGGAATGATGGGTGCGTCCGCTTCGCCCTTTAGAACTTCAAAGTTTTGCCGGCGGTCCCGCTGATCCTAGGCATCCTGTTGCCGCATCCGCGTTTCTGGGTTCCCGCGCCTTCAACTTCAACTTGTGCCGCACACGCTGCTGCACGTTGTTCTTGCGTCTGGAACTTGGGAGTAGTCCTTGCGCGTATACAGGCCATCCCTGCTTCAACGTGATGAGCGTTCCGCTGGAGCTCCTCGGCTGGCGTTGTTACGCTGGCGGCGCGAGTCGTCGAAGCTCTGGCACAGGTTCAATACTGCGACACTGGCTGGACTCTTGACAAGCAGCATTTGAAACGCGTTGTCCTCAATGCTCTTCAGATCATTCTCATCCTCCGTCGAGGTTGGATTATTACGGCTGGAAAGGTCCAATACATCCTCTATATAGCTGGGAGAGCTCTTGCCCAGCTGCTGTGCTCACATGGGTAGACGCTGTTCGGCACATACATACCGCGGCATCTGCCTCTGGTGCGGCGACACACGCCCTACACTCTTTCAGATCTCGTGGGGGTGCGGGGGCAAACCTCAACACTTAAAGACGCCTAGCACGTCATTGAAGCGGTGGGAGGTACAGCTCACCGGCGATCCACTAGCGGGACAAGCTCCTCTCGTCTAGCAAGTACGTCGAGCAACCATGACCAGTGGATTCCTGGAATGGGGACACCACCCAATCGACCTCAAGAGCAACGACCTCGATGGCCCAACTGAATGTTCTCTCTCTCTCTCTCGGCGAATAGATTGCGGTCAGTGGGGTGGCCAAAGACATGATGAAATGTGTCCTTAACGCGGACCAACTCGAAATTTTGAATTCGGCATTATTAAACCATTGCATTGCGGCGTCAGCAACGTAAAATATGACGGTAATTTTCGGCAGGTCTTCCAACTTATTGTGAGGGCCTCTTCGTTCATAGCAGGACAACCAGTATTCGACGTCACATTCTCATGTCCCGCTGAAGATGGCCGGGTCGCACTAACGGAGAACGCCGGCACAAGCGACAGGCGCATCCATTGTTGCAGTCAGCGCGTTGGTCACATCAGTCATGGTGTGATGGTGGGAAACATACGTGTGCGAAGCTCCAGGATGACTTTGAGGGATTCCAGCGGTCTCCACCAAAATGAATGAGAATTAAATACGAAGATAATTTCTGGAGATCATTTCCAGCAACAACGAATAGAATGAGCTCTCTCGCAATCACATCACGGGTCGTCGTCGTCATCGCAATCTTCGGGCTGCCACCGACATTAGGCGCGTCTGTTTTAATACAATAATAATAATCAGTTATTACCGTGTCCAACAACAACTCTGTCTGAGTGCTCGTGCACGCCTACAATGGGAATTCAGACAGTCAATCTTTGGAACGAAGCAAACGTTACAAATGCCGTCATCCTTTTACGTTTGGGGAAGCGTGCAGCAAAGCTATTACAGATACCAAAATAGGCGTGAGCACTCCCTTCAAACGTATGCGTTTAAAAATATATTTGATATGTAAGGAGCAAATTGATCGATCTCTCTCCACTAAAATCCGGGTAAAGCTTGTTTAAACACGTAATAGAAAGGCAATTGTGTTACTGTGTGCGATTTGATGTTTGCGTGTTTGCGCAGGAAGCAGCGGCCAAGCAGCTGCATACCTCCGACAAAAAGGCCGAGTGTGTTCAAAGTGGCGAGCTGCCGACGGCCAAATGAAGCGGGAATGAGCCAGCTGGCGATTGGAACTAGACAATGGCATTTCACTAGCCAAATAGATGGAGTGATCGTATCACGAAATAAAAATGATATACAGCTCCATAATAACTGGCGTACCAGTGTGTTCAAATCAAAACTCGACGGATTCCACTCAATGTAGGAGTAGATGAGCATTTCTTGCCTTGAGACATATGTCTTCTTTACTATTTAGTGGTGTTGGGATGACCGTCACTCCCACGATCGATAGTCAATTTCTTCGTAAATGGTGTAATTGTGATGTATAAAGTAGTGGCAAAAGACGTAAACTGTTTTTCTCAATAATCTTCCTACTTTCCCCCTCCCGGGACTCCCACTTCTGTGCCGAATGCGCCTGATTGCCGCTGTGGTCAGCAGACGTGCATAGCTCGCATGATTGAAACGGCCTAATGAATCGATGGTATCAATCGTCACTTACAGCGCATACATAGACGAGGGACAAAAAAAAGGACGACGAAGACAAGATGTATTCAATGTAAGTGACGATTGATACCATGGAATACCAACTAGCCCGTACCCAAACCTTGCTAATGAATCGAACTTCACATTTATACTTCGATGACTAGTAATTCGGGCTCTACGAGCACCGACTGAAAGTCTGAATAATCGGGAGCCCGAATTGCCTAGCTGAACCCCTGGCAATATGACAGGTCCGCAATTTAGTACCGATGCGTTTTCCGGTGTGACTTCCGACCTGGACCTGGGAAGCCAACCGGTGACCCTCAACCAGGCCCGGCGAGCCGCGAGTGCCAATGGCGCCCTGTCAGAGGGAACCACCCAGGAATAAACCGCGCAACGATTTCTGCAATAATAAAGTTCGATCCTCCTGCTCCTCCTGTTCGCGCTTCATCAACGTTATACAATCAAATCGCAAACATACTTGTCTATGCATCTCGCCGGAAAAGTCGTAATATATTGTAGTTACGAATAAAGAGGTCGCTCAGCAAACCACTGCCACGTCTTCCATCTCCGATTTGAAATTGAAATAATACCAACGGGCAAAACAACTCGCATTCTCGTATTCCACAAACAAAGTGATGGTAAAGCCGACACTTGGATGCAAAAAACTACAGAGCTGCTACACAGCATCACACGGTGAAAGAAAGGATTTTGCGAACACCATCTAAGCAGAATAGTGGCGCCGTACCCACCACACTACGTCAGCTACCGTACCGTTACCTCACAAAAACGCAGAGCACGAAACCCGTCAGCCTGTACAGCAAACTCGCCAAAATCACTTTAGGGCTTCCAAAATACGCACCAAATCACAAAGCAAGCCAAACCGACATACTTAAAAAACTTCTCAAACTCTTACACTTTACGCAGACTCCCAAATAAATGGATTGAAATCCAGGTCAGATAACACTCCCATCTCAACTGTGGCAAACGCTTCGCAACATTGACAGTGTCCCGTTTCCCCGAAACATGGACCCGAAAACAAACCAAGAAACTAGACAAGCACGCGCAGAACCCACCCAACATGACCCCCCAGGCACAACTCTGTATTGCACCAGATGCATCCCCGGGTAGGGACCGCACAACATACTGCACGGCGACACACAACGCTGCGACCAATGCGTATACACAAGGCTTGTACACTGGTCTGTCAAACCAAGCAACAGCTGAAATAGTGGCAAAAGCTGAACCAATTTCAGCGTCACTACACACATGCAACCCCATCCCCACTTGATATACGATGAATAACCCGCTACACCATGTTACTATTGACCGTATGCCTATAGCCACTGTAACGTCGATTGAAACGAAAACGCAAGCGCTCTATCCCGCTTAAATTTTCGGGAAACTCCTATCTACTTAAATGATGCCCTCATTCCTACAGAATTAAATAACCTCAAATACGCGACGCCTAGAAATACAGGAATGGCATGATCAAAAAAGCTACTCTCCTAGCCCTACCAAACTGCACAATAGGCGAGGTCGCCTATTAGCCCAAACGCACTGTCTACCCGCACGAAACATTCTAAACTATATTGCCCGAAAATCTGGCTCCCCCAAATGTGCACAATGCGGGGGGTACCCCAATGCACCCCATGAACTCTGGGACTGCCCACGAAGTTAACAAGCACTTCAATTAATAAAGGGAAAATCAGACATCAACCCGTTCGTAACGATTGCTACAAAGGAAACCCATACGGGTTCCTCGAAAGAAAAGCCTCGCAGTTGAAAAATTCGTCCTGGTCCAGGACTCGAACCCGGGACCACCGCCTTTCCAGGCCAGCAGCTCTACCACCTCAGCTAACCAGGCGGCTAGCAGATGGTAGGAACGGAATTGCTACGAACGGGTGGATGTCTGATTTTCCATTTATTAATTACTTCTCTCCACCTTGCGGGTTTCCGCAGAACTATTACGTCAAGCACTTCAATTTATACTAAACGCGCTACCAAAAGGACCACACAAATTCGAGGAGTGGCTGGCTGACCCAAAACCACCTAATGTGACGGTGCTTACATGGTGCTTGGGCTCGCAGTACCACAAGAAGTGGACCAAGCCCAATCAAGAGTCGACGCCATCGAGGTCACACTTTCACTCCAGGTTCTCGCAGTCTCTCACCACCACTCTAACACCTACTGGTCCTGGTCAGTGGGCCGGATGAAATCAATATGTCACTGTCTCTATTTCTGTATAACATTTCTGAAAGATGGCTAAGCTTGCGGCCGCCGATGACACAAGTCATAATATTGTCACGTAGGTGACGGTAAGCTGCCTGGCACGCAGGCAGACAGAAAGCGGCACTGCGTAGGCGGAGGAATTAAAGAGAGTTTAATGGGCGAACTTGTGCCCTAAATCAAGCGAACAACTCGGTGACGGTGAAAGCAGCAAGCGCGTCTAGGGCCTTCGTCGGACAGAGACAGCGCAAGCGGTGGTCCCCGTATTTATACATTCCGCGTCCATGATCGAAACGCGTGAAACGGCGCCGCTTGCACCGCAGCGACGCGAGCTGCGTCGCTCACGTCGCTACAAGCCGAAATAAACGCACGTGGCAACATGTAAAAGGCAACGTCTGAGTAGCTTCACTCCATTTGAGATAATTCTGTTTACAGCATGCTGTACGAACAGGTTCATTGTCTTCCTTTAAATTAATGGGGTACTCAAATTTAGGTTTCCCGGTTATTTGTGGCTAGACGCAGAGCAATACCGCTTTGCAGGTGGATACTTTCTGGATAACGCTTGACAGCCTTAAGTGTTCGAAATAGCTTAGGACGTGTCCAGCAATCGGCATTTAATTGCCCCGAAGGGCTCGGAAATCTGTATTTGGGTGCACTAAACGGCTCCAAAATTAACAGTGTGCTGCTACAAAAATTGCTGTAAATCTCAATTCGTTAGTGGGCGCAAACGCTCAATCTAAACAGGCGTAAGGAAACCAGCGGCTGGTGAAGCAGAGGGAACAGACAGAACTTCGGGCGCGGTATTTCAGAAGCTATAGTGGTCTCGGAATAGTACCTTCCAGGATTAAATGGAACATGAATCGAATGGTACCTGAAGGAAAATGAATCAAACAGTTTTCTCGACGTTGGCACCTTTGCCAAAAGTGAGAAGTGCTAATAGCGTTAGAAATGAGCACTCTGGCCGGTTTACGTACTGGCGCACGCAAAGCAGCACACGAGGCGGCTGCGCAGCCACAAACGACGAGACCCTGAAGTCGACAAGACCCTGAAGTCCAGCAATCTCCCAAGACTAGCCGTCTCGCAACGCTGGCCTGATGAGAGGTGCCACCAGCGGCTTAGCAGGTGACGACCATCGTTATCACACGTAACGCAATCGACGTAAGGCCCTCGCCACTCGCAACTTCAAATTAGACAGTTTTAGTTACACGTACGTAGAGGCTTTGCGTACGTAGAGCTTCTACGTGTGAGCAGTGCGCATGCACAGAACGTAGCGGGCGCGCGCGCGTCTCACGGACGTACGTGAGATTCAATTCTTTGCGTGCGTTTCTTGCGCACGTAGACAGCTTCGCGCGGGAGTTCCGCAAGATCACGAACAAGCGATAGCGGGCCGCGCGTGCGCAGAGGCGGATTGGCTACCGCCGTGTTCACATTTCCCGATGTAGCTACGGGGTCCCTCTTGGCGTGCGTCGCGTACGTGTAGCTAAAAGCGTTTCAGATGGCGTGCACGTAAGGTACGTAGGCTTTTCACGCTTGAGTACGTGAAGCCTCTACGTACGTGTAACTAAAACTGTCTATTGTCTGTCTGCTCAGATCATAATATAAACCAAGGTGATGTACCCACACAGCTCCAAAACAGGAATGTTAGCGCTTGCACAGATCGATCATTTCAATGAACCGCGTGTCTGGAGCCTGCGAAGATGGCCTAAACAGCCCCGCGCGGGTCGCGCATGCACCACTGGCCAAGACAGCATGACGACGGCGGCGCTACCGTGGTAATAGTAACTAATGGATCGTGTTGGCTTGGATGCGCTTCCTACGAAGGACCAAAAGGCGTCCCGCCTTTTAAACACACGTTTGCGTTCCCATATTTGTAGACTAAAACTAACTCTCTTGAAAGCACTTGCGCCATAACGTCCCACAGAGGTCCTTGTGTTTAACATACGTAAGGGCACAAACGCTGTTCTGAAGCTGCTTAACAATATCAAGGACATTCAAAATAGGAGTAAATAAGGAGTGTATTCACACTGTCAAGACTCATTGAGGAGTGTGCATAATGGGGATAGGCCCAGAAAAGTATGTGTCCTTGAGGGACGTAGCATGCTTAGACCTGTAAATATGTCTGCTGTGTCTTCTGTGGTCGCCAGGGTTTAATTTCATGCACATTTGCTCCAGTTGCTTGCTTGATCACGCAGGATTCGAAGTATATTTGAATGCGGCAATGTTCGATTCGTTATTCGAAAGTTTTAAATACTCGTACACGCCTAGTAGGAGACCATCACTGCCCATGTTTGGCGAGACACCGACGCCAGTGTCAACGGTAAGGGTGTGAAATGTCGTAGCGACGCTGCGCGCACGACAACTGAAGCTTCCTTGACAAAAGGACCCACGCCTGGGCACTTACTAGGCGTTTCACAATCATGCCGTGATGAGGAGAGCGCCAGTGGCGTTGTATGCGTCACACCTCGACTCTGCAGGAGATCACACTGATGGGTAACCATCGACGTTAGTCAGCGCTCAGTGAAATATTAGATAACGGCGGCCTACGGGCAGAATGCGGCCTTCAGGCCGGCTGGATGCCAGCTGCTTTTGTTCAGGGTGGATACAACCGTGCTGGTTGCTGATGTGGAATGTTTGGAAATTTTGAAGGGGTTCGAAAAAAACGACGTGCGAAAAACAGATCTTTTACGGAAACTTTGGAAACACTGGATAACTATCCCAATTGTTCTTAGCACATGGAAGTCAAAAGAAAAGCAGATCTAGGTTCACGCAACCGTATCTTTCCGAAGCTTACAGCAAGTCGTCGACTATCTGTAATACAAAACCAGATTTTGGATTTGCTCAGAGATGCTTGTCGTCTTTCGGAATCCTCATCTGATATCCATGAAAGCAGCTTTTCTGCTATTTTAGAAGAGGAGGCTGGCGTATACTGCCTTGCGCACTTGCAGAACTTTTGCTTTCTGATAGTGCATGCAGTGCATTTGCTACGTTGTCAATTACACATTGTTGGATTGCCGTGGCAGAAACAAGTTCGATGTTGTCACCTTTTCTCGTATGAGTGGTAAAAAGGCAACAGCCATAAATAAGGTCTTCTTAGGCGACCCGCTTGGAACAATTTACAACAGTAATCTTTCACCGTTTTTGTCATGATGGGACAAGGCTTTTTTAACTAATTGAATAAATGAAGAGAAAACTCTCCAAATTCCTTGTTGAAGCATCAGTATATATGCGTATGTGCAAATTCACGGATCACGAGTGCTTATTATCGTATTTGGGCAATTTTAGGCTTCACGGTAGCTTTCAATCCTTCCTTCTAGGTTGAGTCTCGTTTCCTCAGAACGCTATTTAGTAGTTTGTAAATTAAAAACGGGTAACTCTAGATCGATCAGAATGATATCGGAATAACTGACGGCTTTAACGAGTCACAACTTGAAACTTCAGCGCAACGTCACCATCCAGATTTATTTGTTCTCGTATTTTTAGCCTTATTAATTCTCCTCCTCATGGTAAAAGGATACTCTACCATTTGTGAATGATAATGTGCAAACTGGGCGCCATTTAACATTTTTATTGTACCTGTACGACTAAAATTATACCTGTCATAGGAAACCTAGTAAACTAAGTTATTCGTCACAGCCGACAGCTTCAGAATCTTGCCAAAGATGAGCGTCAATTGGAGCAGTACAGCCATACGGCCCTCTTTTCGAACATGGCTTCATATAGCTTGCATTACAATTGAAAGCCAAGGCAAAGAAGGACCTTTTGTAGATGATTTTCTTCTTACTTTAAGAATAAACCCAATCCAAACGGTTTCTTTGCAGAGAACAACTGCCAGAAGAATAAATAGCAAATATACAGAAGAGACAGGGGCATGTGCTTTTTGTGATACCATGGCGAAAACTCATACGGAACTATCCTATAGAATGGTGCGCTTGCTCGGATTCCAAGGTACACAAAACGCACAGTAGCTACTTAGAAATCTTTCACAGAACGCCCCGTGCATCTATCTACTGAATCCTGACAAACTGACTTGAATAGTACGCTGCTTGGTTAAGCTTGTCATTCGTGGGATTTTGATTCCTGTCGAGCACGTATATAATACATGCATAGAAATTTTATTTTACAACAAAAAAGAAACATCGTAAGAAATGACATTATTCCCAGAAACGGCAGCAATTCGTATTTGGCAGTGCAGCGGGCGCATACAAATTTCACTCTCTCCCCGAGTCCCTCATTTAATTAGCCCTTCCTATTCTTCATTTTCCTTCCCCTATAGGGCAGGGTAGACTGCCGGACGCTCGTCTGGTTGAGCTCCTTCCCTTCATTCTCCTTGTTTTCTCCGTCATCGCCATATAAGCTTATTAGCAGTTTACCAATGCTCTGAAAACGTTCCGAAAAGCCAATTCTAAAGTAAGTTGAAGAATTCTCAGACAAACGCAGCTTCCAAAAAAGTCGCAATTTCGCCCAAAATGGACAGCACCTTAGTTAGCACATTAGCACCTTTGGCACTTTGGCACCTTAGCAAATTAGCACGAAGCAAGGATAGTAGTTTTGTCGACCTTATAAATTTGCAACCGTTCCTTTACTAACTAAATTGACACTGATATAATGTGTAAGCGCGACTGAACGAGAACGTAGAAAGAAACAGACAAGCAGAGACAGCACTGTCTCTGTTTCTTTCTACGCACTGGTTCGGTAGCGCTTACACATTTTATCACGGATTCAAACAAACTAGCCCGCCAACGTGTTTTTACTAAATTAACAAGCAAGGTTTCACGCTCGCACAGGCAAACAAAACATGTCTCCCTAGATGATGAGATAGAATTGACTTTCGTGCATCTCTTGCTTGAACGCGAACGAAACCTTGAATGCACAGCGCATACCAAGCTGCCGGCACTGCCGGCAAACATGGCAGATCGCTTTGAAGATGGGGCCCGCGCAGGCGCGCACGTTGCCCACGTCGATGGTTGCTTTCAAAATACGGCGGCCGCACGGCGGCGCCCTAGACAGCAGCCGACTCGTAAGAACACCCCATCCCCCTCCCTCGGCTCACCCCCGTGCCTCGCGCGCGACCGAAAAGGGCGCGTTTCCGGCACGCCTTCCTAGGTTGCACGCGAGAGATTCAGCCGCGTTCGCCTGCTGACCCCCGCACGCTTTCACTCACACTTACAGCATACGGCGCGCGGCGATGATATTATCACCCTTGGACTTTATACGGAACCTTACGGCGACGGCGACGCCGATGGCAGAAATTCGCCCGGAGCGTCCATGCAGTTGCTATCGCAATAAAAATAGCCAGCCAACAGAACTGTCATTACTGCACCAAAGAGATTAACTATTGAGTAATTTTAAGCGCATGAATATGTCAATGGGAATATTTGTAGATTTGACCGAAGCTTTTGGCTGGATTAACTGCGATATTCTATTATAAAAAGCTTGCGTATTAAAAAATAATTAGCTTTACTTTTAGCAAACTCCTACTTGTCATGCAGGCAAGCCGTGTGTGCAAATAACTACGTGCAAGGGAACAATTCTAAAAGTTTCCTGTGGCGCGTACCTCAAGCAATGTTCCCAGTCGTAATATTGTTTTACACTACGAGGTTTCCGTGAAATGGGCTCGAAATTCCCGTAAGTTAGGAAAGCTGAGAAAAGTATGATTTCCTACCGATTACTTTGGCCACCAATGGTTTTCACACCACATAAAAAAGTTAAGCCCATCTTTCTTTTGGCTTTCAACAACTTACGCAGTTTACGAAGAAAATGCAGTATGTTTAGTGATGTTATTATTATTGTATACTATACAAGTTCAACAAAATTTTCTCTGTTATTCAATGAGAATGTCATTCGCTTCCTGCCGGTGGGCTGCTGCAAACGGGTTGGGAACCTCGTGAAGAGCTATCGCAATTTTTTCCATCTTCACCATGTTATTCCATTATAAAAATCAATTACAGCGGAGCTGTATATTCCCAGGGTGCCGTGCATTTTTCGCGTCCATGAACAAATCTGTGCGGGAAAAATATATCGTTATGAGCAATTGCTCGTGCCCCTGCTCGCGCGTTCGTCGTCGTCGGGTTCTTCTACAGCTGGCTCCGATGTCTCTCATCATGCGGCCGTTCCCATACTGCCCCTACCTCTGCGAAGGCGCTGGCGGCACTGGTCCACTTCCATTTGCTGCGGTGATTTCGATCTCAAATTGTTTGCCTGGATGTATTGCGATATGAAAACACGAATATATATAACGAATGTGTAACACGAATGAACGCGGTTGTATAAAGATAAAAACGTGTGTGCACCTTTCGTCTCGATGACCTGCGATCGAGACAATAAATGTGTTCTTACCTTTGTTCCAAATTCTGCGTCATCTCTTCGTCGAGTGCCACACAGCCTCGCTGGTCACCCGTCTTCGCAGAGTGGAATCGCTCATGTTTTTCCTTTACTGAATGTTTTGAGGGTCATGCGGGCATGTCCTGCGGGCGTCCTAACGTACCCAACTGTAGGTCCTCATCATGTCCTCAGGATGCCATTGTGTTGTTTGGGACGAACTTTCTGAATTAGAGCGCCGTCTGTTTGTCATTTTTCAACCGTAAAAGGTAAACTGTCGGGCAACAAACGACGCATGCCGAAGTTACGTCTATGAGCAACAAAATGTGGAGGTAGAGCTCATCACCACGATGAAAGAATTCACACCAACTGGATGAAACATGTCATCCAATGCTCGCATTCACAAAGTGACACCAACGTAAATTTGACATGTTTACATCATCGTACTACATTTTCTTAGGTAGGTTTCGACCTCTCGCGTTTTTCTGCCTTTGGAAAAAAAGAGAAAAGAATATCTCGAGCATTTCCCATTTTGCCCGAGCTCTCACATCTCTGCTACTGGCGCCGTCATATTCATTCACACGAGCCCAACGGTTCAGCTGCGCTAGCGTCCGTCAGAACTATTAAGCAAAGGCGCGCTTCGGAGTGCTTTCAACTAAACGAGATTTTTTTGTTGTTGTTAAGGCAAATGTCCTAAGTAGCTGATTGCAATGTTTCATGCCCAAAACCTCGCCGTCCTGTCCCATGGTACAAAAACTATGGCTCATACCCAAAAACACGTCGTTCCCTCCATTGGTACAAACAGTACCATTATCAGCATTTTCTCATACCGCCCTAGGCTAGCCAAAAATGCAAGACTCATCCCTCTCGTAATGCAAAGGCTACCAGTCCCCCGTAAAGTGAAGCAAGCAGTGCATAAATTCGTTAGAATCACGCATACAACGTATGCAAGAGTGTCACTACAAGCAGGAGAGCGTTCATAAGATTGGTGTTCCACAAACACAACACCATTAAGAAGTTACAGCATATCTGCTGCTACTTTACAGGTCATAAGGCCATGGTTATGTCTCTGAACGTCGAGAAGCCACGGCGGAGCCCCAGTGATGGTGTGTGGTTAGATGATCGCTTACCCTCAGTGGCTATGGTATTGGGCTGCTGAGCACGAGGTCGCGGGATCGAATCCCGGCCACGGCTGCTGCATTTTGATGGAGGCGAAATGCGAAAACACCCGTGTACTTAGATTTAGGTGCCCGTTAAAGAATCTCAGGTTGTCGAAATTTCCGGAATCCTCCACTACGGCGTGCCTCATAATCAGAAAGTGATGTTTGCAGGTAAAACCCCATAATTAAATTTTTTATGATCGCTTACAACCGGACGACACTAAAGCTGAAGTTGACAAATAAACAACAGTGAGGAGGTACCACAATCATACATGCCTTTATTGTGTTATGGTTGAGTTACATGTTTGCAACACTTACTGACGACAAGCCAGCTGCACCTATATTTAGTGCATTAAGTGCTCGCAAGTGTCCTTGATGAAATCGACATAAGGGTCACACGTTCACTTCAATCAATCAATGAATCAACCAATCAATCAATCAATTTTTATACTTTCGCAAAGCTACTGTACAGATAGAGGTACACAGAAGGAAGTCCCATAGTAAAATCTGAATTTGGACCTCCTGTTGATGGTTGCCGTAAATGTTACAACGGCGAGACACAGCAGCTGAATCAGTACGACTAGGAAAGGGATAAATAACGAAATACATATGTGAGCAAATGAAGATAATAATATGCAACAATCTATTGGCAGTAAGTGATATTATCAAACAAGTTAAAATTAACATAGAAGTGGAGGAAAAAGAATGAAAAGAAGAAAGAAATTAAAAGGACTTAAGCAACAGGTTCAACTATAAGAATGACAGGTCTACAATGAAAATTTCGTTATACAGTGTCCTGTGTCTCTTACTTATCACATAACGAAAACTTTCCGCTCATGACAAATTCGATGGTTTTCTGGAATTTTACGACAAATTGTAATGTACTCCATGATGATATGGCTGCAAAGTGAGCTGTGTTTGCCGCAGTACATTCTGTGTGCTTTGCCGCATAACAGCACTCTATTGCGTGAAAGCTGATTTAGGTAACCGACGTTCAAAGAACGTAATGCGATGTCTAGGTGGACAGCTCATGCGGTCTGAATAGTGCGTACTGCACTCGATCCGCTGAGGACAGCCTCGAGTGGGACGGCGGAGGAATTAGACGCCGCCAACGAGGTTGGACACCACATGTTAACTTGGAAGGCTTGAACTCGCATCTTGGAGGCCATTATATCTGCAGCAGCAGTGTCTTTAGTTGTCAATAGATGGCGGGGCTACCCTGTGGTGAGTTGGGCAATGGTGAGCAACAAGGAACGTCAAGCGGAATGCCAGAAAGGCTGAGATAATCTCATGGGTGGCGGCAATGGAAAAGCAACCTGCCATGAGTAACTACTTAAGAGGAAAAAAAACAAAATCATGAAGGAAACAACTTATGATAACTCGAAGGGAAGCTAATTATATTTCGAAGCGAGATCGGGATGCCTTACAACACATACTTATAAAGCGAAATGTAAGAAAGAAGAAATATGTGCTTGCTGCGGTAAAGCTAGGGAAACAATGCAGCATGTTTTATTAGAAAGTGAAGATATCTGCCCAGCGGTCGATTTGGGCACCACTGGCCTCCTTGAAGCCATTGGGTTAAGCGAGAGCAGGGCGAAAGTAAACGTGTCCGCATAGCGATTAGTAAGAGGCGATTGGAAGATTGGCGGAACAAAAGTAGGTAAAGGACGAACATCGGAGATGTGAAAAGACAAAGCTCCCTATAGGGGGTCAGAAAATTTCGTGATGGGAATTCATCCTGGGTTTTTTTTTCTTTTTTTTTAACCTAGGTAGGACATTAAGCAGTATAATAGCAACAGCTTGGTGACGCAACTCACCACACCGTACCAAAGGGGACGCTCGTAACATACATGCACCTAACCATCCGTCCGAGTTCTACTAGGGCGTACCAGTGGGGAGCGCAGGCGGGCACCGCGCTCCTCGCTACAGTGCTTTCAGCACGTGTTAAAATTTAGTACCTAGTGTTTCAAAGTAAAACGGAGCATACTTCCATGCTCCTCGTAGTATCACAAAGGCGTAGATGTGAACACGACATAGTTAGAAGTGAAGCTTGTTTGATTTTGACGCAGACTTCGAAAGATGAAGCGTAAGCACGACAAAATGCCATTATTGGACTTTACATGCCAAAACCAGGATCTGATTAGGTAGCACGCCTTAGGGGGGAGGAGGGGGGAGTCTCCGGAATAATTTGGGCCACCTCGGGTTCTTTAACGTGCACCTAACTCTAAGTACATTGGCGTTTTCGCATTTCGCCCCCATTGAAACGCGGCCGCCGTGGCCGGGATTCGATCCCGCGACCTGGTGCTGAACAGCCCAACACCACAGCCACCAAGAAACCGCCGCGTCTTTCTTTTCCTTTATTACCGATTTGTCGAAAAAAAAACAAGAGGTAACACTGTACATTAACTGTTTGAAAAGACACCCACCACCATTGGGTAGAAGGCCCATTAAAAATGCTTCAACTTACCAAGTTCATCCGTCGTACTGATCCCCTCTGGAGAATCACTTCCACTCTTTAGGGCTTCTGTAACATATAAGATGCCTTCAATAAAGCACTGCCTTGCAGAGCGAGCATCTATATCAGCATTCCGGACTGCCATAACAATTTCCATAGACTTTGCAGGCCCAGTAACATGACCATATCCAGAGGTATGTTTCCAAAATTTGGGACAGGTAAAAACTGAATGCCTCGATGTGACAATGGGAGGTCCTTTTTTATGGTTCGTTGGAGCATGTCCCTGAGGAATTCACCATCCCAGCATTCTAGGAAGATATATATTCAATAGTCCCGGTCTTTTGCACAAAAGGCAATAAGCAGACTCCGGAACAAAACAGCCGTTATCTACAAGTCAGGGCTTAACTGGCAACGTATTGTTGTGAAGCTGCAAAAAGGAAGTTTTTGCTGAAGGGCGAATTGGCATATTTTGCAATATTTCTAGAAGGCCACCTTCTGGACATGCACCGTATGTGGACCGGTACAAAGGCACTGGTAGCATCAAATCACAATACACCTTTGTACATTTTTCTTCTATTAACTCTAGGCAAGTACTCCGAAGAAAATCGAGATTCAAAAGCTGGAAAGTTGAAACAACCTCTCGTAAGAAACCGCCAACACTTATGCATCGTGCATCGTTCCTAGACAAAACAAAATCAGGTAACCCTCCACTTAGCTTTACCTTTACTACAGTTCGCAAAAAGGGATCGCTTTGAATACGTAAAAATAGGAACCCAGACACCACCTATCGAAGGAACAAATGGGCTAGTCCGAGACCTCCCTCTCTCAGAGAGGGAAGCACTTGTTCCGGCTTGTTCGCTCCGAAGTTGAGCCCCACACAGAGACTGCGAAAACTCCGTGCAGCTTCTGTACATTGACTCTCTTCACGCACAAAACTTGAAGCACGTACCAAATTTTCGAAACAAACACTCCGGAGACCCTGGTTCGATTCCCACCCAGCCCATCTTGGAAGTTGCTTTTTATTTATGAAGCGCCTGCCGTGATTTATCGCTCACGGCCAACGCCGCGGACGCCGACGCCGACACCGACACCGACGCCGACGACACCGGCTTTTCTGCGACACGAGCTCCTTAACGCTATCGCGTTAAAAAGAAACTGTACAGCTTTGACCGTGCGAACATTGACAGTTCACGTCGACCCAGTGGCGTAGCTAGGTCGTCTGGCACACGGGGCCCATAGGTCTTCTGTCGACTCCCCCCCCCGGGTGTAGCCGGTGGTAAGAGGGGTGTCTTCATACGTATATGACAACGCCCTCCCCCCCCACTGGCCCCTTGCACCGGGGGCCCACGCCTCCTCCCCCCCTCGTTCCCACACCACTGCGTACACCCCAGCAAACGTTTGCTCTCGCACTAGAGGTACGCCTAGGGATTTTACTGGCGTCTCATCTGTCGACTGTATGTTTTGAAACAAAGATGGTTTGGTATCCCAGCTCCCGTGCTATAAACCTAAGCGTTTGTCTCAATTAACGGCGCTTGCGAACATTCGGCAAAATTTGTTAACAATGTTAACTGTTTCAGTGGCGTTCTCCCTCTCTCTACAGAAACCAGCTACGTCATCTGCGTACACTAATATTCCAATTTGACTCGCCTTATGCAAAATTCCCCCACTTCTAAACTCTGAACAACCTTAAACAAAAGTTTTCTATGTCTCTAGCGAACAGCAATAGAGATAGCGGGCATCCTTGCCGCAATGATGTCAGCACTTGAAACGGTGTTGTCAAAAACGTATTTACGACTAGAAGTGTGAAACACTCTGCATATGCCACATTAACTCCTAATACTACTGAGCCGACACTAACCTGTTCTAAGATTTTGAACAGAATTTCATATACTACGCGATCAAGGGCCTTCTCTAAATCTAGTTATACCATAGCAACTACAGGCTCTCCCCATGCGTCCCCCCCCTCTAAGCCACTTCGGGCGACATGAATGTTTGTGAAAATTGATCGACCTTTAATCCCGCACGTCTGATGCGGTGCCACGATTTGATCAACACTCTTTGTAATCTTCTCGCTAAAGGTTTGGCGTAAATTTCGCAGTCAACGTTCGTCAGACTGTTTGGTTAATACGATGTGTTACTGGCAGTAGAGTATTGCCTGTTTCGAGGATAAGTACAACATGCGTTATCCGAAAACACGGGGAAAGACCTTTTAACGAGACAGCGTTAAGGAGCTCGTGTCGCAGAAAAGCGTCGGCGTCGGCATCAGCGGCGTTGGCCGTGAGCGATAAATCACAGAAGGCACTTCATAAATAAAAAACATCTTGCAAGATCGGCTGTAGGGAATCGAACCAGGGTCTCCGGAGTGTGAGACGGAGACGCTACCACTCAGCCACGAGTTCGTTCCTTGAACACGGGACAAAATCGCCTCTTGTGAATGCGGTGTTGCCTTAGAAACGTGCCGTAGAAAGTTATACTGCGGTGGTATATCGGTAATTATGACCATGTAACTTACAGAAGTCGCAGTTTCATGAGTAGCGAAATACGTTTCCGCTACGTTTCTTCTGCGCTCTGCGCACACGCAGAGCCATCTTGCGGCAAACACAGAAGACCCCCTCCTCGCAATGTACGGCGCTGCCCCGACACGTGGCACGCCACTCGCCCCATGACCGCGTCCGCCTTCATGGCGCGTCGGGGCCCGGCTATCTGTGCCGATCACGACGTTGGCTGGCGGAGCGCGTTTGAGTAGGCGGTGCGAACGGGGTGCGATAACACTATCGGGTTCCACTCTTGAAGGCGAAGCTCAAGCGTCCTCCAATTTTTTTCCTCGAATACCAGCATGATTACGCAGTGCAGAGGAACCGATAGATCTTCCTTCAACGTCTTATAAAAAGCCGCTCCTATTCCATCTAGCCCAGGCGTCTTGGCGATTCCGAGTCCACCTAACACTCTCTCTATCTCTTGCAAGGTAATAAGCGCTACAAGGGCATCAGTGTTACAGGCTGTGAGTTCCGCATAAGTCCATGGACTTCACCGTCAAATTCTTCATCCACCCTAGGTTTCTGTGCCAGCAGTTCATTGTTATACTCTACAAAAGCCTGTTGAATTAAATCAGTGTCGCTGATGATGTCGTTCCCGTATCTTATCCGCTTAATTTACTGTTTTGTTGCGTATCTCTTTTCATCCGAGTTCGATCGTTTCGTTGGTGTTTCGCCGCACAGCAGTCTCTCAGCCCATGCGCGTGCAACAGCTTCGCCGCATAACAGTACTGTATTGCGCAAAAGCTGATTTTCGGTAACCGACGTCCAACGAAAGTGACGCGATGCTTCGGTGGACCTCTCACATAGCGGCTTGCGGTCGAACTAGTGCGTACTCCGCTCGATCCGCAGAGGACAGCCTGGAGTGGAACGGCTCGGAAACGAGATACTACCAAGGTGGGTGTACAAGACATATTGGTAATCTGGAAGGCCTAAATGCACATCTTGGAGGCCATTGTATCTGCAGAAGCGGTGTCTTTCGTTTCCTGTAGACGGCGCGGCTACCCTGTGGCGAGTTCCGCTTGGGCGTACCAGTGGGGAGCGCAGGCGGAAGGCGCGCGCCTCGCTACAGTGTATTCAAATTTACCTGCTCGCGTTTCAAATTAAAGCGAAGCATACTTCCATGATCCCCGTAGCATGACAAAATCATAGAAGTGCACGCGGCGTAGTAAAAATGCATGAAATAGGTCGCGTAAGCAAGAGACGCGTAAATGACGCGCCTCTTGCTAAAATGAGCAAATGACGCGTAAGCAAGAGAAAAATCAATTAACTGGGTTTTGCGTGCCAAAACCACGATCTAATTAGGAGGTACGTCGTAGCACGGGGCCTCCAGAATAGTTTGGACCACCTTGGCTTCTTTAACGTGCACCTAACGCTAACTACAAGGGCGTGGTCGTATTTCGCCCCCATTGAAACGCGGTCGCCGTGGCCGGGAATCGATCCCGCGACCTGTTGTTAACAGCCCAGCAGCATAACCACTAAGCAACCCCCAGTGGTAAGCGTAAGCGAGACAGATGTCGATTATTGTTTAGGGATAACATATGCCTCAAAGAGTAACTTTTTTATAATGTTTCTTTGCAGGGCACCAGCTACGATTCTACACTCTGGCGAAAGTGTAAAACGTTTTGTACGTATCTTGGCCTCCAACACATTCTTCAGAAAGTTTCCGTGCTTTGCCGTTTAGCCTGTACGCAAACAATAGGTGGTGTCCAAAGCCACGGCCAGCGGCGACGCCATGCCGATTAAAGGTGTCGATCATAAAGGCTGTGCTGATGAGGAAAATAAAGGCAAGAAAAAGTCAACGCACAAAGAAACGGCCTAGAAAAGGGTGTTTTTCTCAAGCCTTCCTGGGCGCACTGTCTTTTTGTTGAGCTAACTTTGGCAAGCATAAGTGCAAGGTGAACTAGCGCAAGAGTCAATAGTTCTTAAGTGCATTTCCTGGCTGCATGTGGTGGAAGGGATTGATGTAGCCGGAAACAAATTCTGATGTAAGGTTTCCCACGCTATCTACAATCGTCATCTATCTTGCATGGCTTTTCTGTTTTTAACGCTGGGCGCAAGGAACTTGTAAAACACAATCTTCGTGGCTATTATCCCCGTGACATGACACTTCTGTCTGGAAAACAGTGAAAGCTGAGTTTTCAAGACAGGAAACACAGGTAAGGCGGATGAGAGTTACCCTATGGGGACATGATGCTCTCCACATAGTGCCCACTTTTGTTAGAGTGAAATATTCGTAATACATATTCTTTCCCATTCCTGAAAACTCTGCGCACGGTACTTTCCTGTCAGGTATGCTATGTCACGTTGTGAATGCGTTGTGCCACGTTAAGGAAGCTATTCGTCAGGGGTTTGACTCCCTGATGGCCCCAGGGAACGGAGGGAGGGAGGGGAAATGCTCCGTCCCCTTTTCCCTAACCTAGAGCTTTCCTTACCTTTACGCAGGGCATACCCAATATATACGCCAATTGCGTAATTGTTCTACAAAGGAACGTCGCCCACTCACACCAAAAAGAGAAGTACGTGGAGTAACCCTAATAATAGCCGCCTTTCGGCATGTATAGGCCATGAAACGTACAGAACCACCACACGTCGCATATATTAGAGGCGGCTTCATTGCCCGCGCGCGCCACTCCGCGTTCATCGAGAGCGTCAAGGCTGGCGTTGGATAACCGGAGAAGCGAAGGGCCCAAGGGCGGATGACTCGATGCCATCCGAATTAAGCCGCGGGTTTCGACAACCAGATCGACATGCTGGTAGAACTGAAATCAATGCTTATTGATAGTGCCAGTGGACGGCGATTCACAGCAGAGAAGCCAATAGACGCCGTTGGTGTCCAGAGCAGTTTAATAACGCCCAACCCGATTATATACAGGGTGTCCCAAATATCACCCACCAAGGTTTAAAAATATGTAAATGCCATGTAGCTGGACGGGTAACGTTGTTTGCCGTCTCTTGCAGATACTCGGAACATTTTTTGTATTGCCCCTAATTACATAATTCGCTTTAAGTAAATAATCAAGTTCTCAAATATTGTAATTAGATTAAAAGTGCCAATCAGAAAATTGTAGAGCAACATGAAAAGCTACCGGCACAGCATTCAGTTGCTCAATAAGTGTTCCATAAGCCTGTCTTTACAACCGTGAAAGAAGCCCGCGAATATGCGCAAAATTGCCGCTCGACTAGCCGATCTACGCAACTTGTGCGTTCTCGCCGGCTTCTTTCATGCCCGGGAAAACACTTATTGAGCAACAGAATGCTGTGTCAGGAGTTTTTCATGTTGCTCTACAATTTTCTTCTTGCCACTTTTCATCGAATTACAACATTTGATAAGTGCATTTCTTAATTAATACTAATTAAGTAATTAGGCGGAATACAAAAAGTAATATGAGTATCAGCGAGCAACGGCAAGCATCATTAGCTTTGTTTTGTCGAGCTACGTGGCATTTGCGTATTTTTCAATTTGTGTCCATTAGAGCTGGGACACTGTTGTATGTATGTATGTATGTAGAAAAAGAGCCCTTCGTCTTGCGCATATATATATATATATATATATATATATATATATATATATATATATATATATATATATATATATATATGAACATGAGACAGCAAACATGAGGCATAGAATACAAATTGTGCTGCAGTTTACGCAACGAGGACACCGAGTAATAATAAACAGTCGCACAAGATGAAAATAGTTTACAACGTCACAGAGAGGCAAGTCAGGCACAGAACTTCCCAGATTATGCCACTGCTCAACAGTGTTTCAAAAAAAAAAGAAGATAACCTAAAACAATCTACATATGACCTAACACGAACAATATTTAGTAAGTGGGCACCCCTAGCACGCGGCACGGCACGGTTTACAACATAAATGCAACCTTCATGGAGGAAGTTCCATGAACACTCTTATACAGCCGAATAATGCGCTGAATAGTGCGTTTGTCGGCTAGGCTACGAAGTGGCAGATTATTTGCCTTTAATTGAGGGGCGAAATGAATCTGATGGCATTCATATGGGCAGTATGAAGTTATTGAACATCGCATGCATGACGGGATGGCCACACAAATGATGCATATTCAAGTAGGGGCCTTTCTAAAGCTTTATAAGCAACTAACTTGCACTCCTTTGCTGCGCTTCTCAGACCGCTTTTTAAGACGCCGAGTTTTCGCTGAGCTTTTACATAGATTATTTCTATATGTCTGTGCACTTAGACTCAGTTTGAAAGTTAGACGTGGATATTTGAACGTAATAACGCGAGTTAAATTATAAGAACTACCGCTGTAGGTGTATTCTAGGGGTAATGTAACATTAGTGAAACTCATTACTAGTATATTTTTTAAACTGAAACTCATCTTTAAATTTTGACGCCAGTCGCAATAAAAGGGGAGCACCTTATTTAAGTATTCTGGATCACTATGGCTCGATACACTAGATCCAAGCACTCAGACATCAGCGTGCACGTAACCTTATTCTAGCAGGAAACGTTCGAGTAGGCTCAATGACATCGTCAATGCAAACAGCGGATAACACGTCCAGCACTGAGCCTCGGGGATCTCCTGAGGTGAAAATTTCAGCTAACCATGGAGTCGTTGAGTGCAAATAATCAGTTAGCCAATCTAGCAGTTTAAAGTCAGTAGTATGTGATCTGAGCTTACGAAGGATCAAGGCATAAGGTTTAGCTAGTTTGTTCAGATTTTTTGTGAGGATACGCAACTTCGATGTATGCGGAAAAAATGAAAAGAAGGAAGCAGCTTGTTGTCACACATTGTGTCAAACGCCTTTCAATAGTCTATATTGATGGCAACCATTTATCGTCGTATATTTAGCCCCAAACCAAAATGATGGGCGAATTCGATTATTTGGGACGAGATGAAGAAAGCAGCCGGAAAGCCATGTTGTGCATTTCGCAAAATATTTCTCTCTTTCACTCTTCATTCCCCTCCCTACGTGTAGGGTAGCAAACCGGACTCAGTCTGGTTAACCTCCCTGCCTTTCCTTCTTACCTTCTCTTTCTCTCTCTCTTCACAAAATATTATGTTCGGTTAGGTTTTCGATAATAAATTTGCTAATTATGTGCTCCAACAGTTAAAGACCAGTACACGTCAAGCAGATTGGCCTATAATTGCATACTAAATGTTTGTCGCCTTCTTTGTGAACCGTAATCATTTTAGCATTTTTACGAAATTGGGAAACTGTGGCAGTTTCTAATGATTTCCTAAACTTCACTGTGAGGATGCCAGGGTTCCATTCAGAACATTGTTTTGAAAACAAGTTAGTTGTCTCGTCTGATCCGGCACTATTTTCGTATCCAAATGTAAGAGGAGATTCCGTACACCTGCAGTAGAAATTTTTTATGCCTCGAAAACGAGGCAAGGCTGTATTCGCCCTAAAAGCCACGTTAATGCCTTTCATCAAAAATGAGCGACTTGGAGAGGCTTCATTTAGAAAAGCTTCTTTCCGCCAGTGGCATGACTTCTGTCTTCTGACTTCTGACATGACTTCGCTGCAGCGCTAAAGGCTGAGTCTGTAACTGTAATAAACCTCTGAGATAACGTAGTCAGGCTTCACTTTCTCTTCACTGTAATTGTAACAGCATCATCGGGGGAGCGCCCTTTTAACACGCTGGTGCAAGCATTGAAATACTTGCGCAGCCATGTGACGCAGACCAATTTTACGATTCTCGGGCTGCAGCACGCTCACCCACAGAGAATTAAAAATTTCTGTTGATGCAGAATTACTAACGAACTCATCGTCAAAGGGCCAGAACGCAGAGTGAATTTCGCCTTACACTATAGATCATGATACTATTACGTTTTCTTTTCTTTGTATGGATAATTAAAAAGAAAACATTCTTTCACGTTTCTAAGCGCATCGACAGGTGAAACGTCAAGTAAGACTATGTAATCCGTCTTGTTTGAAATCTCCAGAGATTTGCAGTTGCTGCTTTCATTTCTAAGCTTATTTGCTCACTTCTTGTAGTTTTTATTGCCTTCTAAGGGCTGTAGACATCGGTTTTATGCGCGCGGGATAAGCTTGCTCTTGACTGTACGATACAGGCCCTGTCCAGAAGTTAAAGGTTTCTTTCCTTTACACAAAAAAACATTTTGTGTACAGATTATTCTTTATCCTCTTAGTTCCGGAGAAAATGCAAATATTTTGAAGTTCCGATTATCGAGGCGTTCTACTTGCAAGGAATGTTAGTGATTGTCCACCAAATGTGGCACTGAAGAGAATAAAGAGTATGGACAGGCATCTAATCTTTATGTTGAATGATTATATAATTCTGGCGAACTCGTTCCCACAAGGAACACTTTTTCGTGCTGAATAATTGCTCTGTTTCTTTTTCCAAATTACACTCTGTATAAGGTCGACTTTTTTTTTTTTTGTCTGCGTAACCACTGTTTTACTGGTTTTATGTTTTTTCTTCCGTCTCCAGGCTTAGCGCATTTGCATGCCACACGTAATACGTGGAACAGGCAATCGGTAATATATTTGAGTGACATTACGAGTGCCAAGGAAATGGAAGTGCAGTCAGTTACGCTAGACAATTAAGTGGTTTGAGAAAATTAGGAAATTTGCTGGTATAACTTGGCATTAGCTAGCGCAAGACACAGGTACTTGAAGACCTCTGGGAGAGGTATTCGTCCTGGGCAGTGGACATAAATTTAGGCAGATGGCGATGACGATAATGCCACAGGGAATTAAGCCAACGAAAACTCACGCCTCCGCAAATGTTTCTAGCCCCCTACTTGAAGAACACCTTCGGGCAGTTATCATCGCCGCTTGGAAAGTAATACATGACGAGATTCGTTCCCTTGTGAGAATGTTCATTGAGCCAACTATCTCGTGAGCTCCGTCGCATAGACACATGTTTTTATACTTCGCAGTCTTTTTATCTTCGTCGTAAAAATTGCACAAGCGATGTATACCCAGTGGCGTAGCAACAGGGGTGGGCCGGGGTGTCGTGGGCCCCGGGTGCAAGGGGCCAGTGGGGGGGGGGGGGGGGGGGGGATGTCTTATACGTCTGAAGGCACCCGTCTTTCCGCCGGCTACACCCGGGGGGGGGGGGAGGAGGTGACGGAAGGCCTATTGGCCCCGGGTGCCAGATGACCTAACTACGCCACTGTGTATACCTTCTTAAAGATACGTTATGTAGACGCCTCTCATGTTCGTCTACAAGCCACTCATAGATTTCTCAACAATTAGAGCAGCAATTACAAGTTACATTATTAACTTGTTGGGTGTCCTAATTGCCTGTCGGTTTCCCAACTGGACTCCAGAAAGCTTGCACTTGGTTTTAGTCACACACAATTATCGGGCTTTATTTCTGCTGCGTGCGTACAACTAGGACAACCTGCATATCTAAACTCGTGTAGATAGTGCAATATTGTCCTGTACCAGTAGCAGCGAAAACCAGCAGGATAGCAAAGCGAGCCTTCATTGAGGAAGAAAGCGAAGGCGCGCGATGCCCTTCGCGGCGAGTTTCCGATTAGTTCGAGACTCGCTATTGCGCGAGCGCCATCTAGCTAGTCTTCATGCAAGTAGGCTTTCAAACGAGAACAATGATGTGGCGCCACCTGGGGGCGTAGTACAGAACAAACTGCGAAACCTCCTTTCCTATTTGTTCATCCTTTCTCTCGCGGGGGTATAAAAGCGTGAAGCTCGCTCGTCACCGAAACAGTTGTGCGCATTCTCACTGCAGAGCGCTTGCCTGTTTGGTTACTTTCATTAATTTCGGAGGTTCTGCCAAATTAGTTACCGTTTCTTCCACAAGCGCGTGTTTTAAGTGGTAGCCTTTGCATTGCTATTTTCCAGAAGGCCTAGTTAAAAAGCGTGCGCTAGGGCTTGGGTCATGGAACGTCAAGCGTTGAATCGCGGCATGACCAAGGCAACCCAAGTTCGTGAGAGGCGCAGGGCACGCGGCTTGAACCGCGCCGAGATGAGGTCGCTCCTTGCCAAACTGCAAGAGCTGGTGCCCAGCATGCCACGAAACAAGAGGCTCAGCAAGCTGGAGATAATACTGAGCGTGATCGACTACATCGTGCACCTCGAGACCGCCCTCGAGGCGCACTCCGCAGCCCACGCCTCTACACCAGTGGCGTCCGTGAGGCATTGCTGCCGCCGGGACTTCCTCCTAATAACAGGTACGTGTCACGCTCAGCCCTCTTTTCTCTGCACTAGGCGCGTCGTATGCGACTATGTTTGGGCGTTCATTGATATGTACAGCGTCACTTGTGCCCCTGGCATCGGTCAAACCATTTGTAATGAAGCTGCTTGATTAATAGCTGCTGTCTGTTGTATTTTTACAATCCTCTGAGTGGCACCACGAAAACGACCTGTTGCTTGCGTAAGGGCGTCTCGCGATGCTTGAAATTCAAAGAAAAAGAAAACGCGCGCGCGCATGTGTGTGTGATGGGGAGGTGGGTTGTAAGGCGAGGGTGCAGATGGGCGTGCTTGTGTGTGTGTGTGTGTGTGTGTGTGTGTGTGTGTGTGTGTGTGTGTGTGTGTGTGTGTGTGTGTGTGTATAGCGGGGGTGGGGGAGGTTGTTTGACACAACGGCAGTTAGTCTTCCTCGTCGGTTTACCCCTGGAGGTGCACTGCCGATGCATTTCAACCGTTTGTTCCATATTCAGTCGACTTATTTTTCAATGCAGAAAAGAACACGATAATCTAAAAATGCAAAAGAAATAAATGTGTGCAACACTCGCAGAACTAATGTCGGGGTGCAGGGATAAAGCGAAAATTTTCAAAGATGGGTTAATGATAAATTAATTTCCTTGCGAGATGTTCAATTACTTAGTCTTAGGTGCACAGCGCTCCTAAGCAACGTTCCAGGCAACAACAAAAAGCGCTCATGTGTAAATGAAATAGAGTATAAAAACTTTATAAAAGAACAAGGCAATTCATAGCAATTATTGCGTAACTCATTAAACGTATCTTGTGAACACTTTCGTACAGTAGAGAGTGATTACTTTGCTCGTCCATAAAGCTAATATAAAGAGACCCGTACAGCAAGTGTGGAATGAATATTATGGCCAGTCATCTGACCTTACCCCTTAAAAAGTTGTTCCGCTGACTAAACAAACGTTGCACATGGTCTATGTACATTTCACCCGCTTGAATTATGCTTGTAAAGAAAATTACTCTAGAAACTGGATATTTGTGTACAATATACTCACAATGCGGATTTTGACTTGCAGGGCACTAAGCACCATCCAATCTCAGTTTATTTCTTCGGGCAGGCTAGTCGAGCAGGTAGCAATAGTGTTTGTGAAATGGCAGTTAAAAGAAAGGTGCTTAGCTGCAATGTTGAGCTGATAGCTCCCTCGTATCCTGATTGGGGAGAACTTGCTTTATTTTTGGCGAGCTTTTCTGCTAACGACAAATATTAGGATAGCCATAGTGATATTTGAAGAATACTGCCGAAAACTAGGCGTAAATTCTGGTGAGAAGTATTCTGGTAAAACAGACACAATAAGTGTTTGAATCAATTTTGTGCCGTGATAACACTCCAGTGCTTTGCTTCTATGACACACGATGGCGCTCTTTGACCTGCCAGTGTCCTCCGCAACCTACCCTGAGTTGACGCAATATTTTTTTTACCTCGCAGGCAAACCACAAAAAGACAAAAGCCTTACGGAAGCGAAGCCGGCACTCCCTGTGAAACATGCCGCAACGAACTCTAGAAGCAACGTGAAGTGCTGAATCGTTTGAGGCACTGTGGCTAGTGTCTCTATCAACAGACAATGCTGAAGGTTCGTGTCGAAGCCCTTTTCAGGCCTTCCCCCAGCCCGAATCGCAAGAAATCTAGCAAGCCTCATTTCGCTGCATCCCAAGCCATTTGATCTGAGCCACTGAAAACGCTTCTGCTTAAATGGTACAGCACTGAATAGGTTTGTACTACTCTAGTTGTGAATTTTTTTTCACATCATCAATCTTCACTATATATGTGCAACCACTGCACAAGAGAGGGCTACTTCAATTGTTCTATTTTTTTCCCTCCACAGAACCGAGGACGAGCAACATATCGTGGACGAGGGATTGCATGCTTACCTTTGTCAGGCATACGTATTTCCGTATTTTGAGACTGACAAGCTCGCAAGGCCCTTTAAAGGTTAGTAAATGCTGAACGCGATGGGCCTGTTCATTTCGTCCTGTTACTTCTGAGAAGCCGTGCTCCGTGAGTGAAAAACGCGAGAAACAATTACTTCATCAGCTAAGCACAGCGCAAGCTTCTCACACTGCAAGGCGATGTCGTACGAAGACTGCCTCTAACTTTCCGTCTGCACAAATTTAGCCTAGAGAAATGGATGTTCCCTGCACTACCGTTTTGACGATATTTATAAAAAGAATAATTTTTCTTCTACGAGAAGTATTTCACTGTTTGTTTTATACAGTGCGCGGAGAATACGCGTCCTTTATTTATAAACATATAAATCTAAACACCGCTGTTCCCGTCGGGGCAAGTGATAATTGAACGCTGGAATATTTTACGCAATTCCACAAGAAATATTTCTTTACATTTAAATTAAGATAGCATGCTACTTTTCCATGGTAAGCTAAGTACGTTACTTGCTACTCTACAAATACCAAACCAGCGCGCATCATAAGATATGGCGAAGAAAATATGTTCAAACAGCGCCTAATTTGTCTATCCCTATGTACCTTGCAGGCATGGACCAAAGAGAACGAAAGTGGTAGTGACTAGAGTGGAAATTACAGGTACAGATGAAGAGGCAAGCGTTGTTGTAATGGCTGCTTGTTCAAAAGGAACAGCGTTAAAAAGCACATGGAAGACGAATGATTCAAGATTGAGTGCAATCTCCCAATGAGCGAATGGCAGAGCAGACGACACCTCTGCTGATATGAAAAGGAAGGCTGAATGACTACTTCTGTGAATAAAGATTCTTCATTGTAAATGCTTTCTTTTTTGTGGAACACGTCCTCTTTCTGTAAAAGGAAGCATTCATAGGGAGCAAACATATCTTATTCATTTTCCTATTTTTGTATACTGCAAGCTAGGAGATGGCTCAAGCACAAGGTTTTAATAGCACATACGATTACAACTGATCCGAAAAGAGATCGTCAGTAACGACATGGCGCAACAGCAACATGACGGCACGGAGAAAAATGGGTCATTCAAGGGCAGCTGTAAGGCTATAAGCTTCAACGTCGTCTGGGTTCTTCGAAAGATCGCAGAAAAAAAAATGCTGATAAATGTTATAGTAAGAATGGTAACTAACGAGTGACGTTGAAGAGATCACGGCTTTTAAAGGGTTCGAGGTATTCGAGGGTATGCCATTTGTGCTTTACGTAGAAAAACAAAGAAACATGTGACAGCCAGCTCTTCGTCGAGCTTCCAGAGTCGACGATTTTCTTTTTTTTTTTTGCATTATGCGAAAGGACTAGTATTTTGTTTTCTAATGACCGAAGAGGAATGCAACCGTTTTTTCTGTAACTGCATTCACTACTGGTATCATTTTTAATAAGTACAGTCCCGCATAAGAGATGTGCATTCAGCCTGGATTTTAGACGTGCGTTAAATCTAGAAGTTGAGCACTTGATGCCGCGCTTTTCGCCTTCCTTTCCGGTGGTATTTTAACGAAGGGCGCGCACACAAATGACAAATAAGCGAGTAGATACGCTTAATTTATTGCCCGTTATTCTGCCAATGCTTTTATGTTTTTCACTTCTGAGATGCCCTTACCTTGTATTGGATAGGAAGAAGCTCCGGAAACTTTGTCAGTGTTATCACATTAACACAGTTTATTCAGTGTTCTTTAAGCCATAGGCCACATCGCTTACCCAGCGCTTTATGAGCAGAAACAGAACTCTGCAATATGCGATATGTTCGTGTTGCCTTGAAATTATTTCGGATGTAATCCAGTCATTAGCAAATAAACTCATAGTCGCATCAACAAGAACCATGCACACCCAGTCATTTATATAGATTAGGATCGATAAAAGCTCTCGCCACTTCGGAGACGGGCGCCTGAAAAAACGTTTTGTGCCTCATATCTAGGGGAACTAATACCTGTAGCTTAATAAAAATAATCTTAAATCCATCGAATAATATCATTGGGAAGCACTCCGATTTTTCATTCGAGTTGCTGGTTTACATGGGGTACTTTGGCAGATGCTTTGCTAAAGTCAAAGAACAGACGTTCGCTTTCCCACTCAAGACTACTAGCGATAAAAATTCATTGGCCCACGTCACAAGTGGCGTTATGATTGACGTGCCCCTTCTACATCCCTGGCATCCTTCGTAAAGCTGGAGTAGAGCCGGAAGGCTGCATGACACCTCACAGCTCACGTGATGGAACGCAGCCAATCACCGCAGCGCCATGCTCGATTTTTTTTATGCGGTTATTAATGCGAAAGCATTATATGCCTCATTACGCGAAAACCGTCGGCGTCGGCTTGACGGAAAGAAGGTACCAAAACTGGCCGATGGCGCAAAGAGTAAGAACACGTCGGAAAATTCTGGTATTCACGTCAACATTCACAGGGACGTTCCTGTAAACAAAGAAAATTAATGGCTTTGAAAAGAAAATTCGGTATCTTTGGGCCTAGATGGGATTCGAATCCCGGCCTCCGGGGTGCGAATCCTCCGGGGTGCGGGGCCGCGTCTTGCCACTGTCCTTCGTCCCTTCTCGTGCGCTAAAAAACCTCAGAGACAAAGACGCTTCCGCAACGCCGCCGCGGCTTCACAGTTCTTGCTGACTAAAGGTGTGGCCTAGCGCGTACGTGGTTGGGCACCTCATGTCACAGCCAATAGGTAGGACGCGGTGCCATGTTAAGAGTGTACACAATAAGCCGTTCACGACACTCCGCGGTCATCAAACGGCATAATTAGCATTCCCACACGTACACAGTCCTAAGTGTATCGGCTGAAGTTATTCATTTATTCACGTTTGGCCAGCACGAGTTCTCGCCGCAGTTCTGGAGTCAAGCCGGCAATCGTGACTGAGTATAGTATAAATTTTATTTTTCCACTTTTAGTGCTTGCAAGTAATTTCTTTTTGTTTGTTTGTTTGTTTTTTGTTTTGTTTTTATGTCACGCTTGAGTAGCTTTGTTGGAAGGCACGTCCACGTGAAATTACCGAAAAGCTATTGACACAGGCACTAAAGATGCAATTTAAGTGCTCCACGTTGATGCTAAGAATGGTGACGTGTCTAACAAATATGAATTCTCGAAATCTATGACATTGACGACGTTGTGAATCTGCCAGTCAAGGACGTGTCCTGACGATCACTTCAAGACAGAACAAAAATGTTGAAGGCATGGTGGAAGGACGTTTCTGCCCGATTAAGCACAGTGCGCTCCATCTGTTGCGAACAAAACGGCTCTCCTGCGTATTGTTATGTTCGTTATTGGTAGTTTTTTTGGGAAACATTAATTATAAGGGATTTTCACAATAATGAACAGTATTTTTGCAATAATTACCTCCGTTATATCCGAACTCGGCTGTATAAAGAAAAATCATCGCTTAGAAGAGAAATCGATTCTTGCCAACCTTTAAGTGATGTGCCTACTAAGGCTATCTTAGAGCAACTGGACCGCCTTCTTGTCCCAGACATATGGTTTTCTTTATTGATAGAGCGCTGTAAGGTGAGCGTGAAAAACAGTGCCGTGAACACTAGGCACCACACAACCCTAAACACAACTTTTTTTTTTTTTTGACATCCGGAAAAATAACCGATAGACAATATCCATTACACGAAAGAGCTACTAGCAACAGACGATGCAGTAAACATTGCTAAAAGCTTTGTAGTACCACACACTTTTGTATATTGCTTGGGCAATTAACCTTTCAGTATTTATTACACTGTGTTAAACGGACATCCTAGTACTTTATTGTGCAAAGTGCATTTCTTTTTTCATGTTTCTGTTTCTTCTGTAACGTGTCGGAAAACGGTCCTGTCGAGCCATTTCACGGACGCTTTCTCTGTGCCCTCACAATCAGACTATTCCTTTCTCTTTTTTTTTTGTATAGAGAGATATTGAGAACTAAATTTTATTTTCTTTTGGCACGCCCTGTTCTGTGGATTCTATATATGATCTCTCTCGAAAAATGTACGTAAGTTTCAGAAGATCAACCAAGGCGTACTGCTTTCTGTGCAATGCCTAAAGCAACTCTTTCGAGGTTCAGTCTACGGCGCAGTTGGTGTGGTTTCAGCGCATACTTGCGGGCGTTGTCAGAGGGCTCCTGGGAACGAGGATTAGAAAGGTGGCCTAATTTCAGCTTACACGCGAGAAAAGCATGAATAAGAATAGATATTAGTGAGTTGCTTGGCATACTGTGCTGCAGCGTCTCGCTGGCAGTCTGTCGATAAGGGAAAACACAAAATACATCTAAATTTTGCTTGTGTTATTTGCACTGCTCTTCGTCTTTATATTTTCATGCCTTCAAAACTATATACTTCCAAACATTCAAGCTTCTCTTCGTTTATTGATCAGATACGTTTATCGTCATGAGATAAACATTTGCAAGATGCACTACGCAGGCCATGGCACCTATCTACGGGTCGTCAACCGGGACTGTTTGCTGCGCATTTTTGTATCACTCCCACTCGTGGTCTAGTCTTCCTGACAAACGCACCACGATGGTTGCCAAAGAGCGCGCTGCGTGAGAAAACGAAAAAAGAAATATAAAACCCTCGAGCCGAGCAAGAAAACTGACACGACTGCAAACAAGACGAGGAGACATTTCTAACCTAGCTCTGCTCTCGATAGCAGATGACGCGCCGTGAAATTTTGTATGAGAGGCCGTTTGGCACACACTGGCGCGGTCCGTAAACTTTTGCGGTAGACTTCTGCCTATTGGACCAAAACCTTTAACGCAAACATTCGCCTTCTCCAAAAACGTCAGTGTGGCTCAGTGGCGTTCTCTTTATTTCGAGCGACATTAGCCATTACTGGCCTCTCACGAGGAGCAAACATTTTTTTTTTTCACTGGTTTCTCGTGCTGAACAAAAATGTCAGTTCAATGAATTACAAGAATTCGATGTCTGCTTTTCCGCTGCACAGTTCAGGTGGACCAGCTCAAAGCACACTTAAGCAAGAGATAGGCGGCAGCACAATCGTGATCTTCCATTCCTTCGGTGCATTCCGGCTTGTATATGCGCCTCTGCGCGACTCCGTGGTCCTTCAAGTACAGAGGGAAAATACCGCATTGTCGCTCCCGAAAAAGAAACGGAGCAAACACGAACGATGGGAGGGCAGCTGCTCGCCGACTGAAGGAAGAAGTAGCCGTGCGTGCACTAATGGACGCTCTGGCGGCTCACACCGAGCCACAAAAGAGCAGAACCGATTTGTTCTCGTGAGGACCGTCGTTCTCGAGAGCGTCTGCCCTCGAGAGAGAGGCGGCTTTATCACTTGCGCTAATGGAAGCGGCGCGTTCGACACCTCTGGCGCTATTTCAGCACGTGATGTACGGACTTCATTGTTCGTGCTGCTGTTACAGCGGACAAACTCAGAAGAGCGATGAATTTGCAACTTCACTAACGGACTTGAAAATATCGTGCCTCGCTATTGGCCATGCAGCCTTGTTCCACGTGGCTTGCGTGTTTTAGGTAGCTGGTTCAACACGTACCGTAGGGAGGATAGAAATACAGACTAAAACAGCCCTAGAAGACAAGATAGGAAGGAGAAGGCACACATAGTGCAGTGTCTCTGTGCTCCTTCCATCCTACACCGTCTTCAAGCGCCGCTTTTCTGCGGTCATGAACGAACTTTCCCTCAAGTCAGCTATCGCTAGAACTACACGCCAACTATACGCAGAAAAAAAAAAGGCCGAATGAAATTACGTTAGGGAGCGGCAGTGTGGGTTGGGAAATCGTGGGCGTGATTTTCTGGCTCTCACTGTGGGAGCACTCAAGTGTTACTATGTTTCTGCTGAGGCCTTGAAGGGGAGGTGATGTCGCTTTTGTTGCAACAATGTAATGGGAGCAGAACGGGCCTAGTTTCTTTGCATTGACACGCATGCAAACATATTTCTTGGTCGGCCACTGCCCACCGATCAAAGGCTCGTATCACCAGGCCACCTTGAAGTGGATGTTTCATTCCTTGGTCTGTAACTTTCCCCATATAATTGAAACGCACATATGCTAGTCAGACAGCCGCTGAGATTGTCTAAAAAATTTTTGGTTTAAGTAAATTAATAATATTTTTTAATCCAGTGACACAACAGACGCTTCAAGCGAATGGCAAACACACGCACACGCACACACCTGTGTTTGTACGTGGGCGTGTGTGTGAACGAGTAAATAAAGAACCTCCTGTAGCAATAAAGAACTGAAAAAAAGGTGAAAACACAACTGAAAAAGCAAGTAGCGATAATTTGTAAATTAAACATTGGTGTACTTGCTCCACTACGATTCAAATTCTCGTGAAAGTTTGTATTAATTAATAATTAATTAATTAATGATTACTTGATTAATAAGTAAACTAACGAATAAATAAACTAACGTAATAAGTAATAAGTAAGTCATAAGAATAAGTAAACTAACGAATAACTTAATTAATTAATTAATTATTTAAGGTATTGGTTTGTTATTTATTTATTTATCTATTTATTTCGTTGTTTGATTGCCTGTTTAAAGGATTAGCTGCCGCCTGCATCAGTAAAAGCCAAGGCAGGTGACATCCGTCTGAGGAGAAAACGGGATGTCAATGCGATAGGAAAGTCAGAAACGACCTCCGCAAAAAACAACAATCAGATATCTGTAAAACTATCAGGTATTCTTAAACCACTGCTCGCAAGTCAGTAAATGTTCGGACAAAAGGAGGGAAAAAATTCGGGGGACGCTTAAGTTTCGCCTTTAAGAGTGAACCGCGATAGCATTTAAAGAGCCCTGAATGCTTCTCACGTTTCCCGGCAATTGCAGCTTATGTAATCGTAATGCTTAATAGGAAATGTTAGCGGCGAACGTTATGCACGAAGGGGAGCCTTCCCGTAAGAACGCGGCCTCGTGCGTGGGCCGATCTTGGAAGTAGTGCACAGCCGCGCCTAAAAAATTATATCATATTCAGGCTTGTGTTACTGTTTCGCACTTTTAATATTCAAATCTGGGAAGATGTAACATAAATGACACGCGCTGTCGGTGTTTTGATTCCTGACATGTATCTGTGGGCTTACAAACTCAAAATCCCGTGGAATAAATTTGTCAAAAATCTAAGACATGGTATGAGCAACTTGAGTAATAGAATGGTCTGGCAATATAACCCGCATATACTGCATATTATATAACTAGGCATGGCATATAAATATACACTTCATCACCATCATCAGCCTGGTTACGCCCACTGCAGGGCAAAGGCCTCTCACTTCTCCAATATACACGTATATATACACGTATTCAAATATATATATATATATATATATATATATATATATATGTGTGTGTGTGTGTGTGTGTGTGTGTGTGTGTGTGTGTGTGTGTGTGTGTGTGTGTGTGTGTGTGTGTGTGTGTGTGTGTGTGTGTGTGTGTGTGTACGGAAAGTGTCGCTCACGGACAACTCCGCCGACGCCGGATTTTCTGCTACAGGAGGCCCTTAACGCTCTCGCGTTAAAGATGTGCGGAAGCCATCGACAATGATTGTCAATGTAAACGAATACTCCGAACGAAAGAATAGCACGAGCCAGACAGCGAGAGGGAGAGTAAAATAATGAGAGAGGGAGAAGGAGAAACAAACACAGAGAGTAACAGATTGTTCTCCTTGCCGTGTCCGATCGCCTACCATAGACCAAGCACTGACCTACCCCGAAAATGACATAAAATACAAATAGAGCACTTCGCCTTAAAAATTCCTGCATGACTTTATTTGACGGAGGACAGGAATAATTAAGCACCAAAAATGCTGCCTGTAAGTGATCATGCGTGTGTTCAAGTGTACGGTATTCCACAGCAGAACAGGGCTAAAAGACAGGAGCAGCACTCGAAAACCTTGAAAATGCACTTTCACAAGCAAGTGTATTTCTTTATTATTATTATTATTATTATTATTATTATTATTATTATTATTATTATTATTATTATTATTATTATTATTATTATTATTATATGCCTAAGCTTTTGGTAAGCAGAGCTTCGACGCTAGATGATGACGGGTCTGTAGCTGCTGATAAGATTTGAGCTGTGAGAGAAGTAGTCGCTAGGCATCACGTCATGGTTTTTGCCAGTTCGCTTATTGCCATCGGCTTGAACGTAATCGCTGGAGTAGAGTCAGAGCCTACAGGGTAGCTTCAGCCTAATAATCTTCCTTTGCGCGGCTAGCCTTTGCAGCAACGATAAGCGATGAATCTCAGATAATTATACACTCGCGCGCTTTACGATTTAAGATTACACTCATTGGTTTCGTCTTAACGTTTTACGATGCATTGGTGCTCTTTTCTGTCGTAGGATATCACAACACGGTTGCTTACTCAAACATAGGCTGAAGCAGGATTTAGTGATCTGCAGTTTAATCGCTTCACTACTCTTCCGCAGGTTTCTCCGCAGAACGCATTACTTCTTTGCATTACTTTACACTATAAAATTTTGTAATATCGCTTTGTAGGGACGTTTAAGAACTGACGGTAGCACAACGCCGAGTCACAAAACTAACTGTTAGCGAGCGAACCTCTGCCCACAAAATGAACTTACGCTCCGGCAGAACGACATTGACGAGCATGGTCGTCGACCGTCGAAATATGATCTGCGTGTCGGCTTTTATAACTGACTTGTCCAAGATTCCAGCGTGATCGCTAGCGCCCGCGTGCCTCCCAGAAAGTACAGTAATATTCGTACCAGTCAGATGCACAAGGTTTGGTGACAACACACAATGTATAGAACTAGCGATATCATTCGAGATACTTCATACGCAGAAAGACGCGTCTTACGCTTAGCGATAACTTTGCAACACAGATTGACTCGTGAAAAATGTTTATGGAAAATATAAACAATTTATACGTATATCAGCGCGCTCCCTTCTAAAAAGCATTGTACCGATTCTACGAACGTATCACCCGACAGAAACAGAACATAAAAACGAACATTCTAAAGCAATATAACTAAACAACAGAAAAATAAAGTACAAAAGTTGGTCAACGCAGATGGAATGGCTAGAGACACACTACGCGGATGACTTGAGGTCATGCGCGGCACCGCTATGGTTGTGTAATATCGTCCGGCACGACCTCATAGCCAGTGTACCAGTAAGTCGAAGGATCGTCAATATGCGTATTTAAATTAAATATCATGAAATTGTTGCTCCGAGGTGCTTGCGTATGCTGACTTTTACTGCGTAAACACTTAGGCGCTCGAAACTTGATTTGTCATGCACGTCTGTCTGTCCGTTCATTCCGTTACGATGAAGGCGACCGTTCTCATCACGGACGACGGACAGCAATTTTTGTTTTCGTTGTTAGGTCACGTCATCAAGCCAAGCATCGTCGTTACCCCAGCGTAAATAAAAGTAAAACTTGTCCACAACCACCTCAACTATGATTTCAACCAATGAATACCTGTGAAGAAGTGCGCATTTGGGATTCGAGCGAGTGACCACTCATCTATCGTGCAATAACAATGCTGGGCAATCATTGGATAACTGTGAGCTCGACACAGACTCTGCGAGTAGTAGCATATGTGCATACATTTCAGAGGCCATGGAAAGGAACAATGTTATGGATTAGGATTGCATGATGTGCATAGCATAAATATTGTTGTTTATGAGTTGGCGGTGAGTTTGAGTACAATTCTTTGGCATAGTGATCAAAACAGTGTAGTCAGCCCAAGCGAGGCTGGCATGACAATGATGATGGTAATTCTCAAACATGGCCCGTACCCAGAAAAAACGCACCGTGAGTAAGAGTAGTTCGTGGAAAATAACGTTAAAAGCATCGATAACGTCAATGCCAACAACGACTTCGCAGCGACAGCGCCTCGTAATTTACAAAGTAGTTCACAATATTCACAGGTGTCAGGTGTCCTAAATAATAGCACTGCGAATTTGCGGAGAAAACGAAATAGTTCTAATGTAGTAGCTGACATTGCCTCATTTCGCTTGTGACATCAATAGTAGTAGAAGGTTTCGGCGCAGATTCTATTTGAATCTCCTATGCAGATGTGATTAAAGAAACGAATCATTGAATCTTAAAAGCATAAAGCCTTTAAAGGGCCCCTGAAACGGTTCGGACAAATTTTGTAGACGCGTAGGGTACAGCTTCAGTAGAACATTCGCACCCCAATTTAAGTGAAGCGTTACGTATTAATGGAGCTACAAGCGATTAGACGTTACCCTCCTCCCTAGCCATGCTTTTCCTCCTCAACTCGTTCGCCGAGCGAGCGGGGCTAAGCTCCGCCTTCACTAGTTTAGCGTCACGATGCGACGTCGCATCGTCCACTTCCGGTTGTTTTGGAGCCCGCCCCCGCGAGACCTCTCCGCTAGCCGCTTGGCCGTCGACCCCAAGCGAGAGCTATCGAAGCAGCGTGCGTTGAGAGCATTCTGTCGTAGCGCCGAACGTGTTTTGTATTCCGGTAACCACAGGCAAGCTGGTCATTTCGGCAAATAACTGGAGGCATAAACTCAAGCTGATGAAGGAACTTTAGCGTAGACGTATGTGAGCGGCCTGATCGGCCTGCACGGTCCATGCACTTGTTGCGCAGCGCTTAACCAGCCAAACAAAGCGCTAATATTGCTCTAACCAAGTGTAAAACATTTTAAACATTGATAAAAACAACGTGTTGATGATTACACTCCTGCGAAAAATACACGCCAGCAGCAAAGAAGAATACACTTCGTTGCTGCTACTGTGTATAGTTGAGCTTTGTGCCACCAGGTGGCTGCACCGTGCAGACCATTCACATTTGGCCTTCTGCTCATGTCATGGCTCATCCCGTTACGGCACAGTTAAGCGGCCAGACTCTGTCCCCTTGTGCTTGCGTTCGCCCTAATAC